>NC_066585.1:466924158-467246547 GCF_024323335.1 Lathyrus oleraceus | reverse complement strand
ATGGACTACAAGTATCGTTCTTGGTTTCTACGGCTCCGGATCTCAGAATCTTGGATACTTCGAAAGGACCAGTCCATCTTGAACGTAGCTTTCCAGGGAAGAGTCGTAACCTAGTGTTGAAAAGGAGAACATAATCGCCTACATTGAAGTTTTTCTTTACTATTCTTTTGTCGTGATAGGATTTTGTCCTCTCTTTATATATTTTTGCATTCTCGTAGGCAGATTGCCTAAGTTCTTCTAATTTACGAATGTCTCGGGTACGCTTTTCTCCAGCGGCTAGGTAGTCTAAATTCAAAGTTTTAATGGCCCAATAGGCTTTATGCTCTATCTCGAATGGTAAGTGACAAGATTTTCCATAAACTAGTTGGTAAGGAGTCGTTCCTATAGGGGTTTTGAAAGCGGTTCTATAGGCCCATAATGCTTCTTGAAGCTTCTGAGACCAGTCTCTCCTAGAAACAGTTTTCTCTAGGATTTGTTTTATCTCCCTATTAGATACTTCTACTTGGCCACTAGTTTGTGGGTGGTACGGTGTTGCTACTCTATGCCTAACTCCATATTTTCTTAAAAGTTTGTCAAATATTCTCGATATAAAGTGTGATCCTCCATCGCTTATGACTAAACATGGTGTTCCAAATCTAGGGAATATATAATTTTTAAATAGTTTGATTACTACCCTAGTGTCGTTTGTGGGTGCAACTATAGCTTCAATCCACTTAGACACATAGTCTACAGCTACTAAAATATACCTGTTTCCTAAGGATGGTGGAAAAGGTCCCATGAAATTTATACCCCATACGTCAAAGAGTTCTACTTCCTGAATGTTTCTTAGAGGCATTTCATCGCGTCTTGAAATGTTTCCAGTGCGTTGGCATCTATCACACTTGACAATGCAAGCATAGACATCACGCCACATGGTAGACCAGAATAGGCCAGCTTGAAGAATCTTGGCGTATGTCTTAGAAGTGCTCGCATGTCCACCATAAGGTGCAGAATGACAATGCTCGATAATATTATTTACCTCTTCTTCTGGAACACAACGGCGAAAAATGCCATCTTTACCCCTTTTGAAAAGGAGCGGTTCGTCCCAATAGAAGTTTCTCACATCGTGGAAGAATTTCTTCTTGCGGTGGTAGTCAAGATCAAGGGGTACTATATCAGCAGCTAGGTAATTAACGAAATCTGCATACTAGGGTACGTTATTTATTGCTAAGGAATTTTGGGAATGCTCATAAGGATCTAGGTTATTGTCTTCAATGGTTTCTACTTTAGCTATCAGTCTATCATAGGCGAAATCATCGTTTATGGGTACTAGTTCAGGTTTTAGATGTTCTAGCCTAGAAAGGTGATCAACCACTACATTTTCAGTGCCTCTTTTATCTCTTATGTCTAAATCAAACTCTTGTAGTAATAGAATCCATCGGAGTAACCTGGGCTTGGCATCTTTTTTACTTAATAGGTAACGAATGGCAACATGATCGGTGTAAACAATAATTTTTGCTCCTACTAGATAAGATCTAAATTTGTCTATAGTGAAAACTACAGCGAGTAATTCTTTTTTGGTTGTTGCGTAATTAAGTTGGGCAGCATCTAGGGTTCTACTGGCATAATAAATGGCATGTAATTTTTTATCTTTCCTTTGTCCTAGAACGGCTCCAACTGCATAATCACTAGCATCGCACATTATCTCAAAAGGTTCCGACCAATCGGGCGGTTTCATAATGGGTGCAAAGATTAATGCTTGCTTTAAAAGATTAAATGCGTCATTACATCTTTCGTCGAAAATGAATTCAACATCTTTCATTAAAAGTCTGGTTAACGATTTAGTTATTTTGGAGAAGTCCTTAATAAAACGCCGGTAGAATCCAGCGTGTCCAAGAAAGCTTCGGACTTCTCTTATGGTTTTTGGTGGTTTTAGGTTTTCTATAACTTCTATTTTAGCTTTATCTACCTCTATACCTTTTTCGGAAACTATATGTCCTAAAACTATTCCTTCGGTCACCATGAAATGACATTTTTCCCAATTTAGCACGAGGTTCACCTCCACGCATCTCTCCAGGATTTTCTCAAGGTTAGCAAGACAATTGTGAAAATTGAATCCGTAAACCGAGAAATCGTCCATAAACACTTCCATGATACCATCTAGGTAATCTGCGAAGATTGACATCATGCAGCGTTGGAAAGTAGTTGGGGCGTTACAGAGGCCGAAAGGCATTCGTCTGTAGGAAAAAGTTCCATAAGGGCATGTAAAGGTAGTTTTTTCTTGATCTTCGGGGTGAATAGGTATTTGGAAGAATCCAGAGTATCCATCTAGATAGCAGAAGTAAGAGTGTCTGGCTAGACGCTCCAACATTTGGTCTATGAATGGTAAAGGGAAATGGTCCTTCCTAGTTGCTTTATTTAATTTTCTATAATCTATACACATCCGCCATCCTCCTTCTAAACGTTTTGCTACATGTTCGCCTTTATTGTTTTGCACGACTGTGATGCCCCCCTTTTTAGGTACTACATGCATAGGGCTCACCCACTTACTATCCGAGATCTGATAGATTATACCTGCCTCAAGTAACTTAAGAACCTCCTTCTTAACAACATCACTCATTATAGGGTTTATTCTTCTCTGATGCTCCCTAGATGGTTTTGAATCTTCTTCGAGCGAAATCCGATGCATGCATACGGATGGGCTTATACCTTTCAGGTCAGAGATATTATATCCTAAGGCTGAGGGATATCTTCGTAAAACGTCTAAAAGTTGGTTCGTCTCCTCTTGGATCAAGGTAGCACTGACTATAACTGGGCGGTTCATCTTTTCATCGAGGAACTCATATCTCAGGTTCTTAGGCAGTTCCTTAAGTTCTAAGGTTAGTTTCTTAGGGCATGGCATAGGATCTGGAGTAAGGGATAAACATTCGTAAAGGTTATCATCGATGTAAGGTTCTTTAAAGTCATCATCTTCCTTTATGGGGGTTGATGGTAACTTGATTGTTTTTATAATTTCTTTTTGTTCTAATTCTCTAACACATTCATCAATGATATCTAAGGCATAACACGAGTCTCCCATCACAGGTGCCATAAGAAATTTCGAAAGTATAAATTCTATTTTCTCGTCACCTACCTCAAATGTCAACTTTCCTTTCTTGACATCTATTATGGCTCCTGCAGTCGATAAGAATGGTCTACCTAGAAGAATTGGTATATCATTGTCCTCTTTGATGTCCATGACGACAAAATCAGTAGGGATAAATAACTGACCTATCCTAACAGGAACATCTTCCAAAATGCCTATCGGATATTTGACAGATCTATCGGCTAACTAAAGTGACATCTTAGTGGGTTGTAATTCTCCTAAGTTTAACCTCTCACAAACTGCTAAAGGCATTAAACTCACACTAGCTCCTAAGTCTAGAAAAGCTTTTTCAATGACATGATTACCCAAAAGGCAAGGAATGGAGAAATTTCCGGGATCTTTATCTTTCTTTGCTAATTTGTCCTCGGAAATAGCATTACATTCCAAAGGCTTCGGATCGTCAAGTCTACGTTTGTTGGTAAGGATGTCTTTCAGAAACTTTGCATAAGAAGGTATTTGGGTGATGGCTTCTGTGAAAGGGATTTCTACATGAAGTGTTTCTATAACTTTAATAAATTTTTGATACTGTTTATTGATCTGGGTTTGTTTGAGTCTTTGCGGATATGGTATAGGTGGTTTATATGGCGGGGGCGGTACATAAATTTTATCTTTAGGTTCTTCTCCTTTAGCTCGACCTTCCTGGTTTTCAGATTCCTCTGGTTCCTTTACTTCGTCCGGGTGTTTGGTACATTCCTTAGAGGTTTCGGGTTCACTTAATCTTGGGTTTGGTGGCTCATCATAAGCGTTCCCACTTCTTAGGGTAATGGCATTGACTTGTCCTCTCGGATTTTGTTGAGGTTGTCCAGGAAATTGTCCTCCAGGTGTAGTCTGAGGGGCTTGGTTTAAAGCTACCTGAGAGATCTGGGTTTCAAGCATCTTGGTATGAGTAACTATTTGGTCAACCTTGGTTCCTAACTGAGTAATCAATTTGTTAACATGAATGTTTTGATTCATGAACTCCTTATTTTGTTGGGTTTGAGCGGTGATAAATTTTTCCATAATTTTCTCAAGGCTCGGTTTTTGTAGTACATGTTGCATAGGTTGATTTGATCAAGGGGCTTGATAACTAGGTCTCGGAGATGCATTATTTTGAATAAGGTTATTGTTTTTATAGGAGAAGTTTGGGTGATTCCTCCATCCAGGATTATAGGTATTCGAGTATGGGTTCCCTTGGGTGTAGTTCACTTGCTCGGAGTGGGTTTCATTTAATAGACTGCATTCTGCGGATTGGTGTCCTTGGGTTCCACATATCTCACAATCCGACGAAACTGCGGCTACAGTATTCGGGTTTATGCACATATGCTCGACTTTGAGGGCTAATGCATCCATTTTAGCTTGCATCATGTCTATAGAGCTCAGTCCATGCACTCCTCCATGGTTTTGGGTAAATCTAGTTATATGGTTTCGAAGAACGGCGGTCTTACTCGGGGGAAAATATCTAGAAAGAAAAACTCTTCTAAGGTTATCCCAAGTTGTAATGGAATTGGGTGGAAGGGAATCTAACCATGATAGGGCTTTATCTCTGAGGGAAAAAGGAAATAATCTTAAACGTATTGCCTCAGGAGAAGCTCCATTGGTTTTAAAAGTATCTCCTAATTGAAGAAATATTTTTAGATGTTGGTTAGGGTTCTCGGTAGCAAGACCCACGAATTGTCTTTGTTGCACTAGTTGTAACAGAGATGGTTTAAGTTCAAAATTATTGGCTGGGATGATTGGGTTTACTATACTAGAACTAGGTTCTTCGTTAGATGGTTGAGCGAAGTCCTTAAGAGGCCTTTGGTTTTGATCTTCGGCCATAGCTCTCTTAATTCTATGAAAGAATAAACGTGCGTGAGCGTAACGTTCATGTTCCGCCAGAGGGTTTACTAAGCTTAAACTTCTGGTACTGCGAGTTCTTCGCATCGACCGACGGGAAATAACCTAAGTCTAAATGATATACCAACATGAAAAAGAAATTTGACGAAATTGGTCGCCGGCAACGGCGCCAAAAACTTGATGCGTGCTTTTCGCAAGTATACGAACGCGTCAGAGTAATATAAAAGATTATCATATCCACAGAGACCAAGTGTCAATCTATCGTTATCTGTCGTTATGGTGTTTATCAAAGGCGGTCAAAATAAGTGTTTTGTAGTGTGCAATAAAAAGTAAAGTATTGAAATATAATAAAATTAATAAAGACAGGGTCGAATGTAATTCACGTAATCAAACGACAATCCAAGTACTTGCTAATAGAACTACTTATGGGCAATGTTTCCTAGTTTGAAAAGAACTAATTTAACAGGAACTGTCGCTTTCGCGTATTCAGAACCGAGTTGTACTCCCTAATCAAACCCTCTTATTGTCACTTATAAAAAGGCGCGCATTGCGTTAGAGTAGTAAACCTATTTTTAAGAAATATAGTATCTTGACTAAGTTGAAAAGTATTATAACCTGGATTTCTTAACCAAAAGAGGTTCTCACGAACCAGACTCTAAACTTATAAACGCGTCCGAAAATAGTTTTAAAATCTCTTTTCTTCTTGATGTTAAAAACTCCTAATGAACTAAACAAAGCGCTTTCGCTGTTTTTGAAATAGTTAAAAACAATTAAGTTTATAAAGACGTTGGACGGGTTTCGATCTTACCCAACGAAATTGAAGTGCGGGAAAACTTAAGTTGAAAGTTAAAATAGCCCTTTAAGTGTTTCTACGAACAATTGTACGGATTACTGGTTTAATTACGATCCTTACATTCTAGCCTTATAAATTTAGCTAGACATGGTAAAGTAAAAGTGCATTAAAATAAATAAAAGTAGTGTGAGTGCGGAAAGTAAATAATTTAAAGCGAGTGCTAGGAAATAAATAAAGTAAAGAGAGTGCGGGAAATAAATAAAGTAAAGCGAGTGCGGGAAATAAATAAAGTAAAGCGAGTGCGGGAAATAAATAAAGTAAAGGCGAGTGCGGGAAATAAATAAAGTAAAGGCGAGTGCGGGAAATAAATAAAGTAAAGGCGAGTGCGGGAAATAAATAAAGTAAAGACAAGAAATAAAAACCTGCTCCAATCGGAGGGCTGAGTAAATTGCAATGCGGAAAAGAAAATGGCGGCAGGATTAACTTCCTTCCAAAGTGCTCCAAACTCGATTACAGACTCTATCACAGACTTGATGACACAATTGTGGTAACACTCCAATGCGAAGCGAATACCACTATAAAATACTGAATATATGCCTAAGTGAAACAAAGTTTCTTTTGAGTTTGCCTCTGCTCTAAGTTTGGATGATTGTAAAACTGAATTCGCGTTTCTATTTACAAGCAAATAAAAAAGGTGGAATTTACTTGGATGCCCTTCAACTTGAAAATAGAGGAAACAGTTTCCTTCTTGTGGCGCCCGCCACAAGGCTATGGCGCCCGCCACAAGCACAAAGTGGGGCGCCTTAGTGGATGAAGTGGGGAAACGTGGGAGTTGAGGAAGTTGGACTTGGACACGTCATGGCTTGGTCTGTGGCGCCCGCCATGGGGTAGGCCATAAGCACAAAATGATGAATTTTAGGGTTTTTAGCCCTTTTTCACTCCTTTTCTCGACCGGGGCTCCTATTAAAGTAAAAACCTGTAAACAAAGAAAAACATAGCAATAACACAATAAAATGATAATAAAACAACTAGAATGCATGTGAAATTGGAGTCAAAAATACGTAAATTTTAGTGTGATCAGATAACCTTGAGAATTTCCATTGGAAATTGAGTTTGAATCTCACTGTTTTTAGATTCAAATCTCCAAGAGTCCTGTACCTTTTGTTCATCTAATTCCACTCCATCAAGTGTCCTGAGCAAGATCAATAGCAAGCAAGAGCAAGATCGATTGAATACAGACCTACATTAAAGGTATTTTCCAGAAATTTTCATCTCTTCGATTCTCACTCAATTCTCCATAATTCTTCTTGATCTTTGGTTGTTTGAAGTCCTACCAATGTAGGCAATAAGATTGAGTCGCTTTGAGTTAGGAGAAATTGATGCGAAATTCGACACCTCAAAATTCAGATCATACACCTCAAAATTCAACTCGCTGTATCTTTCAATATACTTGGAGTTAGGAGAAATTGAGGCCAGATTCGAGCTCTTCAGCATTTTTACTTTAAATTTATGTCCTTCTTTTTAATTTTGGTGAGGGTTGTGAGTGAACCAGTCCGATGAAGCTCACCGGAGAAGGAGACCAGAGCTTTGGCTCCGGTGGTGTGCTGACATTCATCTGAACGACATGATCCATTTCAAATGTTTTAATCTTGTGCCTTGGTTTTGCATACCCTCCCTGCAGAGCTTTGACTTTTGTCCACCATGGAATGCGCGCTAGCAGCCAATTGATCTGTCACCTCAAGTAATGAGGGAGATCAAGTGATCCACATTTTTTCTATTTTCTGATTTTTCATTTTATTTTGTTTATTTTCATTAATTCATATTAATTTTAATATTAATCCAAAAAATATGAGAGTTTCACCAAAATATTTTAAATAAATTCCTCTTTAATTTTCTGAATTAAAATTATTTTTTAGATCATTATTAATATTTTTTATAATTTAATTGTTTTTTTGAATATTTGTAATTGTTTAAAAATAGTTTTAAGTTTCCAAAATTAATGATATTTTATCTCCAAGGTCCTTTGACCTTGTTTGACCTATGATAATTCTCATGGCCATTTATTTGGTGTTTTGATGAGGTTTTAGGATTTTGACCAACCATAATTTAATTTTATTCATTATTTAATTGATTTTAATTGCTTAAATGTAAAATAAATTGTGTTGAGCTTTTGATATTGACTTGTTGAGTTTTACTTGTGTTGTTGGGCCTTGGTCAAGGTTGATTTGACTTTGTTGAGTTAAAATCATTGGATTTAGGGGATTGATGAAATATACATTTTATCTCCCAAATGAATGAATGATCTTAATTTGATAAAAGTCCTCCTTTGACCAATTTGTGTTGATTCCATTTCCCCTCCTTCTTCATCTCAATCCCATTCTCTTCTCATTCATTTCATGGACCTATGATGTCTCTATATCCTAAGTCTAGTTGATTGCAAAATCGACATAAGTGTGGATGAGATTAGGTCCACCCCTTTTGCATATTATTTTTAAGTGTGATATGTTTTAGGTGTATGGTTCATATTACGATATCTCTAACATGCATTAATACTAAAATTTCTATTGCCCGATCTCAAATAGTTGTGACTTCTATGTTAGTCCAATTACGATTTCTTAACATAACGCTATATTTTTGACACAAAAGGCATAGCATTCTAGTATGTGAGATTGTAAGTCTCCTCTCTTTCATGGTATTATATGGAAACTTTTCCTTTTTTCCTTCCTTTGGAAGATGTCTTGGTTCAAGGATCCATGCTTGTGAATAGGGGGTTGAGTGTTCTCCAAAGAATGACTTAAACAAAAGCAAAAGCAATACTAACTTCTAATCAAATAACGACTAACATTTAATTTCAAGTCATTTACTTTTATGAACTTTAATTTTAAGTCTTTATTCATTTGCCATTTATTCATACTATTCCACTTGTTTACTTTAATGTTATTTTCACTATGCTCATTTAAGCCTCATTTTGTGATTATATTGTGATTGTATATACTTGTTTGTTTTTGTGGTCTTTTTTGACCTTAATGTACATAATAACAACAAAAACCCTAAAAGACATTTATGCGGACTGTTGGATTTGATTTGAGACACTGGGCTTAGAATTAGGCAACACTCCCTAAGCAAAAGGACTTGGCTAATGCCAACTTTCATGAAACCAAGTGCTTGTGATCTGAAACTTCATCTGAAGCAAGTATTGTGATCCCATCTGAGATCATCTACTACATGGTCTTATTGAAGCTGTTACTTTGAACCTGTGCCTAGTGTCTATCTTTGAATTCATCTAATACATGGGAGATTATGAAGTTGCTAAGCTTGGATGTGGCTATCTTTATTTGATGCCTTTCCCTTCATCTTGATATTTTTGTATTGATATTTCTTGATTCTAAAGTCCAAGAGAAATTTAGGTTTCTATATGACATTCTTGTCTATTGGATTGCAGCCCATTAGTCAGATCTTTTCACCTCTAAACTTTTAAATTTTTGCTTAGGATTTGTCTCTTCATCTCTTCCCCACTTCTTTAATTTCAAATCTCTCCCCTCTTTCAAAATCTTCTTTGTTTATGATTTCAAAACATAGACCATATTGAAAATTAGAAAGTTTGGCCTTATGCCATTGAATTTTTAAACTCTTTTCTTAATCAAATTTGTAAATGAACTTAACTATACCTGACTTAAAATATCAAAAGGCAAAAAAGAACTAACACTCATTCAAACCTTTTTAGGCCTTTTGTGCCTTTGTTAAACCTAAATTTTTGGTAAAAGCAATGCATCCACTTTGAAATTGTTACCACGAACAACGAGGTTTTGATCCCTCATTTTATGTTGGTACCTAGGCACAAGTCCGAAAGTCTTGTCAAACACAAAAATATACTTAATGAATTCTTTTCTCATCCCTCCAGTCTATTTATTGCAAACATCATTTTGTACAAAAATACACATGCACACAAAAAATGGCTCCCTAGGAGTACCTAGGACACTTTGGGTGCTAACACCTTCCCTCTGTGTAACCAACCCCCTTGCCTGTAATCTCTAGAATTTTATTAGTTTTGATTTGAAAACTTCTTATTTTTTAGGTTTTGTTCGTACTTTTCCCTTTTCCGTTGGAAACAATAAAGCGCGGTGGCGACTCTGGTTTAATTAACGTCTAGCTTATCCATAGCTTGATGGTCATGAATTTACCGCTACAAGAACCAACCTGCATAATGATTTGATATTTTGATTTTAGAGAAATGGAGTGCGACCAAATATTATGCAGATGGAAGATTATTATTTATTTATGTTTTTTTGTGATTACCATTTTCAGAAAAGTAAAAAGTAAAAATAAAACATCATAGATGTGGATGAATAAAATTGTCTTTTATTGATGATAATCAAAAAATGCCCAACAATGTTCACTTCTCCCTTAGGCATAGGAAAAGGATTTTTATTAAACAATAAATGAAAACAAATTACTTAGAGAGATGAATAACAGTAGGAACATCAACAGCAATTCAATTGTTGCAGGTTTGGCCATGTGTCACATAGTTGGTGCAAGCTTTGTCTTTAACACCAGTGTCTTCAATCACAACAGCTGAGTGTTGATCATTCCCATGAATGAACCCTCCACTGCAGAGACTTGGTTGCATAACTTCAGTTTTAACGTTGAACGACCCTGGTTGAAATCCCAATCTAACCCTATTCTTATTCTCAACAATATCTACCATACGACCCCATTTGTCAATGCTGCCAGTTAGAATGGCTTCTTGTGTATCTTTTAAAGAAAACATATGTGCCCCAGTTTTCTTTATTTCATCATCGATAGACAAGGCTTGGAACAACTTTACAACCTCCTCCTCAGCATCAACGTAAGTAAAAGATGACAAATGGCTTACCAACAATGCCTTCTCTCCACCAACAATGACAAGTTTGTCGTTCTTCACAAACTTCAGCTTTTGGTGTAGAGTAGACGTCACAGCTCTTGCTTCATGAATCCATGGCCCTCCACCAACAATTTAGAAATCACTCAGACCTATCTTTAGTAGAATGTCCACTTCACCTATGACAGTTTTACGAGAACCGTCGAAGCAACTCATATCGTGCACCTCAAATTTCAACTTCTTGTATCTCTCAATATAATTGGAGTTAGGATAAATTGAGGCCAGATTCGAGCTCAGTGGCATTTTTACTTTAAATTCATGTGCTTACTTTAAATTCATGTCCTTACTTTTAATTTTGGTGACGGCTATGAGTGAACCAGTCTGGTGAAGCTCACCGGAGAAGGAGACCGGAGCTTTGGCTCCGGTGATATGTTGTCACTCATCAGAACCACTTGATCCATTTGAAATGTTTTACTCACGCGCGTTGAAACTGATTACCACTTGCGTTGCGTGTTGACTCAAGACCATGGTGGAATGCGCGCTAGCAGCCACTTGATCTGCCACCTCAATTAATGAGGGAGATCAAGTGGTCCACGTTTTTTATTATTTTCTTATTTTCCTTTTATTTGGTTTATTTTCATTAATTCATATTAAATTTAATATTGATCCAAAAAATATGAGAGTTTCACCAAAGAAATTTAAATAAATTCCTCTTTCATTTTCTGAATCAAAATATGAGAGTTTCACCAAAGAAAAAACACGGGCCATCAGATCTCCCTCATTAATTGAGGTGGCAAATCTGATGGCCACACACGCGTGTTCCATGGTGGACTCAAACCAATGTGTTGTACGCGTGGTAATGCAAACCAAGGGTCCAGATTAGAACATTCAAACATGATCAGATGGCTAGGAAGTGTGACAACACACCACCAGAGATAGGGCTCCAGTCATCTTCTCTAGTGACCTCCAACGGACTGGTCCAACTTCATCTCAATGAAAAATAAAAAATAAGGACACTATTTCAAAGAGAAAATGCTCAGGATCACGAATCTGGTATCAATTTTCTCCAATTCCAAGTATATAATATACAAGGATATGAATTTTGAGGATCATGAACTAAGTTGCTTCGATTTGACCTCAAAGCAACTCAATCTTGTTGCCTACATTGGTAGGACATCGGCCAAACAAAAATCACCTTCGAGGGAGCTTGAAACTTGCTTGATCTTGCTTCCAATTGGCTTTGGCCTGACTTCAGAAGCTTGTAGAAGTTGAATTGGATCAAGGAAAGAATTGGATTCTTGGAGTTTCAATCTAAAAATAGAAGGAGATTTGAAACTCGATTTTCAAATGAAAACCTTCACGATTGTCCTATAATGGTGAGGGTTTGGATTTCAGGTTCAAAGCTTGGGCAATGTGTCTTTAATTCTGAGCAATGAAGGTCTTATTTATACGCAAGGCAATTGCTTTCTACACATTTCAAAAACAAGCCAAAAATAGAAATCTCTCTTGCATGCTTGCATGGGAATGTGATAGGCCCATGAAATGATGAAACCAGGTCCAAAATTCCTGATGTGCAATGCTGAAAGTGTGGCATGTGATTATGTAATAGTAATTGGAATGTGATCATGAATTTCATCCAAATGAAGCCTTGTGAAGAAACCATGGGCAAGTCCTCCAATTCTCGGCCAAATGAGATGATCTTGGACTTTTTGGAAAGGTGAGATCAAGGGGGGAAACTTTCATGTTTAACATTTTTCCATTTGAAGCTTGGATCATGATTAATGTTTAGGTGAAAGTTTGGAAAATCAAAAATATTTGAAACTTTTCTAAGTACCAAGTCAAACGTTCACTTCTTCCATCTTGAATAACTTTTGCTATGGATTTCAAATGGAAAAAGTTCCTTCGTCAAAGTCGTATATCTTTCAAACTTATTCAATTTGGTCACAAATTTTATCTCATTTGGATTTGTCATGAAGGAGTTATGCATTTTAGAAGCTGAGGAAAATCACTTGTTCAATGGTAATGGCCCAAAATGACCTATAATGTTTCCTCTTGAACACATGCATTTGCAAGTTGAATTTGAATTTCCTCCAAGAATCGAAGTTTGAGAGGACATCTTGAATTTGATAATGAAACTTGAATGTAATTATAGGAGTCAGACAAAATGACCTATAATCGTTTACTATAAAAAATGACTTTCCAAGCAAAACTACCTATTGACCTCAACATGAATGTTGTTTGGAATGTCATAAAGAGTAAGGTTTATCTTGTAATCATTTTCATATGACAAAAAATGTAGGAGATAGGGTCTAGGGAACTCCAGTTTTGACTACTTGATTATCTCTGGTCAACCAACATGAACCAACTTACAAACTTGATATTCTCTTGATCTATTGGGCTCATGTAGGATAATATAAGTATAAGATGATTTAATATGAAGTATACCTTTAAATATTTGATCAAATCATGAAGAAACTTGTTAAGGAAGTCACATAAGATACCCAGATGAATTAGGGCTTCCAAGGCAAACATGCTTCAAACTCTTGATGAATTCTTGATCAAAATGATAAATGAAGATCATGAGGATTCATATATGATGTCTAGAGACAGTGTGAACCATATCTTTATTAGTCTCCTTGCATTGAGGGTCTCAAACCCTAGATATGAGTTTGATGAGGCATAGGTGAACACACATACTACCTACAAAAGAAGTAAACTACACATTGACATATTTTTCGTATTTTAGTTAGTAAACAAAAGAAAGTAAAGTAAAATATAATAAAATGTGCTTGGTGACCTCCCAATGCAAACCTAATGAATGAGGGGTAAGGTGGATGCTAAGGTGTGATCCCAAAGCCAATGCATATGATGAGATAGCATGAGGGATCTTGGCGTCAAAATTGGGGTCTTACACAACCAAATCAAGATGCCACTTGAAGATATGGACAAGACCACATTCATTACACCCTGGGGAACATTCTGTTATAGAGTGATGCCTTTCGGTTTGAAGGATGCTAGTGCAACGTACCAAAGAGCTATGACCATTCTTTTTCATGATATGATGCATAAAGAGATTGAAGTTTATGTTGATGATATAATTGCTAAATAAAATGATGAAGAATAATATGTTGAGCATTTGTTGAAGTTATTCTATCGTTTGAGGAAATATAAACTCCACTTGAGTCCAAATAAGTTTACTTTTCGTGTTCGTTCTAGTAAGTTATTGGGCATTATTATCAGTAAGAAGGGTATTGAAGTTGATCCTGCAAAGTTCAAAGCAATACAAGAAATGTCTGCTCCCAAAACTGAGAAGCAAGTCATAAGTTTTCTCGGCCGCTTGAACTATACCTCAAGATTCATATCGCATATGACTGCCACATGTGCGCATATTTTCAAGCTTCTTCGGAAATATCAATCTTGTGTTTGAACAGAAGATTTTCAGAAAGCTTTTGATAGTATCAAATAGTATCTGCTTAAGCCTCTGATTCTGTCTCCGCCTGTTAAAGGAAGACCGTTGATCATGTATTTCACTGTGCTTAGTGAGAGTATGGGTTGTGTTCTTGGTCATCAAGATGAATCAGGAAAGAAAGAATATGCAATTTACTACCTCAGTAAGAAGTTCACTGACTGTAAGACTCGGTATTCTATGCTTGAGAAGACATGATGCATATTGTCTTGGGCTTCTAAGCGTCTGTGCTCGTATATGTTGAATCATACTACTTGGTTGATATCCAAAATGGATCCAATCAAGTACATTTTTGAGAAGCCTGCTTTAATTGGGAGGATTTCTAGTTGGGAGATGTTGTTATCCGAATATGATATTGAATACCGATCCTAGAATGCAATTAAAGGTAGTGTCGTAGCTAACCATTTTGCTCCCCAGCCAATTAAAGATTATCAGTCAGTGCAGTATGATTTTCCTGATGATGAGATTTTGTACTTGAAGATGAAAGATTATGATGAACCATTGCTTGAAGAAGGGCCAGAACTTGGTTCCCGTTGGGGCATGGTATTTGATGGAGTTGTTAATTCATATGGTAATGGCATTGGGGCAATAATTATTACTTCTCACGGCACTCATTTCCCTTTTACATCTAGGTTGACCTTCAAATGTACAAACAATATGGATGAGTATGAAGCTTGCATTATGGGGCTTGAAGAAGCCATTAATCTCAGAATCAAATATCTTGACTTCTATGGAGATTCAACTTTGGTTGTGAATCAGATCAAAGGTGAATGGGAGACGAATCAACCCGGTTTGATACCATATAGAGACTATGCGAGGAGGATATCAACTTTCTTTGCAAAGGATCAGTTTCATCATATCCCTCGAGATGAAAATTGGATGGCAGATGCTCATGCAACGTTGGCTTCCCTGATTATGGTGAAAATTTGGAATGAAGTTCCCAGTTTAACTGTGATACGTCTTGATAGGCCAACTCATGTAGTTGTAGTTGAAAAAGTCAAAGATGAAAAGCCATGGTATTATGATATTAAATGTTTCCTCCAAAGTCATATTTACCCGTCTGGGGCATCTTTGAAAGATAAGAAGACTTTGAGAAGATTATCTAGCAACTTCTACCGGAATGGTGATTTCTTTATAAGAGAATTTCCAATATGGTTTTACTCAGATGCGTGAATAGACACGAAGCAGACCTATTGATGATTGAAGTCCATGAAGGTTCCTTTGGTACTCATTCCAATGGACATTATATGGAAAATAAGATGTTAGGAGCAGGTCACTATTGCCTGACAATGCAATCTGACTGTTGCAAGTTTGTGAAGAAATGACACAAGTGTCAAATTTAGGCGGATAAGATTCATGTTCCCCCAACACTATTGAACGTAATTTCCTCCCCATGACCCTTCTCCATGTGGGGAATTGATATGATTGGCATGATTGAGCTCAAAGCTTCGAACGGATATCGTTTCATTCTTGTGGCTATTGATTACTTCACAAAGTTTGTTGAAGCAACATCGTATGTGAATGTGACCAAGCAAGTTGTTGTAAGGTTTATCAAGAATCATATTATATGTCGTTATGGTATGCCAAGCAAGATCATCACTGATAATGGATCTAAGTTGAATAATAATATGTTGGAAGCTCTTTACAAAGACTTCAATATTGCGCCTCATAATTCTTCTCCCTACAAACCAAAGATGAATGGGGCTGTTAAAGCTACAAATAAGAACATTAAGAAGATCATTCAGAAGATGGTTGTGACATACAAAGATTGGCATCAGATGCTCCCATTTGCTTTGCATGGGTACCGTACATCCATCCTCACTTCAACAGAGATAACCCATTTCTCTCTTGTTTATGACATGGAAGTTGTGCTTCCCGTGGATGTTAAGATCCCATCATTGCGTTTTTTGATGGAAGCCAAGTTGACTGAAGCTGAATGGTGCCAGACCAGATATGATCACTTGAATTTGATTGAAGAGAAAAGATTGATTGCCATGTGTCATGGTCAATTGTATCAGTAGAGAATGAAGAAAGCATTTGATAAGAAGGTCAAGCCTCGTATGTTCAGAGAAGGTGACCTCATGCTCAAGAAGATTATATTTTTCAATCCTGATGCTAGGGGCAAATGGACTCCTAATTATGAAGGCCCATGTGTTGTTAAGAGATCCTCTTCAGGGAGTGCTTTGATCCTTACAACTATGGATGGTTAAGAGTTCACGCGTCCTGCGAATGCCGATGCAGTCAAGAAATATTTCGCCTACAAAAAATAAAAGAACAGCTCGCTAAGTTGACAACTCGAAAGGGCGGCTTAGGAAAAAATGAGCCTCTCGGTGGATTGAAAACCCGAAAGGATGATCCAGGAAAAAGTTAGAGACATTAAAAAGAAAAAACTTATCCCGGTAGATTGAGTACTCCACCTTGGGTAAATCTAGGAAAAAAATAGGGATTATGGCAAGTAATTACATCCGACCGGTTTTGAGTAAGTCATTTGGTTCTAATTCATCATTCTCGACCGAAGACAAGCACAATGGATGTTGAAGTTTGTAGGGAGGGTAGTGTTCATTTTATTCAATGTAGCCGTAAATTACCATTTTCAAACTTTGTAAAGATCCATGGAGTCTCCTCATTTATAGACTACCATTCTATTAAATAAAGTTAATCTTTTATCCAACTGTTTCAATTCTTATTTATTTCTGTTAAATAAAATTGAATTTGTATAATGATAATTTTTAAATAAATTAATAAATAATTATTTTTCTTAAAAATAATAAAAACATCGGCTTTAAGATTAATCGATTTCAGCAAAAAATGTCAACAGAAATCTAAGAACAGGAATCTAAGAACAAGTAAGTCTTGGAGTGTGGAGCATTGTTGGTCTTTCCCCCAAGTAGTTGGTGTGGTATTTCTTTTCCTCCCCAACAGTTCGTCATTTGTCCCCGTCTTGGTTGATGAGTCTCTCCCCTAATAATCTCCTCTCCCTAGTACAATTGGTGGGTTTTATCCCTAGTTGAGCTGACGATTGGTCCCCTTTGCAAATCCATATTCCCCAGTTGGGTGCTCATGATTAGTATCCCTTTGTTAGTGATTTGTGATTGGACCCTGGAGATCCGGAACCTTTATTTGATTTCCATTTTGCATTTGATTATGTTGCATAACTTCGAGAGTTTCTCCTTTGTGTGAATCAAACCCGGTTATCTTTGCCTTGGAATTGGTTTATTTTTGCAATTTTCAAGAAAAACTCAATGATTATTGAGGAACGTGACGGTCTTGGTTACAACATCCCCGACAATTTTCTTAAATCCTCATGCAAATTTTTATCTCTTGTATTCCCTAGCGGCGTTCATCTTCTGATAGAAATTCCCTCTTTCCTGGTAGTATTTGGTTCTGAGCAGTATTTGATTTTTGTCCCATGCGAGGTTGTCTCCCATTTGATATGGTTTTGACCTAAAATCCCCCGCAACATTGATTTGTGTGGATCTTCGGCAGATCCTTCTCTATCCTCGGCATGTTTGGTTAATCATCCTTCGGTAATGCTCTCTCCCCTCAGAGTTCGCCATAATTGATTGAAAGCATGTTTTCCATGTCTTTCCCAGCCAGAGTTGATTTATGCAGAGCTAGATGATTTATTTTTATCCCTAGCAGATTCTCCAGTTGGTGTTTCCATCATTTTGAGATTAGCCGAGTGTAGCAGTGATGATTCAAATCTTTGTTATTTGCATCCTTTGTGTTGTTTTGTCAGCATGATCATATTCGTGCATGTTCATGCTTAAAACACAACATCAGATAGTTCATTATGCATTTTATCACATTTGATATTTCTTTTGATCCCCTGCTTCAGTGATATTATTTCCCCATGCAGATTTCGTGTGTATCTGTCCTTCTCCAATTATAGAGTGTCAGCCCTTTAAGAAAAAAAGATTTTAACATTTCTCATTCCCCACTGAGTTATCTCCCCATGGATGACTATTATTTCAATTTCCTCCCTAGATAATCATCTGGATGGAACCAGTCCCATTGAGTTATATCCTCATTGGGTTGAGTCCTTGTTTGACCGTTTCTTTCTAGTTTTTACCTAGATAGATCTTTTCGTATCCGAGAGTATATTACCCAGTAACCGATAATATTCTTCTTGATGTTGAGCACATTACATTTTCCCAATACCCGATAAAATGTAACCTACTTCCTTTGTTTTCCCCAGCGGATTCGCTTTCATGTTTCTCCTGTGAGTTTATCCTCGATATGTTCATCCTAACCGGTGACAGATATTCTTCCTTTTTGGTTTTCTACCCAGTAAAAAGGTAGTTGTAATCCCTATTCTATTCCCAGAGAGTCTATCCTTGATATTTTCACTTTGACCGGTGACATGTTTTTTCTTCTCTTTGGTATTTTACCCAGTAAACGGTAGTTGTAATTCCTACTTTCCCTTGTTGAGTCTATCCTTGATATATTCATCCTAGTCAATGACGGATATTCTCTTTGGTATTCTACCCAGTAACCGGTAGACATAATTCATATTTTCTCTTCGGCAGTCTATCCTTGATATGTTTACCCTAACTGGTAACTGATATTCTTACTCTCTCCCCCCAGGTGGTCCATCCTTGATACATTCATCCTAACCGATGACGGATATTCTTCCTTTGAGTTTATCCTTTATATGTTCACTTTAACCAGTGACAGATACTCTCTTTGTTGGTCTTCTGCCCAGTAACCGGTAATTGTAAATCCTATTTTATCTATTTCCCCAGTAGGTTATCTTACCCAATAACCAATAATGAATACACCTCTTTTTCTCAGTGAGTCATCCTTGGTATGTTTACCCCAACCGATAACGGATGTCCCTCTATCAGAGGGTATTATCTTTCTACCCAGTAACCGGTAATAGATAATATATCTCTTGTACTCCTGTGTTGAAGTCCATTCTTCCCCACTTGAGTTTGAGTACATATATCCTCAGTGGAATTGCCTCTTCTTGTTTGGTTTGAGTGTTTCAGGTTTGGCCTGATCTACCCATTTCCCCTGCAGATTTCCTTGGTTCCCCCAACTGAGTCTTTCCATTGATTTATTTTCATGGAAATCCCCTCGTGTCTCCCAGCAGTTTTAAGTTGTAGCCTAGCCTACGCACAACTTTTATTCCTTGAAGTCTCTGTCTCCCCAGTGAGTTTCCTTACGGAATGCATTATGCTCCTGTAGACTTTCAGTCTCTCCGGATTCTTTTCCTTTGTGGAAATTTTCTACCCACAAAGATTATCTTAACATTCATATCATATGCGTCATGAGGTCTCTTAGGGACCAAAATTTGTTTCTAGATGTTATTATTTAAGTGTATTCTACTGAGTTGATACGAAGATTTTAACCTTCACATCCTCATCTAGAATGTCCTTAAATAGGGGCAGATGTAAGACCCTAATTTCAACCCTAAGATTCCTCATGTTATCTCATCATATGCATTGGCTTTGGAAATACACATTGGCATCCTCCTTACCCCTCATTCATTGGGTTTACATTGGTACAGATCACCAAGCACATTTGATTCTATCATACTTTATTTTTTCCTTTTTTACTAATCAAATTACCAAAAATATGTCTACGTATAGCTTTGTTTCTTTTACAGGTAGTATGTGCATCAACCAATGCTAAAGGACTTGGCCAATGCCAACATTTGAGACTAAGCTATCACTGAACCGTGCTTTCATCTGATGCAAGACTTGAGAATTTCTTGGATTCATCTGCTAATTTGTCTTTATGCTTAATTATTATTTTGATCTTGTGTCTGATGTTTTGTTCTAAGTTGATCAAGGAATATTTCATCTGGTACATTGGAAGACAATGAAGACTGCTAGATTTTGGAATGCTTGCTTGGATGTGGCCATCTTTATTTGATGCCTTGATCTTCATGATGTCTGGATATTGCTCATTGCTTATTGATCATTGTTTGATTAAAGTCCAAAGGAAAATGGGTTTCTATATGACATTCTTGTTTGTTGGATTGCATCCCATTGGTCAGATCTTTTCAACTCTTAACTTTTAAATTTGTGCTTAGGATAACCTCTTAATCTCCTACCACTTCTTAAATTTCAAAATCTCTCCCTTATTTAAAAACTATTTCTTTGCTTTTGATTTCAAATTTAGACATGTTTTAATGATTAGAAAATTTGGCCTTATGCCATTGAATTTTCAAACTCTTTGCTAAATTAAATTTGTAAATAAACTTAACCATATTGACTTAAATTTCAAAAGACAAAAAGAACTAATAACTCCATTCAAATTTTTGGCCCTTTGTGCCTTTTCTTATTAAACTTTTGTTAAAAGAAATTCACCAACTTATTTGAAATTTTTACCACGAACTACAAGGTTTTGATCCCTCATTTTTATGTTGGTATGTAGGCACGAGACCGAAGGTCTTGTCAAACACAAAAAGATAATCAATTAATTCTTTTCTTATCCCCACACTCTATTTTATCAAACATCATTTATACCAAAAACACATGCACACATAAAAAAGGGCTCCTTAGGAGTACCTAGGACACTTTGGGTGCTAACACCTTCCCTCTGTGTAACCAACCCCCTTACCCATAATCTCTAGAATTTTATTAGTTTTGATTTGAAAACTTCTTATCTTTGGGTTTCGTTCACAATTTTCCATTTTCCTTTGGAAATAATAGAAGCGCGGTGGTGACTCTGGTTTTATTGACCTCAACTTTATCCATAACTTGATGGTCATGAATTTACCGCTACAGGTAGTTACATCAACTCTACACTAGAAGTTGAAGTTTGTGAAGAATGGAAAGCTAATAATCATGGGTGGAAATCAAAGCCATGTTGGTGAGTCATCTTTCTTCATTTTTATACATCGATGTCGAAGATGCTGAGGGGACGTTATTTCAAGATCTTTCTGTTGATAATGTTGATATTAAGAAGAATGGTTTATCCATGTCATCCTTAAAAGATGCCCAGTTTGTCGTGGATAATTTTCAATCTTCTAGCTGGGGATAAATTGTTGAGCTTGATGAGAACAAGACTAGAGTTGTTGTGGGTTTTTCACCTGGTGCAACCCAAAGAGATCTGAAGTGAATTCAAGCAGTGTTTCACAATGATAGCTTTATTCATTCTAAGGATCAGTTTGTTGCCACATGGATCAATGTGCCAGTATTGGGTTGCTGTTGATGTTCCTTATGTCATTCACTTGTCGAAGTAATATGTTTGTTTTTGTTTTTTTCAAAATCCTTTCACTATGCCCAAGGTGAAAGTGAATTTATGTGGTCTTTGTTTCAAATTTCATTATAACTAATAAAATGTTATTTCATTTATGCATAGTTTATTTTATTTTTTTGTTTTTTTTCTTCTGGAAAAGATGGTAAAATATAAAACAAGATAATAATCATTTTTATATTTGCATCATAATGTGTGTTTTTTGTTCATATTATAAAATCAAGCATAAAATCATTGTGCAGATTAATTATTAAACCCATTGAAAACAATGACCATATGCCATATCCCAACTTTGAATTTCCTGTGTTTAAAATGGAAGAAGAGGATGACGAATAGATTCCTGATGAGATTTGTCGGTTGCTCAAGCACGAAGACAAGGCCATTCAGCCTCATAAAAAGACATTGGAACTAATTAATCTGGGTTCTAAAGATAATAAGAAAGAAGTCAAGATTGGGGTACTGCTTTGTCCAGATGTTAACAAGAGGATGGTAGAGCTTCTTAGAGATTATGTGGATGTGTTTTCTTGGTCTTATCAAGATATGGAAGGTCCTGATACTGATATTGTGGAGCATAGATTGTCGTTAAAGCTAGAGTGCCCTCCTGTTAAGCAGAAGTTAAGAAGAACTCACCATGATATGGCTGTCAAGATTAAAGAAGAAGTTCAAAAGCAGATTGTTGTTGGGTTCCTTGTTACCGTTGAGTATCCTCTTTGGGTGGCTAACATTGTACCCGTTCCAAAGTAAGATGGTAAAGTTTGGATGTCTTGGTTATAGAAACTTGAACAAAGTTAGTCCGAAAGATGATTTTCCTCTGGTGCACATTGAGATGTTGGTAGATAATATGGCTAACTTCAATGTATTCTCTTATATGAATGGGTTCTCCGGTTATAATCAAATCAAGATGGCACCCGAAGACATGGAAAAGATAACATTTATCACACCCTGGGGAAAATTCTGCTATAGAGTGATGACATTCGGTTTAAAGAATCCTGGTGCAATGTACCAAAGAGCCATGACTACTCTTTTCCATGACATGATGCACAAAGAGATAGAAGTCTATGTTGATGATATGATTTGTAAGTCAAAGATTGGAGAAGATCATGTTAAGTATTTGTTGAAGTTTTTTCAGCGGTTGAGAATGTTTAAAGTCCGGTTGAATCCTAATAAGTGTACTTTGGGTGTCCGTTCAGGAAAGCTATTGGGTTTCATTGTCAGCCAAAAAGGTATTGAAGTAGATCTTGATAAAGTCAGAGCTATTTAAGAGATGCCTGCATAGAAGACAAAAAACAAGTTAGAGGGTTCCTCGGGCATCTAAATTATATATCCAAATTAATATCTCACATGACTGCCATGTGTGGGCCAATCTTCAAGATTCTCCGCAATGATCAAGGCTATGATAGGACAGAGGATTTCCATAAAGCTTTAGACAACACCAAAGAGTATTTGCTTGAACCTCTTATTTTGTCTCCTCTAGTGGAAGGAAGACCTTTGATCATGTATTTGATTGTCTTAGAAGAGTCCATGGGTTGTGTGCTTGGGCAACAAGATGAAACTGGTAGAAAGGAGCATGTCATATACTATCTATGTAAGAAATTTATAGACTGTGAGTTTCGTTACTCCATGCTTGAGAATACTTAATGTGGTTTAGCTTGGGCTTCCAAATGTTTATGCCAGTATTTGATCAATTATACCACTTGGTTAATATCCAAAATGGATCCAATCAAGTATATTTTTGAAAAGCCTACTTTGATCGGAAGGATAGCTCGTTGGCAGATGCTATTATCTGAATATGATATCAGGTACCGGACTTAGAAGGCGATTGAAAGGAGTGTTCTTGCAGATCATTTGGCTCACCGGCCGATTAATGATTATCAATCCATCAGGTTTGACTTCCCTGATAAAGATGTTATGTACTTGAAAGCTAAAGATTATGATGGACCGTTTCCTGGAGAAGGGCCAGAACCTGGATCTAGTTGATTTTTAGTGTTTGATGGAGCTGTTAATGCTTATGGAAATATGAATTGGGGTAATCATCATTACTCATAAGGGTTCTCATATCCCTTTTACTGCAAGATTGATGTTTGATTGTATGAATAACATGGCAGAATATGAAGCTTATATTATGGGTCTTGAATAAGCCATGGATTTGAGAATTAAAATCCTGGATGTGTATGGAGATTCAACCTTGGTCCTTAATCAGATTAAAGAAGAATGGTAGACTTGCCATCCTGGCCTGATTCCTTACAAACATTATGCAAGGAGGTTGTCAACTTTATGTAATATCAGCAACTGGTGAAAAGGTTTCATCATAGTCAACCCCATGAATTTGTTTATATCCTTTTGCAACCAGTCTTGCCTTATAGGTATGTACTTTACCATCCATGTCAGTCTTCTTTTTGAAGACCCACTTGCATCCTATAGGGTTAACTCCTACAGGAGGCTCTACCATGGTCCAAACTTGGTTTGTGTACATGGAACCTATTTTTAGATTTCATGGCTTCTAGCCACTTCTCAGACTCGGGACCAGTTATGGCATCTTGGTAGGGCACAGGCTCATCTTGATCCATGAGTAATACATCACCCTAATCAGTTATGAGATATCCATATCTCTCAGGCTGGTGACGTATCCTGCTTGACCTACGCTGGTCTTGTTCTACTTGAGCAGGTTTCTCTTCCACAACTACTTGTGTTTCCTGCTCTAATTCCTCCATAGGTGTATCGATGCTTTGTGATTCTTGAATTTCTTCAAGCTCTACTTTCCTCCCACTTATTCCTTTGGAAATAAAATCCTTTTCTAGGAAAACTCCAATTCGAGCGACAAACACTTTGCCCTCAGAAGGATTGTAGAAGTAATACCCTCTTGTTTCTTTAGGATACCCCACAAATAAGCATTTGTCAGATTTGGGCTCAAGCTTAGTTGAAATTTTTCGTGTCACATAAACTTCGCAACCCAAAATCTTCATGTAAGACATATGTGGTTTCTTACCACTCCATATCTCATATGGTGTCTTCTCAACCTTTTTGGATGGAACACGGTTAAGTGTGTAAGCTGCTGTCAATAGTGCATGTCCCCAAAAGGAGTTTGGAAGATTGACGTGTCTCATCATGGATCGGACCATGTCTAACAGGGTTCGATTTCTTATCTCAAATACACCATTCCATTAGGGTGTTCTAGGAGGAGTAAGTTGGGATAGGATCCCACACTCTTTCAGATGGTCATCAAACTCTAGGCTTAAATACTCATCACCTCGATCTGATCGAAGAGTTTTAATATTCTTACCTAGTTGGTTTTGTACTTCATTCTTGAATTCCTTGAACTTTTCAAAGGACTCTGATTTGTGTTTCATTAAATACACATACTCATATCTACTGAAGTCATCAGTAAATGTGATGAAGTACTGAAAACCTCCTCTGGCTGGTATGTTCAGTGGTCCACATACATTAGTATGTATGAGGGCCAAAAGATCATTAGCTCTTTCACTTTTCCTGTGAATGGAGACTTTGTCATCTTTCCAATTAAACAAGATCTACATGTCTCATATGATTCATAATCAAAAGAGTCCAAGAGTCCATCTTTATGGAGTTTGGAAATGCGTTTCTCATTTATGTGGCCTAATCGACAATGCCAAAGGTAAGTTGGATTTAACTCATTAGGTTTCATCCTTTTAGTATTAATGTTATAAATAGGCGTTTCAAGATCAAGAACATATAGTCCATTGTTCATTTGTGCAGTAGCATAGAATATATCATTCAAATAAATTCAGCAACAATTGTTCTTTATTATAAATGAAAAACCAAACTTGTCCAAATAAGAAACGAAAATAATACTCCTGCTAATTGCAGGTACATAATAACAGTTCTCTAACTAAATTATTAAACCACTAGGTAAAGTCAATACATAAGTCCCTACAGCTAAAGCATCAACCTTTTCTCCATTGCCAACTCGTAGGTCAACTTCACCTTTTGCCAAATCTCTACTCCTTTTTAGCCCCAGCACATTGGTACAAATGTGAGAACCGCATCCAGTATCTAATACCCATGATGCAGAAGTAGATAAATTAATTTCAAAAATAACAAAAATACCTGAAGTTGAAGTCCCTACTCCATTCTTCTTATCTTCCAGGTACTTTTGGCAGTTTCTCTTCCAGTGTCCAGTCTTACCGCAATGGAAGCAGGTGCCTTCTTTTGCTATGCCTCCACTAGGCTTCAAAGCAGCAACAGTGGGTTTGGGTTTGGCAACTTCCTTGCCTTTCCTTTTATCACCCTGCTTGATGGGTCTTTTGTTCTGTCTCTTTCCATTTCCGATCATTAGAATGGACTTCCCTTTTGACTTCATATTCTGCTCAGCAGTTCTTAACATGGCTAGTAGTTCATGAAGAGATTTGTCCATATCATTCATATTGAAATTTAGGACAAATTGACTGAATCTAGTTAGCAACGATTGCAAGATTAAATCAGTCGCAAGTTCCTTTCCGAGGGGGAAACCTAACCTCTCAAGGTTCTCCACATACCCAATCATCTTGAGCACATGAGGACCTATAGGGGCTCCCTCAACTAACTTGCCTTGAAAAAGGGCTTTTGAAACTTCAAACCTTTCATGCCTTGCTTGCTCTTGATAGAGCATCTTCTAGTGTTCGATCATATTGAACACTGCCATGTTCTCATGTTGCTTATGCAACTCTGAGTTCATGGTAGCTAGCATGAGACAAGTTGTTTCATTGGCATCATCGACATGCTTCTTATAAGCATCTCTTTCTGCCTTAGGTGTAGAACTAGGAGGTTCCTCTTCAGGAACAGGTTTCTCCAAGACATACAGCTTTCTATCATGTTTGAGGACAATCCTCAGATTTCGGTGCCAATCCAGAAAATTTATCCCAGACTATTTTTCCTTGTCAAGGATTGATCGCAAAATGTTGTTAGAGGTGTTTGTTTTCATGGTAATCTACATGAAAATAATGAAAATATAAGTATCAATAACATATTTAATTAGGCCTTTAACTAAATATGCTCCCACTATTTTACTCAAAACAAATTACCCTCTCCATTTGATTCGGAAAATCCCGTTGGAAGATTTTCTAGTGGGTCGAGATCCATATTTCACTTTGTTTTAAGTCTGCGTAGGCGGATTACCCAAAACTAGGTTATTTAGGTAAGAACTCCTTCCAATTGTATCTAATACAACTCTCGAATATTTTAGTTGGGTGAATAACTCATTTTTCAAATCCATCACATGGATCATTTCCAACTCTTGCTTCTAAACATATATAATCTTATTATAATTTGTTTAGTTAAGTTTGACCCATTGTTTTAACAATTGGATATTACAATTATCCCATTGCATATAGAACATGCACCTCGCATAGGCGAAACCTACATTATCCGATACTAGTCTTGATGAGTGTTAAAACTTGGAAAGCATAAACTTAATATTTAATTTGAGAGAATCTGCAATTATTCTGATCTCACCGGCTTATTTATCATATAAATCATCTCTCACATGCATCAACATACATTCACATGCATCAACATACATACATAATGAAACAGTTATGGCCCCTAGCACAATTGTTCTCCCAAGCCAATGAGAGAACCTAAGTTAACCTAATAACGATCTAAGCTTCTCCAAGAAAGATCTTCAAGGTTGTCCTCCTTTGATATTGAATTCTTCTCTTTCTTCATAACATTACATTACATAAAAGAAACTTGTTTTACATACGAGGGAGTGAGATGAGAAAAGAAGTTACATTAAGAGATTAAAAGAGAGGCAAGACACGCAGGTCGTATTTTAAAACCCAAAACAAAATAAAAGAAAACTAAGGTCATAACCGATCACCACAAGACAATAATAATAAACACATTATTATTATTATTATTATTCATTTTAATTCTTTTAATTAATTAAAACCAAATTAAATTTCGGCGACCAATCACACTACGCAAAGTTAGTCGGGGGTCCGCTGCCCGGTCAGTCGAAAATTTTAATGAACAATTTATTTGAAATCGATGTCGTTTTTTGCATCAACACTTGATACTTTCAAGCACAACTCTTGCGCAGTCACAACCCTAATCGCATAACTCTTTGACAACACAACCCTTGTGCCGTCACTAACCCTAATGCACCAATTTCAGACTGTCAAACACATCTCGATTGTTGATTCAGTATGATTGATCAACACGTCATTGCTTCACCATACTAATGTCGGATCAAGAAGCAAACGACCATTGACCGCTCAAAGGAAAACAATCATTAAGTGTTTGAATTAATGAAACAGAAACAGTATATCATATATACCGTATTTTGTATCAGGATTACTTATATCATATATATAACTTTATCGATCTCAATTTAATTACTCGTTTATTCTTTGATTCATTCTGTCTTTTAATCGTTTTAATACAGAAAATACAGAAAATAAACAGCTATCAGATGCATGGTTTCGTAAGTGGCTCTGATACCACTGAAGGAGAAGAGCGATCCAAAATGCAGCGGAATTTAAAATTTCTCCTTTAATGATCCTTATGAATAGGCATGATCAGTGATAGAATCATTACCTCTAGTGGCGATTGTAACCTTTGATGCAGATCTACGGGGCGATCACGAACGTTGAACAATGACAATGCCTCTACTTAGTCCACATGAACGGATTCCTTCAATCTCAGTGCTAGCTGCTACGAATGAAGGCTTTGAGTGAGAGAGAGAGAGAGACGACATTGCAACTACACTAATGCTTCTACACAAGGGTTCTATTTATAGAACCACTTGTGTGGGCTGCAAGCTAAAAAGCCCACTCAAGTGTATGTGGCCCATATCTTATAATATGCCAAAATCACTTAAGCGCGTGGTACCTTACCATATTTCGTATTCTACTTAAGTACACCGTACCTTAAGATGTTCTATAATTCACTTAAGGGCACCGTACATTATGGTATTCCTTAGTTACTCTATCTCTCATCAATTCTTCCTTTGTGTGTGACCCTGCAGGTTTTCGCGGCATTGGCAATTATATTAAATCACATATTTAACATAATAAACAGTGAGCGGTATCTAGCAACACATCACTGCTACCCAAGACACGAAAATGTCATATGATCTGACAAATCCTTCTGTGGTAATAATTATGTGTATAATTATCCTTTTGCCCTTATGTCTATATTGAACACAAGGCATAGACCGTGTCATCCTTGTCCAGTTCAATATTGGGCCCATAGACATTTATCCTGTTACGCAGGATGGGCAAATTCCATCTAGGTCACTCATGTCCCTTAGCATGCTTCGTGGAGTATCTATCAACTGTTTTTATGGTCATCCAATTACGGACAACGTTTGATCAACAATAAGGTACTCGACTCTACATCTAGGGTCCATAGTGGTTTCAGGTCGAAGGGTGGTATACATCATTATCACCATGAGAATAACTTATGACACTTTGCATAACATTCTATATAGTATTCTCATAGAGGGTCAATCCAGTATAAATGTTACTCTTAATACTCATACCAATGTTTAAGACTTGATAGCTCCTTATCCATGACCCATGAGATGTGATCATCAGTCTATATACATATAGTCTTAATGCTTTAATGTTATCCCACTTCACAATAAAGCTCGACTACGGATACTTTAAGAATAGTATCCTTATGTTTAATGTGATCTCATGATTAAGTCATACTTGACACATTAAACAGACTATCTATTCTAGGGACTTTATTAAACAAACATAATAAAGAAAAAGCCTTTTATTATTAATAAATAATTCGATACAAGTACCAAAAGTATTGGCCTCTAGGGCTTACACCAACAACACGGTTAATGCCTTATGTTCAATATAGACATAAGGGTAAAAGGATAATTGTACACGTAAGTATTATCACAAAAGGATTTTTCAGATCACATGACATTTTCGTGTCTTGGGTAGCAGCGATGTGTTGCTAGATACCGCTCACTATTTATTATGTTAAATACGTCATTTAATATAATTACCAGTGTCGTGAGAACCTATAGGGTCAGACACAAAAGGACGAATTGATGAGAGATAGAGTAAATAAGGAACACCGTAAGGTACATTGCACTTAAGTGAATTGTAGAACATCGTAAGGTACGGTGCACTTAAGTAGAATACGAAATATGGTAAGGTACCACGTGCTTAAGTGATTTTGGTACATCATAAGATATGGGCCACATACATTTAAGTGGGATTTTTAGCTTACAGCCCACACAAGTGGTTCTATAAATAGAACCCTTGTGCAGAAGCATTTGTTAATATGAAATTTTGTTTTTCTCTCTCTCACACTCAAAGCCTTCAATTGTAGCAGCTAGCACTAAGATTGAAGGAATCCGCTTGTGTGGACTGAGTAGAGGCGTTGTCACCATTCAACGTTCATGATCACTCCTTAGATCTGCATCAAAGGTTTCAACCACTATAAGAGGTAACGATTCTATCACTGATCATGCCCATTCGTAAGGATCATTAAAGGAGAAATTTTTAATTTCCGTTGCGTTTTGGATCGCTATTCTCCTACACATAACTTATTCAATTTTCAATATATAGGGGCTTCTTATTTTTGCAAAATGTAATTTGTGATGCCCTCTACAAGTTTTCATCAAAGACAAAGGTCAAAATATTCTTGGAAGGCCATGGAATTCATTCGGACATTACAGGTCATTTTCAGTCATGAAGCACTCAAACTTTTCTAAGTTACGTAACCAGTTTTTCATGCCAACTTCAACATGCCATAACTTTGTGCTCAAACATCCAAATGCATCCTTTCTTGGAACATTGTAATCTTGGGGATGTCAACACATTGCAAAAAGAATGAGATCAAAAAGCCTCTTAAGTAGGATGCCCCATTGACTTGAACATGGTGACTTAGAACTAAAGAAATCACCCATGGCCGAAATTTACACATCACTAATCTGAATTCCAATCCAAATTAGCAAGTGTTTTGATCCTAAACATGTTTAACCAAGTCTCCAGAAGTTAATGGACCCTTAAAATGCATCATTTGACTGAGTTTCAAGTCACATTTTTCACACATTCAAATTAAATTCGTTTTGCACGAATTCAGCATCATTCTACATGTATTTGTATCCAAACACATTCCATATAAAAGAGGAAGCTTTTTCTTTTATATGCAAGCTTTGAAGAGCCAAGAAACCCCTACTGCAATTTGAAATTTTTCCAGAAAATTCAACTTTCTTGTTTTGAGTTTCAGTTTGTTTCAATCCAATTTCTTAAATCCATTAGCATCTTTGGCATCCTTTGAAACTTTTGCAATAATTCTCAAGCTCTGAGACCTCCTGAAGTGCTCTAACCAGATCGAGCTTCATCAACTTCTGATCACCATATGGACAAGGTAGTTCTGAGCATCATTTGCTCAAATAAGTTACCACAATGTAGTCCTTCACTCTCTGATGCTTTCCCCTAACTTATCTAATGATGATTGATCGTGTTCATCATTTAATTTTATTTTTCAAGGCTTGCTTGTTTCTGAAACTTCTCTGAAATTCCATTTTCTCAGTTTATATAAATGAATTTGGAGCATAGGGTTGAATTCGGGATGGAAAGAGGATGACAATGATGGTGGTCCCGTGTCTTGAATTTACTAAACGGTGAAACTTCGGTGAGAGCTCACCGAAGAAGACGACCAGAGTTTTCTCAGGTTGTCTGAGTTTGAATCAGACACGTTGACAAATTGAAATGCTTTGATTGGTTGGATTTTAATTGGATCATGTGTTTGGCTTGCAGCGTGTTCCACCATTCATCCCAACCTTTTGGAGTGTTGGATTCGCCATGTCAATTAAAGAGGCGTGATCTAATGCTTCGTTTTTTTTTTTGTATTCTTAATTTCTTTTTTCTTTAAAAATTCATAGTAATTTTATTTTTCATCCAAAAAATCCCAAAATAATTTCTAAAATTCTCTTTTATTTTTCTTCATCTGATTTATATTTTTCCATATTTTGTTTCACTGATATTCTATTTTTCATGAATTTTTTCTTTTCGCTATTGTTTTAATTGGTTAAAAATTACTTTTCTTCATTTTATAATTTAGAAAACTTTATTATATGTTTCTTATTTTATTTTGAACATTCCATAATTTATTTGGTGTTTTGAAGGACTTTATGGATTTTCCGTTTCATTTCTATTTTAAAATAATTTAAAAATAACTTTGATGCATTTTTATTTTAATAAATTGCATTTTATATTTGTATGACCTTGTGAACTTCTGTTGGACTTGGATCATGATGGATCTTGGGTGTAGATGGGGTGAAAACCATAATCCACAAAAATGGATGATTGATTTTGATGATGACTTGATCAAACTTTTGATCCAATTTGGGTGTGACCTCTCTTGATTCTTTCTTCTTCATCTCCTTATTTTCTCTTTGATCAATTGGATGGCTTGTGTCCATCTTGTTCATGATGTGTGGATTGGTACTTGATGAACTTTCATCATTTCAAATATACCTTCAAATTGATCATGGATCATTTAACGTACTTTGGATTGATGCATAAGTTTGTCGTAAGTGTTATGAAGTGTGGATTGAAGTTATGGACCATCCTCCTAGCCTTTGTGCTTGATCATCACTTTTATTTTTTTGAGGCATGACTTTAGGAGAATGATTTACATTTTATTTTTCTAGCATGTATTAACACAAACATTTTTATTGACCAACCTCAAATAGTTGTGACTTCTACATAAGTCCAGTTATGATTGCTTAAAATAACGCTATATTTGTCCCAAAAGCAAAGAAATTTTTATAAGTGAGATTGTAAATCTCCTATTACCCATGGTATTGTGTGAAAATGTAGCTCCTTTTCCATTTGTGAGAGCTAGTGGCATACTAGTTGATTTTATCCAAGTTGGAGACCTTCTCATAAATGATGTATAGGATAACATTTTCATGCTTGTGAGTGGATAGTTGAGTATTCTCTAAAAAATTACCAAAACATATTTTCATCTTCACTAACATCTTTTACTAACACTTTACTTGTATTAACTTTTACTTCAAAGTCATTTATATTATGCTCTTTTAGTTTTATGTCATTCACTTTATATTTTATGTTTAGCATTTCATATCATATTTTTTGTGATTATGCCATTTTTTTATTTGTCCATTTGGACCTTTCTTTTATATCATTGTAGAGAAGATACTAATAAGAAAAAACCTAAAAAGAAACTTGTTTCTCCTAAATCATGGACTTGTGATTACTATCCTTGGCATCATTGTGGAGTCATGGACTTAGAATTAGGATCTTGTCCTTTGCTTTGGAACTTGTGACTTGAGACCTTTGAATTCATATGATACATGTGACTTTGGACTTCTCTATGAAAACTTGGTTTAGTTACTTTGGGTTCATCTGATACATGGATTATTATTTTCTTATTTTGGCTTGTTTGAGGCTTAATCCAAAGGAGGGAATTCTTACTTGGCTTATGCCGTAAAGCTTTCTATTTCTTGGTTAGATCTTTCCTCCCTAGCTTTTACTATACGCTCTAAGATAGTCTCTCCTTCTCCTCCCCTTCTTTAATTTTTAAAACTTCTCTCTCTTTTTCAAAATCTTCTTGATTTCAAACTTGAACCCTTTTCTCAATAAACCTTAACTTTTGCCACGTTATTTTCAAAACATTTTTGTTAATAAGTGCAAATTCATCTTAAGCATATTGAGACCAGTTTCAAAATACTAAAAATACATAACTCATTCAAATCATTTTATGCCCTTGTGCACTTTTCCTTTTAAAACTTTTCTCAAGGTATTTAGACATGAGTCATTTCCATACTTGAGATATAATTCTCCTATCCCTATAGTATTCATAATTCTTTTCCATTTATTAGAGCTAGTGGCATATTTGTTGATCCTTATCTAGGTTGGAGCCTTTCTCATGATGATGTAAAGTTCTCATACTCGTGGGTGACTAGTTGAGTATTCTCCTTAAAATGACAAAATGTCTTTTCCATAAAAATGAGTCAAAACAAAATCCCTTGTTATTTTTATCACGATCTATGAGGTTTTGATCCTCCATTGCACTTTGTTGGTACATAGGCATGAGACTTCAAAAGTCTTGGCAAACACAAAAAATAAGAAAAATATACTTCTTTTCCCATCTCTCCAATATTTAAACAAACAACACCCTTTTCAAACAAAAATGTATATATTTTATAAGAGGTTCCCATGGAGTACCATTGATGTGTAGGGTTCTAATTGTCATACCCTAATTTTTAACCTTAAGATCCCACCTCTCATTTGCATCTTTTGCATACAAGCAAGGTCACATCTTGGCCTTTCCCCTATTCATGTTTGGGTTTGCTTCTTGCAGTGATCACCAAGCACCTCTTTGTTTTACCTTTGTGTTTATTTGATTCATTGCTTCTCTAACCATTAATTAAAATATCAAAAATATGTATTTTTTCTCTTAAGTATATTGTGCAAGATAGGGCTTCTCATGTCAAAAGCATCCTAATGTTTTGTTGCTTACTTCTCAAGAAAAGTCAAAGATTCACGTGTTTATTTCCATGCCTTCTTCAACAAGCAACTTCAAGATTTGATCTATTTAATCAAGAGGAAATCAATTAAACCTTATTTTTAGTTCATATGATCATCCATGTGCTTTGGAATTCAAGAAAAATCCAAGTACACAAGCTTGTTCCAAGTGGTTTGACCTAAAAGTCAACAATTTAAAGTCAAAGTTCCAAGGATCACAACTCCTTCAATTCTCAACATTTTTTAGTTCCTCGTTTTGCATATGACTCTTATCAACATACCCTACAACTTATATTTACAATACAATCACTAATATTTCTTGGAGAATCATCAAAAGTTTGATACACTGTATGTCATTTGTGGACTTAGTGAAATTTGACCTATTTTCAAGTGACTTTTTGCCAACTTTCAAAGATCATAAATTCTTCAATTTTCAACATATGAAGCTAATTATTTTTTCACAATTCCATTGATGATTCCATCTACAAGTTTTCTTCAAGGACCAAAGTCAAATTATGCTTGGAAGGCCATGGAATTCATTGGAACATTATAGTTCATTTTCAGCCACGAAGCATCCAAATTTTTCTAAGTTATGGAACCAGTATTTTATGCCAACTTCAACACACCCTAACTTTGTGTTCAAGCATCCAAATTAAAACTTTCTTGCTTCATTGTAATCTTGGACATGATGTTAACACATTGCAAAAAGAATGGGATCCAAAAGCTTCTTAAGTGGGATGCCCCATTGAGTGGAACAGGATGACTTGAAACTGAAGAAATCACCATTGCCCGAAACTTGAACATGACTAATCTCAATTCCAAACCAAATTAGCAAGTGTTTTAGTTTTGAACATGTTTAATCAAATCTCCAGAAGTTAATTGACACTTAAAATGCATCATTTGTATGAGTTTTGATGATTTTCAATTCACACTTTTCACTCATTTGGATCAAATTCGTTTTGCACGAATTCGACATCATTCCAAACATATTTGGATCCAATTACATTTCCTATAAATAAAGGAAGATTTTTCCTTCATTTTAAAGCATTGTAGAGCCAAGAAACCCCTGCTGCAACATGAAGTTTTTCCAGAAAATTCAAATATCGTGTTTTGAGTTTCAGCATGTTTCAATCCATTTTCTTGATTTTGGTAGCTCCATCGACATCCTATAAAGCTTTTGCAATAACTCCCAAGCTCTGAGACCTTTTAAATTGGTCCAATCAAATTGAGTTTTATCAACTTCTGATTAGCATTTGGACAAGGTAGTTTTGAGCATCATTTGAACTGAAACAAGTTAGCACAATGTAGTATTTCACTCTCTTATGCTTTCCCATAAAGTATTTGGTTTTGATTGATCATGTTCATCATTTAATTTTACTTTTAGCATTTTGCTTGTTTCTGAAACATCTTTGAAATTCCCTTTGCTTAGTTGACATAAATGAATTTGAAGCATAAGATTGAATTCGGGATGAGAAGAGGATCACAATGGTGGTGGTCTCATGTCTTGAGTTACCAAATGATGAAACTCCAGTGAGAGCTCACCGAAGAAGATGACCCCAGTATTTCTCAGGTGGTCTGAGTTTGGACCAGACACGTTGGCATTTTGAAATGTTTTGATTGGTCAAATTCAAACTGGATCATGTGCTTAACTTACAACGCGTTCCATCGTGTTTCTCATCATTTGGAGTGTTGGATCTGCCACGTCAATTAATGAGGCGTGATCCAACACACCTGGTTTTTTCTAATTTTAATTATTTCTCTTTTATAATTTTAAATTTCTTTTTCTTTAAAAATTTGTAGTAATTTCATTTTTTATACAAAAAATCACTATTTTTTTTTAAATTCTTTTATTTTTCTTCATCTGATTTTCATTTTATTCACATTTTATCACATTGATTTTCTATTTTTTTATGAATTTTCTCTTTTCTACTTCGTTTTAATTGGATTAAAAATATTTTTTCAGCAATTTAAAATTCTGAAAATTTTATTATATGTTTCTCATTTTATTTTAAACCTTCCGTAATTTTCTTGGCCATTTATTTGGTATTTTGAAGGACTTTGTGGATTTTTCATTTTATTTCCATTTTAAAAATCATTTAAGAATATTTTTTAAGCACTTTTATTTCATTTAATTGCATTTTTATTTTGTTTGACCTTGTGGATTTCTGTTGGCCTTGGATTATGATGACTTTGACTTCAAGTCTCATCAAACTCAATGGATCTTGGATGTTGATGGTGTGAAAACTCTAATCCACCAAAATGGACCTTGTGGGTGATTGATTTTGGGGGTTGACGGGGTGAAAAATCTAATCCACTCAATGGATCTTGGGTGTCGATGGGTGATTCAATTTGTGTGTGATCTCTTTTGTCCCCTTTCATCTTCATCCCTTTCTTTTCTTTTGATCAATTGGATGAGTTTGTGTCCATCTTGTTCATGATATGTGGATTGGTGCTTGATGAACTTTGATCATTTCAAATCTACCTTCTAAGTGATCATGAATCATTCAAGGTACTTTGGATTGATGCATAAGTTTGTCCTAAGTGTCATGAAATATGGATTGAAGTAATGGACCATCCTTCTAGCCTTTGTGCTTGATCACCCCCTTTCAGTTTCTTTTCTTGTGTGTCGTATCTTTAGGAGGATGATTTACATATCATTTCTCTAGCATGTATTAACATAAATATTATTATTGACTGACCTCAAATAGTTGTGACTTCTACATAAGTCCAATTACGATTTCTTAACATAACGCTAAATTTGTCCCAAAGGCAATGACATTTTTATAAGTGAGATTGTAATTCTCCTATTCCTCATGGTATTGTGTGAGAACTTTCCTCCTTTTAAATTTGTGAGAGCTAGTGGCATACTTTTTGATTTTATCCAAGTTGAGCCCTTCTTATAATTGATGTATAAGTTTCATATTTTCATGCTTTTGGATGGATAGTTGAGCGTTCTCCAAAAAGTGACAAAAAAAACTTTTCATCTTTGATTACTAACAATTTACTTGTATTAACTTTTACTTCAAAGTCATTTACCTTGATGATTTTACTTTTTATGTCATTTACTTTATATTTTATGTTTAATATTTCATATCATATTGTTGTGTTATTATATTATTTTATTCTTTGACCATTTGGATCTTCCTTTTTATAATATTGTAAAGAAGACACTAACAAAAAACCTAAAAAAGAAAGCTTGTTACTCTTAATTCATGGACCTGTGATTACTATCCTTGGCATCTTTGTGGATTTATGGATTTAGAATTAGGATCTTGACCTTTTCTTTGGGACTTGTGACTTGAGATCCGGGAATTCGTCTGATACCCTTGACTTTGATTTCTCTGTGAAGACTTGGCTTGATTACTCTGGTTTCATCTTACACGTGGATTACTATTTTCTTATTTTGCATACTTGTGGCTTAATCCAAAGGAGGGAGTTCTTGCTTGACTTATGTCTTAAAGATTTATATATCTTGGTTAGATCTTTCTTCTTTAGCTTTTACCTTACTACTTTAGGATAGTCTCTTCTTCTCCTTCCCCCTTCTTCAATTTTAAATATCTTTTCTCTTTTTCAAAATCTTCTTGTTTTAACTTGAACCACTTTCTCAATAAACCTTGACTTTTGTCAAGTGATTTTCAAAAGACTAATTTATCTTAAGCATGTTTAGACTAATTTCAAAAGACTTTAAAAAAATACCTAACTCATTCAAAGCATTTTGTGCCCTTTGTGTACTTTTCTTTTTAAACTTTTTCTCAAGGCATTAGACATGATTCATTTCCATAGTTGAGTTATAATTATCCTATCTCCATAGTATTGATGATAATTCTTTTCCATCTGTAGGAGCTAGTGGCATACTTGTTGATCCTTATCCAAGTTGGAGCCCTTCCCATGATGATGCAAAGTTCTTATAGTTGTGGGTGACTAGTTGATTATTCTCCTTAAAACGACAAAATGTATTTTCCATAAAAATAAATCAAAACACACTATCTTTGTTATTTTTACCACGAACTACGAGCTTTTGATCCTCTATTGCACTTTATTGGTACCTAGTCATGAGACTTTAAAAGTCTTGGCAAACACCAAATCATAATAAAAATGCCTATTTTCCCATCCCTCTAATATTTTAACAAACAACACCTTTTTCAAGCTAAAATGTGCATATTTTCAAAGAGGTTCCCATGGATTTTGGGTTGCTAATATCTTCCCATTTCATAACTAACCCCAAAACTGTTATTCTCTTTTTACTAGTTTTGTTTTAAAACTTCTTTGGGTTTTGTTCGTACTTTTTTTCCTTTTTCCTTTGGAAACAATAAAAGCGCGGTGGCGACTCTTGCTTTGCGAGTTAAGTTAATTAATAGCTTAATCTAAAAAAATTTACCACTACACTAATACCTTCCTTTTGCATAACTAACCCCTAGACCCTTGTTCTATTTTTATTAGTTTTATTTTAAAACTTATCTGGATTTTGTTCGTACTTTTTCCCTTTTTCGTTGGAAACAATAAAAGCGCGGCGGCGGCTCTTGCTTTGCGAGTTAAGTTAATCAATAGCTTAATCTCAAATTTTTTACCGCTGCACATAGTAGAGAGGAACCAATAACAAAATAAAGAGAAAGAAAACCAGTAAACAAATCTAACATTCATTGCAAATCACACTAAATTAGGCTTGACTCTCTCTGGTATAAGCAATGTCCCAAACATAGTCGTTAGTTGTTGCATCGCAAAAAAAATGACCTACGAACACATCGCGCGCTCGCAGAATGATTTAATAGAGTCACCACCAAACTTTATTTATTCCAAATAAGTAAAGGGAAAATATCGATAAAAACCTTAAAATAAAGTAGAAAATGGTCGTCGCAACTAAATTCAAGTCCGGGAGTCGATTATGCAAGAGGAAAGTATTAACACCCCTTACATTCGTTGTACTCAATGGGAACCATTTAGATAGATTTGCAATTAGTATGTTAGCTTATGTTGTTTGTTTTCTTCGTGTGATAAAAGATGTAAAAGGAAAAGAAAAGGGATCGAGAAAAGGTTTTTATTAGGGTGTTTGACAAGATTGCGGGTCTTAATCTTACATATCCTCAAGTGCGATGAGGAATTCAAAGCGACCTAGTTCTGGGAAAGACATCAAATATTTTTAGGTTTTTGGTTATAGTGTTTGACGAGACATTGAATCTCCTAATACGTATCCCCAGGTGCGACGGGGAACTAAAAGCTACGTAGCTTTTAGTAGCAAATGAGTGTTGGTTGGTTTATTTTTTAGAATGAATGTTTAGATCGCATTCAAACGGTTAAACATTGGCTTGTATGTTCGCGGGGGAGGATTAAGAGCTTGTTTGTATCACGGTAGAACAGGTTAAACAATGTTCATTTGCGGAAAGGTTTTTGATCGAATGAGGGGCGAGAAAAGACATGTTTGATTGGTTGAATGAGTTTTTGAGTGGATGACGAATACCTGAATAGTATGATAAATACAACCATCTTATGAATGTTTGAGGTTACTAGGGACAGGTACGTCCAACCTCTGCTTTTTCAACCAAGTTATTTATGAAACTTGTGTGGTGAGTTAAGTCGTGTTTCTTTAATGGATGACAGTTATTCCCACAGGAGGCTAATTACAGCCATCACAATATACTCGGGATCACAAGGGACAAGTACTTCCAACCCAATATTTTCCATCCATGGAAGATTAAACTCGATTCGGTTATTTAATATGTTTTGGGGTGATGGATGAATATTCTAATGGTAGGCATATTATGGCCATCACACAAACATTCGGGTTTACAAGGGACAAGCACGTCCAACCCAACATTTTTCAACTAGGAGTTTATTGCAAAAAGAAAATTCAAGACGATTAATTTTTTAAACGGATCAATACGATCGAGCATTTAATTCCCTTAAAAAGCACTCAAAAATGATCGAGGTTTTATTCGTATTAAATAAAAATCAATAAAAAAGAAATGGGTTTAAAAAATTATCACTTGATGTTGGATCAAGGGTTTTATTTTTTATTGAAAATATTCATTTTATTCATCCGTTATTTATTTATTTAATTAGAATAATTAATAAAATAAATAAAAATAAGAATAAAAAGAAATAAGAAAATAAAGGGTGCAATAGAGTTAAGTGGAACCATGGCAATAGTAAACAAAATTAGAATGAACCAAGGCCCAAATACAATATAAAATATAAAAAACAAAACAAGTAATAAAAAAAAATTAAAAAAGAGGGTGACTCGCGCGAGGCCCACCCGGTTCATCTTATTCCTTCAGGAGAAGAGGAATCATGTTATTGAAACAATAGTGAATGTATGCAATATTGAAGAAAAAAACTCATTACTAGGCTCTTTGATACACATGTAATTGTCTGAAATTTTCATTAAATCACACAAATGAATAAAGAAAAATCATCTACTTGATCTCACAAATACAATGAAATGCTCAAAAGTCAACAATCAATAACAAAGTTTTTCGAAAATTAGTAGTTTACAGTGGGATGCACAAGGCTTGATTTTCTAAAATCTTTGATTTTCAAAATTCCAGATTATTTGTGTTTTTGTACAATTTAGTGATGCTTAATGATCATGAGATATGTAGAAACATAACAATGTAAATAAAAAAAAAACATTAAAAGCTAGCTAGATGAAGAACATGAAGAACACTATGAACTTTCTGGCGAGAAACTCGGATTCCGACGAGGCTCCAACGAGGTGAGTTTTCCACTTTTATATATAGACTCAGACTCCTTGCAACTTCCTCTTCCTCAATTTAACATTCTTTCATAATTTCGACCACTTTTCTGAAATCAAGTTCAAAATGAACTTGAATGAATCTGAGTTTTTTGTGTGGTTTTTGGTAGGGATGATGATGATGATGATGTTGTGCAATGATTCAAAGAAAATGGATAGCAATTGGATCAAGTTGGGAGGATTTTTGCTTAAACTTCAAGTTTCTTTAAAATGAAGATACTAGAGCTTTAATGATGAATTTGATGTAGAATTTTGGGGATATTTAGTAGTGATTGATTGTGTATTTTGCTGCTAGTGAATGGATTGATTTATATGCCAGTGAATTAGGTTAAAGGTTAAGATGTGGATTATGTGAAAATGCACGAAGTGTTAGTGAATTTGAAATTAATTTGGTGTAATTTGATTTGAATATGAATTAGGGATGAAAATATCTCAATTCTAATCTCAAATTCTGATATGTAGTGTAATTGGATGCGTGAATGAAAAGTGTGATGAGACAAAACAAGTGTGATCTTTTCGTGTTTGTTATGCCCAAAATATTGACTTTTTCTTTGACTTTTGAAATGAATGGTGGATGATCAAATGAGGAATGAATTAAAATGATGATATAATGAGAATTTGGATTGAATTTTATTCTCATGGAATTTACTATTATTTATTTATTTTTTATGCATATGATACAAAAAATAAAAATGATGCAGAATGACTTGAATATTTTAGTCAACTTTAACATTATTTTTGTTGAGTTTTTGACTTTAAATAATGCAAAATGCATATGATGAATGATAGGAATTTATTTGGAATGAAGCAACCCTAGAATTATACAAATGATCAAAGATTGATTTTTGGTTGACTTTGATATAATTAATTTGCAATGAATGAATTTTGAATAATTTTATGGTAATACTTGAATTAAAGTACTTAGAATATATTTTTGTAAATTTCCAAATGTGGTAATACTTGAATTAAAGTAGATAAAAAAAATGGACAAAATTAGGGTATGACATTGATAATATGTTGTAACTTTCTATGTCTCTCCCATCTGCACTAATTCATACTTCCTACGCAATGATTGTAGTTTCACACTTTTAACCTTCTCGCCTCCTTCGTAATACTTGACAAGAACATCCCATGCTTCTTTTGCAGATTCAGCATGTGATTCAGTCAAATTTTGCACCATCAACTGCAACTTGGATGCAATAAGACGTCTTGCAATCTTTCTTCTTGGCATCTTTCTGAGAAGTGCGTCAAGCTTCCGTTGCATTCACAACAAGCTCTGCCAAACCATTGGTGACTACCTTAAGGGTTTCTTGAAAGTCAAACAAATACTTCATTTGTTTGCTCCAACGATCCCACTTTTTGCCATCAAAAACAAGAAGGGAATGTGGAATGTCATTGCTTCCATTCATCGTTGATAAACCAGCCCATAATCATTTTTCTATAGGTGCAAAATTTCCTTCGAAATCAGGAGTTTTGGATACCAAGTTGTTAGCGCAACTGCACTTAGTGAAGAGAAAGAGAGAATATACAAAATTTGGGAGAAGATGTCTAAGACATGTGTGAGAAGAGTTTGTATTATTATTGGAGGAGTTTAGTTCAAAATGAAACTTAACACCCCACTTATATACAAATATTGTGTGACTTGTCATCCAAGTAATCGACTCAAATAACTACTAACTAACCACCTTCTAACTACCTTAAATGGATTAACTAACAACAGGAAACCACCATAATATGAGTGGACTTGACTCAAAGGAAATTGACTCATGTTGTAGAAGATTCCTTGTTATTATGGACTATAGTAAGATCATATTTTAGAAGGTTTGGTTTACTTATTTGACTATATGGGCATACATTGTGGGTGTTTCTTTATGTGTGTAACTGATACTAACATAATGGAATACTTAAGAAGGTTAGCCAGGGGATTTTTTATGATGATTGTATTAGTATCATGGAGAGATGATTGAAACATTCGATATCTCACTTACTTATTTTAAAGGTGGAATTCTAAGCCACTAATTGCTGGTTCTCCTATTTCACCATTCTTAATATAATGGTTCACATTTGCAAGTAGCATGATAATAAGTAACATATCTTTTTACATGCAAGTAGCATGATAATACGTAACCTATTTTTTTAGTCTTTGTTATATCAAATAAACAATAAGTATAATTAAATTATCAATACACCACCGAAAAATAAGATATAATTAATATTTCAAGCGTTTAATTCCACCGTCGAACTCATGGTGGAACTGGTTCAAAGATTCATGTTGTTTAAAGAAGGGAGCTGAATATGTACATAAAATGACAGTAGTTACTAGAATTAGAAAAATAATATTTTACTGAGTCAGAAAAACAATTCTTATAAAAGTAACACGTTATGTATGAATGTAGATCGACTAAGGCAGACAGTGACAATATATATACCAGGTCAATTGAGTTTTTATTATGATTTTTACCCAGCCTATTTGTATTTGGTGGAGGTATCATTTTTTAAGTTTTTTCATATATATATATATATATATATATATATATATATATATATATATATATATATATATATATATATATATATATATATATATATATATATATATATATATATATATATATATATATATATATATATATATATATATATATATATATATATATATATATATATATATATATATATATATATATATATATATAGAAAATAAACAAATAAATGTATAAAAAAATTACAACCTTACTTCAGGAAAATTGATTCACAAGGTATACAAATTGATAATTTTGAGAAAATAGTTTATTTTAAAAAATAGGTTTAACATGTTTTTTTAAATAACAAAAAAAATTAATCAACGGTGAAAATTATGAAAATATAAAGAATAAAATAGCTTTGATATAATTAAACCATATTTACGGTAGAAACTCTATCATGAAATATTCTTTATGATGATAAAACTTTGTATATATTAAAAAAAATTTAACAGATGCTTAGATTTATTTATACGTGAAATAATATCATTTAAATGTTTAATTAATTTTTAAAAATGTAGAAGTTATAAATTTCTATGTTTATTTTATTAGGAATAAAATAATTTTCATATTTTTATTGTTTAAGGTAATTGGTGAGTATACATAATTTTGATAAAGGTGGGAATAAATTTTAAATAATTATCTATTAATATGATTCTATAAATAATTTTAAAAATACCACATACATTTTATAAAAACATACCCATAATCAAGATTCTCATTTATAGTTTTCAAAATTTTATTTTTGAGAATAAATTTTTAATCCATGAAAATAAATGGCCCATTAAACTTAGTTTTAGACTCAAATAATTGGCCAAGTTGTAGTCAGTCGATTTCCCTTATAGAGGCAATATTGTTTACATTTCCTTTTCTATAAATATTTTATTAAATTATCAAAAAAAAAATTTAAAATGTTTGATTAATTCTAACAGGTAGAGGGGAGTACCATGACTTTGTAAACTTCAATTTGAAATATAAAATGGAAATAAAAAGCTAGGGTGCATCACCTATGAAAGCAAAATATTTAATAAAAATGTTGAGCCACTTTGTCAATAGGCATTAAAAAGTCTAAGATATGGAAGGCCATAGCACTATATAAAGAGTTACAATTCATATTCTTTAGGCAATCATAAACAACAACTCTTCTAAATAGAAAAAAAAAAGATATACAAGGCTGCTTACTAAGAGAGAACATGGGAAGTTCAATCGGGGCGAGGCAATGGCCTCGACTCATATATGCAGTAGCACTTTGCATAATTGCTTTAAGTACTTTTGTTATTGCTGATGATGATAAGCCTTATTACGGAGGCCAATTTCCATATAACAACTATCCCCAACCACCCAACACTTACAAGCCACCTCCATATAACAACTATCAATCTCCACCCCCATATCCTTACAAATTTCCTCCATATAATTATCAATCTCCTCCTCCTTATGACAATAAATTTCCTCCATATTACTATAAAGCTCCACCGTCTCCTTATGTTGACAAATTTCCTCCGTATTACTATAAATCTCCACCTATATCATCTCCATCACCACCACCTCCATATGTCGACAAATTTCCACCATATTATTACAAATCTCCTCCTCCACCATCTCCATCACCACCACCTCCATATGTTTACAACTCACCTCCTCCTCCATATATCTACAAATCTCCACCTCCACCACCATATGTCTATAATAGTCCACCACCACCACCATATGTGTACAAGTCACCACCTCCTCCACCTTATGTATACCCATCCCCTCCATATGTTTACAAGTCTCCACCCCCTCCTTCACCTTCTCCTCCACCACCATATATCTATAAATCACCTCCACCTCCATCCCCTTCACCTCCTCCTCCATATGTCTACAAGTCACCACCTCCACCATCTCCGTCACCACCACCTCCATATGTTTATGAGTCTCCACCTCCACCATATGTCTACAAGTCTCCACCACCACCTCCATACGTTTATAAGTCACCTCCGCCACCTTCACCTTCACCACCTCCTCCATACTACTATAAATCTCCACCTCCGCCATCCCCTTCACCTCCTCCGCCTTATGTCTATAAGTCACCACCACCACCATCGCCTTCACCACCTCCTCCATATGTCTACAAGTCACCACCACCTCCATCTCCTTCACCACCTCCTCCATACGTCTATAAGTCTCCACCCCCACCATCTCCTTCACCACCACCACCATATATCTATGAGTCTCCACCTCCACCATATGTCTACAAATCCCCACCTCCACCTCCCTATGTTTATAACTCTCCTCCAAAACCTTACATTTATTCATCACCACCTTCATATTATCCTTCACCAACTCCTTACATTTATAAATCTCCACCTACACCATATAATCCATATTTATATAGTTCACCACCTCCTCCCCCATTGTATTAAGCTTCATATGTGTTTTTGATTTTCTTCAATAATTTTACTCTGATAAATGTTGTGTGGTTTGTAATAAAGTCTTCATTGTAATAAAAACCTAAATTCTAATAAAAGATATATTTTGATCTCTATGGTGTATAATTATGTATTAGTATTAATTCAAAAGTTTGAATTATTTATTTATTTGTCGAATTTTATTTAACAACGAGAGTTACTCCTTCCTTATTCACTCTAAAAAAGAAAGGCGTCATTTATAATACAAATTGTGAAGAATTATTTTCACAACAATTGGAAATTGATTGGAGAGTGCGGTAGAATTTAGTAAGAAATAAGCACAAGTTTGAACTATTGTGTGAAATATGAATTTGAAAATGTCCAATATGTCCTACAAGAGGTACACGATTTTTTTAAATTGGAAACAACACACCGCACACAACCATTGCTTGTTTTGTTTTCGTTAGTCCGACCGATTCAGTTAGATTCAGTCGGACTTGAACTTTGGTGACACATTAATTTTTTGTATTTGGATCTAAAAAAATAATTTAACATTAATTTTTCAAAAAATGGGTTTTTCTCATTCATTTTATTAATTATGCACATGTTTTCTATGCATATGATGAAACCTTGAATCACTTCAGTTGAGTGAAGTCATAACTACACGTTCTACTCCCACAAATCCAAGTTTTTTGAAACTGATTTATCTGATCATGGTAAGGGATGGCCAAATTCTCTCCCCCATATTCTCTTATTTTTCGGTTTCAACCTTCGACTATAAATAAAGGTTTTCATATTTCATTATTTTCACTACAGATTTCTATGAAACTGAAATCTCTCCCTTCTCTCTCTGCTCTGTTATATTTAAATAAGTTTCTTGTCTTCATCTTATATTTTGAGTAGTCGCAGTGTGTCATATATGATTGGTATTCATACCAAATTCAAGTGGTCTTCTTACCATAGAGAATGTAATTCTAAATCAATTATTTATAGTGCATTAGTAACTATAACTGTTTGAACGATACTGCTTTATCCTAGATATGTCGTAGTTGATCATCTGTCTTACATAATTTTTGATCCAATAATTTCTTGAGTGAAATAAAAAGTGATTCTAAATAAATAAAAAAACAATTTAAACATATTTTTGACCACCACAACAATTTTAAGATGTTTTCAACTATGATGGCTCTTGAAAAAAAATATCAGCACTTATGTTGTATCTGACAAACTATTTAAGTTTCAGGAACTCATTTCAAACATTGCCAACAGAAAAGAAAAACTTTCCTAACCACAAAAAAGATTTCCAATCTTTTGATCGATGAAATTCACGCTTCTTCAGGATCAAATGAATAAACCAACGGTAAAAAAATTGGTGGATTTTGATGCAATAAACAATACAACGCCTGATGCTTTCGAAACTACTACAAAAATTAAAGAGAAGGAATTAAAACTTCGGAAATAATAAGTCTTATGGAAAGAGAATGAATATCTGTAAAAATCATATTCTTAATGGACTACCAGAAGCAAATGCGATTCTTGGAATTAATATCACTAAGTGTAAAAAAGGAAATATTTAGATCAATCTCACAATGTGAAAAATATCTTAAAGAAGTATAACCACTTTGACTGTAAACCTACTTACACACTTAATGATCCAAGTGTAAAACTATTTACGAACAATGACTAAAGTGTTAGAAGAAGTGAGTATTCGGTCATCATTGGCATTCTTAAATATGCCACTGATTGTACTAGACCCGACATTCCATATGTTGTGGGATTATTGTGCATGTTTATTAGTAGATTGAGTAATAAGCATTGACAAGCTATTGATAGAGTCATGTGATATCTTAAAAGGACCATGAATCTCGATTTACATTATTAGAGATTTCCTATTGTACTTGACGGATATAATAATGAAGATTTGAACAACCTATTATATGATTCCAAAGTAATTAGTGGTTATATATTCAATATAGTTAGAGGAGTTGTATCTTTGAAATCAAAGAAATTGACTATATAGGCTCATTCCATGATGGAGTCTGAAATGATATCATTAGTGGATGCTAGTAAAGAAGCGAGTTGTTTAAGATGTTTTCTAGCTGAGATCCTTTTTTTGAGAAAAATTATTCTAGTTGTGTTGATCCAATGCGATAGTGTAAGACCCCAATTTTTGCCCTAAGATCCCTCATGCAATTTCATCATAAGCATTAGCATTGGGATCATACCTTGCATCCTCCTTACCCCTTTTTCATTGGGTTTGTTTTGGGGAAAGATCACCAAGTAATTTGTGATTATATCATACTTTTATTATATCATTTCACTAACCAAAATACCAAAAATATGTCTTTGCATCTATCTAACTCTTTTGTAGGTAGGGCATGATCTCATTGATTCATTGATCACATCTAGGGTTGGAAACCCTCATGAACAAAGAGCACAACGAAGAATTGATTCAAGAAATGGTTATAAGCATCATATATGGGTACCAATGTTCTCTATATGTTATATTGATAAAGTTTTCTTCAAGTGTTTGAGGTTGATTTTCCTTGGAAACCCTAGTTTGAGTAGGTATCTTGAGTAACTTCTCCAACAAGCTATCTCACCAATTGATCAAATTTCTCAAGGGACACTTCAAAATTCATCATCTTATGCATATATGATCTACCATGAGCCTAGAAAGTCAAGAGAATTGGAAGTTAGCAAGTTGGTTGATGGTGGTTGGCCAGATGGATTCATCTAATCAAAACTGGGTCTCCCTAGACCTTATCTCCTAAAATTTTCACCATATTAAAATGATTCCAAGATAAAACTTACTCTAAATGACATTATAAACAACTTTAATGTTGATACCTAGAGTTAGTTTTGCTTGGAAAATCATTTTCTATGTTGAAACATTATAGGTCATTTTGTCTAAACCCTAATTTGAAAGTCAACTTCCCAAGGCCATAACTTACTAAATTTTTATGAGATGAAAGATTTCCAAGTTGCACAATCAAATTCAATATGTCTAATTCAACTTTTATGTTTGGAGTGGGAGCCAATTCAACTTTTTTGAGCATGTGATATGAGGCTACATTATAGGTCACTTTTGACCTATACCATTGATCAAGTGATTTTTCCAAACTTAAAAAATGCACAACTCTATCATTTAAAATCCAAATGACATGAAATTGGTTACCATTTTGAAGGTATTTGAGAGAGATACAACTTTGATAAATACACTTTTCTCATTTAAAGCTCCCATAAAAAGTTAAGCAAGGTGGAATATTGAGACATATGGCTTGACACTTAGAAATTTTTTGATATGTCAAATTTTTCCAAACTTCCACCTCCAAATTCTATAAGTTCCAAGCTCCAAATGAAAAAGTGTTCAACATAAAACTTGTTCCTCTTGATCTCACCTTTCTAAAGAGCTCAAGTTCATTCGTTTTGGATGAGAAATGCATAGGCTGCGCATGGCTTTAACAGGCTGATATCATTTGGCATGGATCCAACTTCAAACAACAATGCACATGTACCTTGCTATCCAATCCATCTTCAAAGCATCTGAACTTCAAAATTGGACTTTCAGCTATCATTCCATGGGCCTATGCGCGCCCATGCACCATTCCATCATCATTTTACCAAATTTGGAAAGTGGAGAGAGTGTGCAAATATCATTTGATTTCCTTATAAATACAATTGCATTTGGTCAGAAATAACACACACATTACGCCAACTTTGAATCTCCATTGAAAACCCTTCACTCTCATAGGATAACTCTGATAAATTCATTTGAATTTGAGCTTGAATCTCCACTATTTTGGAATTCAATTCTCCAGGAGTCCGTTGCTTCTAAACCTTTCCATTCCTCGACTGCAAGCAATTGAAGTGAAGCCAAGCACAATTCAGATCAAGATCCATCGTGTTCAGACCTCCATTGAAGGTAATTTGCAGAAATTTTAAACTCTTCGATTCTCTTAAATTGTTGCTCAATTCCATTGATTATTTGGTTGTCTGAAGTCCTACCAATGTATGCAAGAAGATTGAGTTGCTTTAAGGCCAAATCAAAGCAACTCAGATCATGTACCTCATTTTTCAATTCCACATATCTCTTAATATATTTGGAATTGGAGGAATTGGAGGTCAGATTCGAGCTCAATGATGTTTTTTCTTTAAGATCATGTCCCTGTTTCTTTTTTTGGTGATGGTTCATGATGACCAGTCCGGTGAAGCTCATCAGAGAAGACAACCGGAGCTCTGGCTCCGGTGATGGTGTGTCTTGTATCTGAACCACTTGATCCAAGTCACATGTTCTAATCTGGATCGTTCCTTGTGATTACTCCATTTGCCACGCGGTTGACTCAGGTGTATGTGGAATGTGCATTTTGGATCATCAGATTTGCCACCTCAATTAATGAGGGAGATCTGATGGTCCGCGTAATTTAGCATTTTTTGAATTTTGTTTTAATTGCAATTTCTTCAACAATTCATATTAAATTCAATATTGATCCAAAAAATATGGGACTATCACCAAAAAAATTTAAATATTTTTCTCTTTCATATTTTGAATTAAAATAATTTTTTGGATCATTATTAATATTTTTCATGAATTAATTGATTTTGCATTTGTTTTTAATTGTTTAAAAATATTTTTAAATGTCCAAAAATAATGAAATTTTTTCTCCAAGGTCCTTTGACCTTGTTTGACCTATGATAAATCTCATGGACGTTTATTTGGTGTTTTAATGAGATTTTAGGAATTGGACAAAATATATTTGAATTTAATGCATTATTTTATTATTTTTAATTGAATAAATGCCATTTAAATTGTGTTGACCATTTGTATTGACTTAATTGAGTTTGATTGTTTGTTGTTAGGCCTTGGTCAATGTTGATTTGATTTTGTCAAATTAATATCATTGAATTTAGGGGATTGATGGAATGTACATTCCATCTCCCAAAATGAATGAATGATATTAATTTGGTAAAAGTCCTCCTTTGACCAATTTGTGATCTCATTCATCACTTTCCCCCTTCATCTAATTCCCCTTCTTCATTCATTCATTTCCATTTGGCCAATGTCATCTCAAAGTCCTAATGCTATTTGATTGAAAGATTAACATGAGTATGGATGAGATTAGGCCACACCTTTTGCATATTTTTTGTGTGTGGTATGTTTCATGAGCATAGTTCATAATACTATGTCTCCAACATGCATTAACACTAAAAGTATATTGCCCGGCCTCAAATAGTTGTGACTTCTACATAAGTCCAATTACGATTGCTTAACATAGCGCTAAATTTGTGACACAAAAGGCATAAGCATTCAAGTTAGTGAGATTGTAAGTCTCCCCTCTTCCATGGTATTATGTGGAAACTTGGCCTTTTTTCCCTCCTTTAGAAGATGTTTTGGTTCAAGGATTTATGCTTGTGGCAAGTGGGTTGAGTGTTCTCCAAAGAATATCTTGAAATGAAAAGCAAAGCAAAACCAAACTAACTTCTAACTTACTAACCATTAACTTTTAATTTCAAGCTTTTACTTTAATACAATTAACTTCAAGCACTTTATTTCATTTGTCATTGTACATATCATTCTAATTGTTTATGTTAATGGAATTTTCACTTTGTCCATTTGGACCATATTGTGTGATATATCTTGTTTATATATACTTTGTTTGTTTGTGTGGTCTTTCACCATTAATGTACATAATATAACAAAAAACCCTAAAAAACTTGTAGTATGGACTGTTGGCTTGATTTGCGGACCAATTGGACTTAGAACTTAGGCAACATTCCTTTGCTAATGGATTTGGCCAATGTCAATTTGTGAAGAACCAAGTGCTTGCAATTTGAATTCATCTGATATATCTTTGAAGATCTCTCTAAGATTCATCTGCAACATTGATCATTTGTGAAGCTATCATTTTGAACTTATGGAATTCATCTGCTACATAGGCCATTTTGAAGAAGATCATGAAGTGGATAAGCTTGGATGAGGCCATATTTATTTGATGCCTTTGCTCTTCAAGATCAATATAATTGTGCATTTGTGTGTTGCCTGATTCTAAAAGTCCAAGGGAATCCTGGGTTTCTATTGACATACTTGTCTATTTGATTGCTACCCATTTGGTCAGATCTTTTCAACTTTAAACTTTTAAATTTTTTGCATAGGGTAGTCTCTTCATCTTCTCCCCATTTATTTAATTTCAAAATCTCTCCCTCCATTTTCAAAACCTTCTTTGTGTGAATTATTTTTGTTTTAAACTTTGACCACTTTTGTAAAAAAAGATAGAAACTTTGGCCTTATGCCATTGCATTTCCAAACTTATTTCCTTAAATAAAACTTGTAAATGAACTTAACAATACTTGACGTAAACTTTCAAAAAGCCAAAAAGAACTAACCCATCCAAATCATTTTAGGCCTTGGTGCCTTTCAAACTTAAATTTTGTTAAAACCAACACACTTATTTTGAAATTTTTAGCACGAACTACGAGGTTTTGATCCCTCATTTTTATGTTGGTACGTAGGCACAAGTCCTAAAGTCTTGTCAAACATAAAAATATAATTAATGAATTCTTTTCTAATCCCCCCATTCTATTTGTTTGCAAACATCACTTTGTACACAATACATATGCATACAAAAAGGGCTCCCTAGGAGTACCTAGGACACTTTGGGTGCTAACACCTTCCCTCTGTGTAACCACCCCCCTTACCTGTGATCTTTGATTTTTATTGGTTTTTATTTAAAAACTTCTTACTATTTGGGTTTTGTTCGTACTTTTTCCCTTTTCCCTTGGAAACAATAAAAGTGCGGTAGAGACTCTTGTTAATTGATCTTTAGCTTGTCAATAGCTTAATGATCATGAATTTCCCGCTAAATATAACTTTGGAAGCTTACACTCTTTGGGTGAAGAAGAGAGCTTTGGAGTTAAAGATGTCGTATCCTTGTGAGAGACCTATGTCTATGATTGTGGTTGAGCCATTAACTCTCCCTAACCAAGATGTAGATGAGTTGGAAGACGCGCTCGGATGAAACAAGAGAAGGATATGTGGGAAGAGCGTTTCCATGCTTTGAGCCGAAAGCATGAGAAGTTGCAGCTTGAGTCTAAGGACAAAGATACACTTATTGAGCTTCTTGAAGACCGGGTAACAAAGCGACAGAGAGAGCCAAAGGTTTCATCTTCCTCTAGTATGCCTCAACCTTTTGTTGCTTGGAAGAAGATTGTTGATCAGCTTGTCCTTGAGAAGTCTCAAATGAAGGCTTCTTTTGAGACCGAGATCCGACGCATTCGAAGGAAGTACGCGCATGCCGCCAGATCTTCTGATGTTGTTGTTAGGGTTCCTTAGGATGACTAGTCTCCTTTTCTCTTGTATTTTGTATTTTTGGTTTATGAAATTGTACTCAGTGTAATCCTTCCAATTATATAAATAAAAGAGATTTTATGGTCATATCAAATTGGTGCAATTATTGTTAAAAATATATATATTTGCAAATAATATAGTAAGTTCCTTGAAAATAAAAACAATCAAGCATTTCATTTCATGCATCATTTGCATAAGCAGGTTTCTCTTTCGCCAGATGTCTCATTGGTGTTTCTTTTGTGGTTCATCCAAGCTGACTCATCGATACAATACTTGCGCCAATCACTCAAGAATCATGGAACATCTAGAGCAAGAGAATAGAGACCTGAAGGATGAGATTGCTCGTCTGACTGCCATGATGGAGTCAGTCCTAGTTGCTCAGAGTCAGTCTTCTCCAACGCCTGCAACTCCTCCTCCTCAAAGGACTGTCATTTCAGAGGTGGCCACCTCTACCATTCCTGCAACTGCTGCTCATTTTGCACCCAGCATGCCTACCGGATTCCCGTGGGGAATGCCTCCAAACTATGTTCCTGAAGGCTTTGCGCCTACCTTTGCTTCCATGCTGGCATCTAGCCCGGTCATGTCTGTGCCACCACCTGTTGTGCATACTCAACCCCGTGTAGAAGACACCATCTATCATTCTGAGCCGTATGAGGGCCTTGATGTGTATGAGAAGATGGATGCGATGAAGGACCAATTTCTTAAGCTGCGAAAGGAGTTGAAAACTTTGAGGGGTAAGGATTTGTTTGGGAAGAGTGATGCGGAACTTTGTTTAGTTCCAAATGTCAAGATTCCGGTGAAATTCAAAGTGCCTGACTTTGAAAAATACAAAGGGAATGCATGTCCACTCAGTCATTTGGTGATGTACGCCATAAAGATGTCTACTCAAACGGATAATGATCAGCTTTTGATCCATTATTTTCAAGACAGCTTGACCGGTGCCGCTCTGAGGTGGTACATGGGATTGGTGATGTACGCCAGAAAGATGTCTACTCAAATGGATAATGATCAGCTTTTGATCCATTATTCTCAAGAACCTGTTACAACCAAGAAATCCTCCACAAATTCCCGAACCACTTCCTTGGTGGTACAAACCAAAACTCCACTGTGCCTTTCATCAAGGAGATCCCGGACACGATATAGAGAATTTCTACCCCCTTAAGTATGAAATTAAGAAGCTGGTTAAGAGTGGAATAGTGTCCTTTGAAGACCGAGCGCCGAATGTTAAAGCTAACCCACTACCTGCCCCTTGGAATTCATCGGTTAATATGGTGGGCGACTGTCATGGGGAATTCAAAGTATTTGATGTACGCTTCATTAGAAGGTCCTTGGTGAGGATGCACAAGGATATCTTCTTGGTAAGCGATTGCGAGCATGACCATGATGGTTGTGCTATATGCAGTGTCAATCCTAGAGGTTGTATGGTTGTAAAGAGGGACATCCAGCAGTTGATGGATGAAGGCTTGATTCAGATTGTTCAATCCCATCGTATAGATGACAATGTCAATGTAATAGTACCAGTTTTCAAAACTCCTAAGAGAGTGGTTATTCAGTATAACAACATCAACAGTAACAACGTCAGCAATCGATCGGTATCGCTGTTAGTAATACAGTTGGTGGGTCCAGTCCCGTATGCATCCGATAAAGCTGTCCCGTATCAGTATAATGCTACTATGGTGAAAGATGGTCAAGAGGTCCCGTTACCTACAACCAGATCTATTGTAAGCATAGTTGATGTTACTAAGGTGACCCGCAGTGATCGTGTGTTTGGGCTAGTGTTCCCAAAGAATATAGAAGATTCGACTGTCAATAAGAAGGTGGATGTGCCTGTAATAGAATCAGTTAGTGCTCCAAGGTGTCAGTCTGGTGAATCCAATGGCTTGAAGCCTAATGACGATGATGAGGTGCTCAGGATAATTAAGAAAAGTGAGTTAAATATGGTGGAGCAGTTGCTCTAAACCCCCTTGAATATTTTAGTATTGTCTTTGTTAATGAATTCAGAAGCGCATAGAGAAGCACTTCAAAAAGTTCTTAAACAAGCGTATGTGGAACATGATGTTACGGTGGATCAGTTTGATCATATTGTGGCTAACATCACTTCCTATAACAATCTTAGCTTCTGTGATGATGAACTCCCCGAGGAGGGTAGAAATTACAATTTGGCTCTGCAAATTTCAATGAATTGCAAAGATGACGCTTTGTCAAATGTGTTAATAGACACCGGGTCCTCATTGAATGTACTTCCAAAGTCGACTTTGTCCAAGTTGTCATATCAAGGAGAGCCTATGAGATATAGTGGCATGATCGTCAAGGCTTTTGACGGTTCGCACAAGACGGTGATTGTTGAAAAGAAAGTTGGGGAATTTATGTCCTCGTTTAAAGATGCAAGGAAGATTGTTGAAGGTGGTAAGTCTGATCAGTGGGGACAAATGGTAGAGGTCTCTGATAACAAGAGCAGAGCCGGATTGGGATTCCGACAAGGATCGTCAGCAGTCAGATCTGAAGATATACAACTCAACTTCCGTAGCAAAGGGTTCATTCATGGCAATGAACAACACTTAGCTGCCGTGCTAGAGGATGACGAAGAGGAAGACTGCACCAATTTTGTGACGCATGGAAAGGCTTGCAACAATTGGACCGTTGTTGATATTCCTGTCATTATGCATCGATATAAGTAATTGCTTTTATTTGTTTTTGAAAATCCTTCTACTATGCCTAAGAGAGAAGTGAACATTGTTGGGAATTTTCAATCCGATCATCAATAAAATATAATTCTATTCATCCACATCTATGATGTTATTTTTTAAATTTTTGCTTTATTCTGAAAATGGTAATCACATAATATTTGGTCACAAATTCACTTCTCTAAAATCAAAATATAAAATCATTATGCAGGTTGGTTTCTAACCCCATTGAATACAATGATCCTCCTCCTTCTCCAAAAATTGAACTCCTTGTGTTTGAGGTTGAGGAGGAAAGTGATGTAGAAGTAAGTGATGAATTGTCTCGTCTTCTTGAGCATGAAGGAAAAGCCATTCAGTTGTTCAAAGAACAGATTGATATGTTGGTAGACAATACAACTAAATTCAAAGTCATTTCGTTTATGGACAAATTTTCCAGATATAATCAAATCACGATGGCACCCGAAGATATGGAGAAGAACATATTCATTACGCCCTGGGGAACATTCTGTTATAGAGTGATGCCTTTCGGTTTAAAGAATGCTGGTGCAACTTACCAAAGAGCAATGAATACTCTTTTTCATGATATGATGCATAAAGAGATTGGAGTTTAGGTTGATGACATGATTGTTAAATCCATTGATGAAGAAGAACATGTTGAGCATTTGTTGAAGCTATTCCAGCGTTTGAGGAAGTATAAACTCAACCTGAATCCTAATAAGTGTACTTTTGGTGTTCGTTCTGGTAAGTTGTTGGGCTTTATTGTCAGCGAGAAGGGTATTGAAGTCGATCCTGCAAAGGTCAAAGCAATACAAGAGATGCCTGTGCCTAAAACTGAGAAGCAAGTCAGAGGTTTTCTCGAACGCTTGAATTATATCTCAAGATTCATTTCACACATGACTGCCACATGTGTGCCTATATTTAAGCTTCTTCGGAAAGATCAGTCTTATGATTGGACCGAAGGTTACCAGAAAGCTTTTGAAAGTATCAAAGAATATCGGCTTGAGAGTCTGATCATGTCGCCACCTGTTGAAGGAAGACATGTGATCATGTATTTGAATGTGCTTGAAGAAAGTATGGGTTGTGTTATTGGTCCGCAAGATGAATCTGGAAAGAAAGAATTTGCAATTTAGTACCTCTGTAAGAAATTCACCGACTGTGAGACTCGGTATTCTATGCTGGAGAAGACTTGTTGCGCATTGGCTTCGGCTGCTAAGCGTATGCGTCAGTATATGTTGAATTATACCACTTGGTTGATATCCAAAATGGATCCAATCAAGTATATTTTTGAGAATCCTGCTTTAACTGGGAGGATTTCCCGTTGGCAGATGTTGTTATTAGAGTATGATATTGAATATCGATCTCAGAAAGCGATCAAAGGTAGTATCTTGGTTGACCATTTGGCTCACCAACCAATCGAAGATTACCAGTCAGTGCAGTATGACTTTCCTGATGAAGAGATCTTGTACTTGAAAATGAAAGATTGTGATGAACCATTTCTTGAAGAAGGGCCAGAACCTGGTTCCCGTTGGGGCATGGTTTTTGATGGAGCTGTTAATCGGTACGGTAATGACGTTGGGGAAGTGATTATTACTCTTCAAGGCACACATTTTCCATTTACATCTAGATTGACTTTCAAATGTACAAACAATATGGCAGAGTATGAAGCTTGCCTTATGGGGCTTGAAGAGACCATTGATCTTATGATCAAGTATTTAGACGTCTATGGAGATTCAACTTTGGTTGTGAATCAAATCAAAGGTGAATGGGAGACAAATCAACCGGGTTTGATACCATATAGAGTTTATGCAAGGAGGATTTCAACTTTCTTTACAAAGGTTGAATTTCATCATATCCCTCGAGATGAAAATCTGATGGCAAATGCTCTTGTGATGTTGGCTTCAATGATTGTGGTGAAGTATTGGAATGAAGTTCCCAATTTGACTTTGATGCGTCTTGATAGGCCATCTCATGTGTTTGCTGTTGAAGAGATCAAGGAAGAGTAGCCGTGGTATTATGACATCAAGTGTTTCCTCCAAAGTCAGACTTAACCATCTGGGGAATCTTTGAAAGATAAGAAGACTTTGAGAATACTAGCCGGCAATTTCTACCTGAATGGTGATGTGTTATACAAGAGAAACTTCGATATAGTTTAGCTCAGATGCATGGATAGACACGAAGCATACTTATTGATGACTGAAGTCCATGAAGGTTCCTTTGGTACTCATTCTAATGGACATGCTATGGCTAAGAAGATGTTGCAAGAAGGTTACTATTGGCTGACAATGGAATCTGAATGTTGCAAATTTGTGAAGAAATTCCACAAGTGTCAAATCTATGCAGATAAGATTCATGTTCCTCCGACACTGTTGAACGTCATTTCCTCTCCATGGCCCTTCTCCATGTGGGGAATCAATATGATTGGCATGATTGAGCCCAAAGCTTCGAATGGACATTGTTTCATTTTGGTGGCTATTGAATACTTCACAAAATGGGTTGAAGCGACATCAAATGTGACCAAGCAAGTTGTTGTAAGGTTTATCAAAATTATATGCCGATATGGTGTGCCAAGTAAGATCATTACCGATAATGGATTGAACTTGAATAATAATATGGTGGAAGCTCTCTGCAAAGACTTCAAGATAACACATCATAATTCTTCTCCCTACAGACCTAAGATGAATGGGGCTGTTGAAGCTGCAAATAAGAACATCAAGAAGATTATTCAAAAGATGGTTGTAACGTATAAGGATTGGCATGAGATGCTCCCATTTGCTTTGCAAGGATATCGTATATCCATTCGCACTTCAACAGGGGAAACCCCCTTCTCTCTCTTGTATATGGTATGGAAGCTATGCTCCCGGGAGAGGTTGAGATCCCATCATTGCGTGTGCTAATGGAAGCCAAGTTGACTGAGGCTGAATGGTGTCAGACTAGGTACAATCAGCTGAATTTGATTGAAGAGAAGAGATAACTGCCATGTGTCATGGTCAGTTATATCAACAGAGGATGAAGAAGGCATTTGATAAGAAGGTCAAACCTCGTGTATTCAGAGAAGGTGACCTTGTGCTCAAGAAGATTTGATCTTTCAAGCCAGAGTCTAGGGGAAATGGACTCCTAACTATGAAGGCCCATATGTTGTTAAGAGACATACAACAAAAGATAGTTTTCTGGATAAATTGAGTACCCCACCTTGGGGAAATTTATTCAAAAATTAGGGAATATGGCAAGTAACTGCATCCTGCTGATCTTCAGTTTTGAAGGCATTCTTGAGCACAATGGTCGGTTTTGATTCTGATCCCCGTTAGCAGTCAAGAGCACAGCAGATATCAAGAGTTGGTAGAAGGATTAGTAATCATTGTACTCAATATAACCCTTTTCCATGTAAATTACTATTTTTAACTTTGTAAAAATCTATGGAGTCTTGTCATTTACAGAGTACCATTCCATTAAATAAAGTTACGCTTTTATCCAATTGTTTCTACTCTTATTTAATCCAGCCAAATAGTTTTAAATTTTATTATGATCATTTTTGAAAATTAAGATTTTAATCAAAATCATGTTTTCTTAAACATATAAAAGCATTAATTTTAAGCAATCAATTTCATTTAAAAAGAGGAGTATCAACAGTGGTTTGTAAGCAGTAAGCCCTAAATGTGGAGCATTATTGGTTCTCCCTAAGCAGTAGGCGCGATTTCTCTTTCATCCCCGGCATCATTGTTCAGTACCCGTTTTTTGTTGATTTCTCCAGATGGTAATTTCTCCATCATCCCCAACTGAGTTGGTTGGTTATTCCCCAGCCAAATTTATATTTGGTCTCCAGCAGAGTTAGAACATTTCATGGTTCTTGCAGGACTTTGGTTTCCTCACCAGTCGCCATCAGATTCGCTCCCAGTCAGAGTTTCCTCCTGGTTTCTGAGCAGTTATTTGTGTTTATCCCCTGCATTGGTTGTCTCCCATTTGATATGGTGTTGACCTAAAATTCCCCGCAGAGTTGATAACACTTTTCCTCAGCAGATATCCTCCTTCCCTAGCTAGGGTTGAGCCTTTGGGATGTTGATATCTTTTTTCTCCAGCAGTTGTTTCCCTCATTTATGGATTGGTCGAGAATTGTATCGATGATTCAAATCTGCGACATTTTGTATCCTTTGTGATTGTTTTGTCAGCATAATCGTCATATATACATATACATAATTGAAAATTTTCTAAGTACCAAGTCAAATGACCACTCCTTCCACCTTAAATAACATTTGCTTTGAGCTTTAAATGAATATGGTTCCTTCATCAAAGTTGTAGCTATTTAAATCCTCTTAAATTTGGTCACAAATTTGACCTCATTTGCATTTGTCATGAGAGAGTTATGTATTTTATAAGTTATGGAAAATTGCTTATTCAATGGTAATGGCCCAAAAGGACCTATCATGTTTCCTCTTGGCACATACCCTTGAAATTTTAATTTGACATTTATCAAAGAATAAAAGTTGGATAGGACATATTGAAATTGATCATGAAACTTGGAAGGACTTCTTCTCATGAAATTTGAGCAAGTTATGGTCCTTGGAAGTTGACCTCCTAACTAGGGCACAAACAAAATGACCTATAATCTTTCACCATAAAAAATGACTTTCCAAGAAAAACTAGCCCTTTATACCAACATGAAAGTTCTTCGGAATGTCATAAGTAGTGAATTTTATCTTGGAATAGGGTCTAGGGAACCACAATTTTGACCAGTTGACTTTGTCTGGTTAACCTCTTTGAACGAACTTGCAAACTTGAATTTCTTTTGATTTTTTGGACTCATGGAGGATCATATATGCATAAGATGACGTATGATGATGTATAACTTGATATATTGGATCATTTGTTGAAGAAACGTTATGAGGAAGTCACACAAGATACCATAGATGAATTAGAATTTCCAAGGCAAACAAGTTTCAAATTCTTCATGATTTCTTGACCCAAATGATAAATTAAAAAAATGGGGATCCATATATGATGTCTAGAACCATTGTGAACCATCTCTTGGTTGATCACCTTCCACTGAGGGTCTCAAACCCTAGTTGTGAGCTTGATGAGGCATTTTTGGATGCACACACTACCTACAAAAGAAACAAAAGAATACATAGACATATTTAGACATATTTTTGGTATTTTGGTTAGTAGATAAAGAAAGATAAATTTTGAAAAAATCAAATTTTCTTGGTGATCTCTCCCAATGCAAACCCAATGAATGAAGGGTGAGGAGGATACCAAAGTGTGATCCCAAAGCCAATGCAAATTATGAGATATCATGAGGGATCTTAGGGTCAAAATTGGGGTCTTAAATGGTCTCAAAATTGAGATATCATGAATTAAATGATTTTGTGCATATTTTTAATTGTTTTAAAATACTTCTGACATTCCAAAAAGCATGAATTTTTTTGTCTAAGGTCCTTTGACCTTGTTTGACCTAGGATAAATCCCTTGGCAATTTATTTGGTGTTTTGAAGGGATTTGAGGTTTTGTCCTTTTTAAAATGCATTTTAATTCACTTTTAATTTGATTAAATGTTTAAAAATTATGTTGAGCCATTCTTATGGTCTTGTGATGTTTGACTTTCTATTTGGACCTTGGTCATGGTTGATTTGACTTTTGTTTAATCAATACCAATGGATTTAGAGGATTGATGAAATGTACCTTTCATCTCCCAAAATGAATGAATGGTATTGATCAGATGAAATTTCTCTCATGATCAATTTGATGAAATGTACCTTTCACCTTCCCTTTTCATCTTCATCTCCATTCTTTCCCAATCCTTCATTTGAGCAAAGATTTCTCAAATGTCTAAATGCTAGTTGGTTGATCAATTACCATGTGCCAGATGAATCAACACAAATCTGACTAAGATAGGTCCTTCCTATGTCTTTTAGTCTGTGGTATGTTTTAGGAATGTGGTTCTTTGTACCAAGTCTCTAACATGCATTAACACCTATATTTTTATTGCCCGACCTCAGATAGTTGTGACTTTTACGTAAGTCCAATTATGATTGTTTAACATAGAGCTAAATTTGTCCCTCAAAGCATATCATTCTAGTAAGTGAGATTGTAAGCCTCTCATTCTTCATGGCATTGTGTGGGAACTTGACCTTTTTCCCTTCATGAGAGCTAGTGGTATACTTTTTGATTTATCCATGTTGGAGCCCTTCTCATGGATGATGTCTTGGTTCAAGGATTTATACTTGTGAATGAATGGTTGAGTGTACTCCAAAGAATGACTTAATCAATTAAAAATCACCACTAGCATTTGACTAACAATTGACTAACTCTTAATTAATGTTGTGTTATTTTAAAGCCATTTACTTTATGCAATTTAAATTGCAGTACCTTTATCATTCATTGCCATTTACATTTCATGTAACTTGTTTATGTTTCAAGTCTTTTCACTTTGCTCATTTGAGCCATATCTTGTGATTGTATATATTGTTTGTTTGTATTTTGTTTTGTTTGTGGTCTTAGGACCTTAAAACACCTAATAACAAGGAAAACCCTATAAAACATCTGATTGGACTATTGGGATTTGATCTAAACTTCTTGACATAGAACTAGGCAACATTCCCTATGCTAAAGGACTTGGCAAATTCCAACATTGAAGACTGAGATATCTCTGCGTGTGCCTTCATCTGATGCAAGACCTTAGATCTCTTTGACTCACATGCTACTCTGTCTCTGTGCTTAAGTTTTATTTTATTATTATTATTCATATCTGATGACTGTTTTGAGTGGATCAAGGAACATTTCATCTGCTATATTGAAAGATATTGAAGACTGCTAGCTATTGGAATGCTTGCTTGGATATTATGGCTATCTTTATTTGATGTCTTGGTACTCATATGATGTTTGGATATTGCTCATTTCGTATTGCTTGTTGATTGTCAAAGTCCAAAGGAAAATGGGTTTCTATATGACATTCTTGTCTGTTGGATTGGGTCTCATTGATTACATCTTTTCAACCCTTAACTTTTAGTTTTTGTCTAAGTTAGTCTCTTCATCTCCTCCCACTTCTTAAATTTCAAAATATCTCCCTCTTTTCAAAAAACTTTCTTTGCTTGTGATTTCAAACTTAGACATGTTTTAATGATTAGAAACTTTGGCCTTATGCCAATGAATTTTCAATCTTTTTTTCTTAATCAAAACATGTAAATGAACTTAACCATATTGACTTAAATTTCAAAAAAAGACAAAAATAATTAACAATCCCATTTAAATATTTGGCCTTTTTATCCTTTTCATCTAAACTTTTGGTAAAATCAATTCACTAACTTCTTTAAATTTTTTACCACGAACTACAGGGTTTTGATCCCTCATTTTTATGTTGGTACATATGCATAAGACCAAAGGTCTTATCAAACACAAAAGTATAATTAATTATTTCTTTTCTCATCTCCCCACTGATAACATGAAATAGTATCACATTCTAGGACTCAATTTTATTAAATTATATTATTATTTACTTCAATTTATTTCATTTTATTCGATATTACGCGGTATTTTCTTTCTATTTATCTCAGGTAGTTTATTTGAAGCACAAGTAAAAAAGGAAGAAAAGGAGGTGCAAATAGGGATGAAAAGAAGCAAATATCAAAAGCCAAAGCCCAGCCCAAAAGCACAGGCGCTGTGCCTGTGACGAGCGTCACAAAGGCTGTGACGAGCGTCACGCTTTATCCACTTGTGTGACGAGCATCACACATGGTGTGACGGACGTCACACCATTCTCCTATATTTTTGGCACAAGGAACGAAACAGACCACGTTGAAGCCTACTATCACGCTTGACCGTTTGCAACGTGAAGGCTATGTAAACGGAAAACCCTTGGAAGCAGTTACAAAAAGTACCAATATAAATAGTAGCTTTTGGAAAAGCTCTAAAAATCTTCGTTCAATTTTCCTCCGTCGTGCAATTTTTCTTTTTCCAGCCGTGCAAGCATACCACTATTTTTCTTTACTGTTTTTGCTTTTAATTGCAATCTTATTTTTATTTTCTTTTCCAGTTAAGCTTTCAGCACTTAATTAATTCTTTTTCGCACAATAGTTTCTACACCGGAAACTATTGCGTACCTTTCACCGGATCTAACCTTACGTTAGAATCTAGTTTTTTTTATTCCTTCGCTTTTATTTTTCTGTTTGATTGAAGAATTCAAGAACAAATCCAACCGGTCTGTGGTGGATGTTCAAGACTGCTGTTAATTACTCAGGTTCTTTAATTATTGTTTGAATTTATATATGCCCTGCTTTACTGTTTACTTATATTATTTGCCTGAGATGAATTTGTTTATGCATGATAATTATTTAGATCTGTTTAGCATGTCTGGCTAATTTATTTAGGTATCGGTATGTAGAGTAAGCGGAATGAAGGAATCAAAACCAAGTTGGTTTAATTAAGTTTAAAATTAAAATCACTCTTTTCACGGTCCCAATTTACAGGTTTAATAACAAGGTTTTTGTACGAAAGTAAAAGACATAGAGAAGTTAAAAGCAATAGAACGAGAGTTTGAGTTTTTGACTAGACAGTGTTAATTGGACATTAATTCTAGATCAGGGCGAGAGCAATTTTTAGAGTTAATTAAATTCTAATCTTTTTCAAAAAGTATTTTTAAAGGTTGAATGTGAGGACGAGAGTTAAGCATTTGAATTTAATTATATAACCTAAGTCAACAGAGCGAGAGTTTGAGATAAGGGTGTTTAAACGATTAGTGTTTTCTTAAAAAGAGTTTCTACAGATTCTATTGTTTTCAAAAAGTGGTTTTTGACTTAACTAATAAGTGACAGCTACGTTAATATAAAATCATAGTTTATTCAACAGAGCGAGAGTTTTAGATAAGACTTTTAATCAATAGTGTCAACTGAAAAGATTTATTTTAAAACCAAGAAACCAACGAAGAATTGATTCCCTAATTACGACGAACTACATACCGATATCCGTTTAGTTGATATTTAATTTAGATCCTATTTTTAGTTTTAACTTTTCCCCAAACAATCAAAGTATTACCCGCCTTAGCTTTACGAAGTAACCTTAGAAAACGGTATATCGATTCATAAGTCCCTGTGGGATCAATATCTTTTAAAACTACGCGATAGAACTGTGCACTTGCAGTTTGTACCCCAAATTCGACTCATAAAGTCGCGATCACCCACTTTATATTTTATCAAACATCATTTATACCAAAAACATATGCACATAATAAAGGACTCCCTAGGAGTACCTAGGACACTTTGGGTGCTAACACCTTCCCTCTATGTAACCAACCCCCTTACCTGTAATCTCTGGCATTTTATTAGTTTTGATTTGAAAACTTCTTATCTTTGGGTTTTGTTCGTACTTTTCCCTTTTTCTTTGGAAACAATAAAAGCGAGGCAACAACTCTGGTTTTACTAACGTCAAGTTTATCCATAGCTTGATGGTCATGAATTTACCGCTACAGAAATTAAGTGGCGACTCGGCTGGGGAGTAGTCCTCTATGGGTTTAACCTACTTTTTATGTGTATATATTTGTATATTTGATGTTTATTTGTATATATTGTTGTGTGATATATTTTTTCTGTCGTGCTTGGTGAGATAATTTCTAACCCGAACTTGAGTGTAATTAAGATAGGAGGATGGTATAGTCATGTTCAACTTGTGTGGAGTAGTCCTTAACAAGTTGGCTTGAGATCTATCTACTCAGTGGATACCTCTATAGGATTACGGATGTCACATAAGTAATTAATGGATAGGCATTACTTTCTCTAATTTGGGGGTCGGAAATATTGAGGACCGTAGAACGTTTAACCCAACTTGGCCTATTTAATATGTAGTGCGGAGAATGTTCAAGTGTATACTTGATAATAGTTGTTATGTGATACTACACTCAGACAAGTTTCTGTTGAGAATATTATGGGTTGATGAGTCAGTCGTCCTAACCTATAAATGTAATCAAGAATCTAGGAACTTTTTAAAACATGCTCTATAGGTTTTTATCCGTAGTACACTCCTTTGGGATGGTTTGTAACCCGACTCGATGCTCGTGACTCGTAACAAACGCTTTGATTCTTAGTTGATCCGATCAAGTCTTGTCAATATCAATGGAAATTAGGTGTTGATAAGGTGAAAATCATAATCCACCAAAATGGATGATTGATCTTGATGATGACTTGATCCATCCCTTGACCTTTGTTTGTGTTTTCGTTGTGTGTGATCCCTTGTGTATGATTGTTTCATTCATGCATACATGCACATCATAACATTCATCACGGAAAAACAAATTTTAAGGAAACTATGGTCTTATTTGCAAATATTTTCAGACCATGGATTATGGACGAAGGAACACTAAGAAGTATAGTTTCAGATGTCCTAATTTTAAAGAGCAAAGGAAGTTGTCATCCTTTGTATTAGATCCCTTGGACTTCCAGAAACTTCATGGGGAACTCTTGTCTGTATTATATACTGAAGTGGTTGAAGGACTTTTGAGTGTTTTGGTTCTATTCTATGAGCCTCTCTATCAGTGCTTCAGTTTTCCCAATTATCAGCTAGTGCCCATGAAGAAATCCAAGATTGATGCTCATTTGGAGAAGAAATATGGTGTTCTTATGTTGACTTCTGAGTTCCTCATTGGTAAAGCTACTGTTTTTGCTCAAGCCGGTAGCATGGATGCTTTTGAAGCTATTTTTGTTCTGCTCATCTAAGGTCTAGCTTCGTTCCCTAACATTGATGGTTTTGTTGATGTTAAGGCCATTAGAATTTTCTTGATTGGGAATCCCGTTCAGACTCTGTTAGGTGACATGTATTTCTCTTTGCATTTAAGGAATTCTAAAGGTGTGGGACTATTGTGTGTTGTGTTCCTCTTCTGTACAAGTGGTTTATTACGCACTTACCTCAGACACCTGCTTTCCTAGAGAACCAACAATGTTTATAATGTCTCTTACTAATGATGATATTTTGTGGTATGATTCTGCATTGAGTAGCTTGGACATTATTGACAGTTGTGGTGAGTTCACTAATGAGCCTCTCATTGGTACACAAGGGGGAATCAACTACAACCCATCATTTGCTCATCGTTAACATGGGTTCCCCTTGATAGATAAGCCTAATAACATTCAGTTATAGGGTCTATTCTATCAGGAGGGTAAAGATCCCCAACTTTTGAAGAGTAAAATGGTGCATGCTTAGCATAATGTTCATAGGAAAGGAAGATCCTAGCTTGGTCCATGCAACTGTGTAGCTTTAGAAACTTGCACTCTTTGGGTGAAGAAGATAGCTTTAGAGCTCAAGATGCCCTATGCTTGTGAAAGACCTATATCTTTGGTTGTGTCTGAGCCATCAACTCCCCCTAACCAAGATGTAGAAGAGTTGGAAGACGAACTTTCCAAGATGAAGCAAGAGAGAGACATGTGGGAGGAACAGTTCCATGCTTTAATCCGAAAGCATGAGGAATTGCAGCTTGAGTCGAAAGACAAAGTTGCACTTATAGAGATTCTTGAGGATCGTGAAGTTAAGAGATAGAGAGAGATAGAGGATTTATTTTCCTCTAGCATGCCTCCACCTTCCGGTGCTTGGAAGAAGATTGTTGATCAACTTGTCATCGAGAAGGCTCAGTTGAAGAGATCCTATGAGTCAGAGATTCGACACATCCGAAGGAAGTACACTCCCATAGCTAGATCATCTGATGCAATTACTAGGGACCCTTAGGATGATAGTTTCCTTTTCTCTTGTATTTATATTTTGGTTTCTCAAATTGTACTAAGTGTAATCCTTCCAAATTTTATGAATAAAAAGAGATTTTATGATCAATTGAATTGTCATTATTATTATTATTGTTATTACTAATTGAAAATATTTGCAAGTAAGACTTCATATGCTCCTTGAAATTAAAAACAATCAAAAACATTGTATTTCATGCATCATTTGTATAACAGGTTTCTTCCGCCAGGTGTCTTATCAGTTCTTCTTCTACGTATCAGCCAAGCTGACTCACCATAACAACACTCAAGTTAATCAATTGAGAAGAATGGAGCATTTCGAGCAAGAAAACATAGAGTTGAAGGATGAGATCGCCACACTTACGACATTGATGGAATCTGTGATATATGCTAAGAACCAACATTCTCTGCCTCCCGCTAATCCTCCTCCTTAGAGGACTGTCATCTTAGAGATTACTTCATCAATTATGCATGTGGCGGTTAGCCAGTTTGTTCCTTCCATGCCAGTTAGATTCTCGTGGGGAATGCCACCTAATTTTATGCCTGAAGGGTATGCGCCTACTTTTGCTTCCGTGTTGACATCTAGCACGGTCCTGTCAGTGCCTCCTCTTATTGTTCACACTCTGCCTCGTGTCGAAGACACTATTTACCACTTTGAGCCGTCTAAAGGTCAGATGTTTACAAGATGATGGACGAGATGAAGGATCAGTTTCTTGAGTTGCGCGAGGAATTGAAGACTCTGAGATTGAAGGATTTGTTTGGAGAGAGTGTGTTGAACTATGTTTGGCCCCCAATGACAAAATTCCGGTGAAACTCAAGGTCCCAGACTTTGAAAAATATAAAGGGAATACTTGTTAGTTGAGTCATCTCGTTATGTATGCCAAGAAGATGTCTACTCAAACTAATAATAATCAGCTTCTTATTCACTATTTCAAAGATAGTCTGATAGGTGTTACGCTTAGATGGTACATGGGCATGGACATTGCTAGCATTCGTACTTCCAATGACTTGGGTGAGGCCTTTGTCAAGCAGTACAAGTACAATGTTGATATGGATCCAAATAAAGATCAGTAGAGTTCTATGTCCTAGAAGGACAAGGAGACATTTAAAGAATATGCTCAGAGATGGAGGGAGTTGGTCGCTCATATCATTCCGCCTTTGGAATAAAAAGAGATGAACAAGATTTTCTTCAAGATGCTGAGTTCATTTTATTATGAATGTATGATCGCAAGTTCCCCCAATGATTTTACTGAAATGGTAAACAAGAGGATGAGTTAGAGGAAGGAGTCCGGGAGGGGCGTCTGTCAAAAGACGATGCGTCAACAAGCAAGAAGTATGGTAGTAGTTTCTCCATGAAGAAGGAAGGAGAAACTAATGCAGTATCAGTTAGGAGGCAGAAGAGGCCTCATGTCAGGAAGATTTCTCAATCCCGTCAGCATCAACACCAAGTATCATCAATTATTCCAGTTTTTTCCAATAATTCAACCAATCAATAAGTTCCAATTCAACAATAACACCAACAACAACCGCAACAGTGAACCAACAACAACAACAATAATCATCCGCAAAACTTTGAGAGGAAGGAGGTATCTTTTGACCCGATTCGTATGACATACGCAGGGCTATATCCGTCTTTGGAAATCAAGAATCTTATCCAGCCGAGAAACCCTCCTGAGATTCCTATGCCTCTGCCATGGTGGTTCAAACCTAATCTTCATTGTGCTTTTCACCAGGGAGCTCCTGGTCATGATATTGAGAACCGTTTTCCGCGGAAATATGATGTTCAAATGCTTGTCAAGAGTGGTATGGTGTCTTTTGAGGACAGAGTGCCAAATGTCAAAGATAACCCATTGCATCCTCATGGTAATGCCTTAGTGAATATGGTAGTCGGCTGTTCGGGGAATTTTAGGGTATTTGGTGTACGTCATATTTGTAGGTCTTTGGTGGAGATCAACAAGGATTTGTGAAAAGTGAGCCATTGTGAACATGACCATTAAGGGTGTTTTATTTGTAGTGTGAATCCTCGTAGTTGTTTAATTGTCAAAAGAGATATTCAGAGATTGATGGATGAGAGTGTTATCTAGGTCCAGTAGTTAAGGTATATAGGTAATGATGTGAATGTGATAGTGCCATTATTCAAGACCCCTGAGCAGATAGTTATTCAATATGAAAACAGTAATAACAATAATGTCAACAGATCGGTATCACCCTTGGTTATACGGTTAGCAGGCCCCGTCCCCTACTCATCCGATAAAGTTGTGCCATACTAGTATAATGCCACCATGATAGAGAATGGGAAAGAGGTTTCTCTTCCAGTTACAGACTCAGTCGTGAATATTACGGATATAGCAAAGGTGACCCGTAGTGGTTGTGTGTTCATCCCCATGTTTTCGAAAGTTGTGGAAAATACGTTAGTGGGTAAGAAGCCAGAGATTCCTGCAGTTGAACCAGTTAGTGTTGTAATGTGTCAGTCTTGTGAGTCTATCAAGTTGAAGACTAATGATGATGATGGAGTGTTTCCCTTGATAAAGAGAAGTCAATTTAACATTGTAGAGCAGTTGCTTCAAACACCGCCAGAATTTTTTGTGCTATCATTGTTGATGAATTATGAGGAACATAGAGAAGCATTGCAAAAAGTGTTGGAAAAAGCTTATGTGGAACACAATGTTACTTTGGATCAGTTTGACCACATTGTTTCCAACATCACTTCTTATAACTGTAGCACCTCAAATTTGCACCTATCATTGTACATATTATCTCATATTAGGTCATAGCATATCATGATCCATTGCATAACATTTGCATTGTTCCCAGTTGCCTCAAGAGCAAGCAAGCAAGAATTAGGTCAAACTGATCAGGAGATCAATCCACCAATCAAGCAAAGGTGTTTCTCAAGGAATCAAGGCCCTAGGGTTTGTCCATCAAGTTCACATGACTTGGAGGTCTTTTTGAAGTGTTCAAGTCAAGGGTGGAGGGCTCAGAGGTCAGCAGTCATTGCATAGCCAGGCCAAAACCCTAAAAAGTCAACAGTCAATCAAAGCAGTGGATGGTGGCCATTCTTGTGGAATTTGGGCACCATGATCAATCATCAAGAGTTCATATGTCTTGGGACATCATTTGAAGTCAAGATTTCAAGGAACTAGGGTTTGGAATTCATCAGAAGTGCACAGTCAAGTCCAAAACCCTAGAAAGTCAAAGTTGGTCAACTGTGGTTGATTCTTTGGATTTGATGGATGGAAATGGTTTGAAGGAGCTTATTCATGTCCTAATAGGCCTCATGTGTCATGGCAATCAACATCACGGAAGAATTTGAAGCCAATCAGAAAATTTCCAGAAATAGAAACTGGACCTGTAATTTCAACTGCCAAAAATAGAAACTTCTTGATCCTCAACTTGCATCATGATACAAGCTCCAAATGAATTTTTGCCCAACATGAAAGTTAAAGATCTTGTTCTCCCATTTTCAAAAAGTCCAAGAACTCTCAAATCCCATGTGTGGTTGTCAAGATATGATCAAATCATTGTCAAGAATTTTTGAACTTCAAAGGGCCATATCTCCCAAACCATAAGGCCAAATTTGGTGGGGTTTTTTCCTACAAACCACATTTTTCATCCTCTTTCCAAAAATATAAATTTCATGACCTAAAACCTTACCATTCAAAATGGCATTTTTGGACCTTTTTCATTTAAAATCAAAGTTTGACCAAACTTTGACTTTTTGAATTAAAACTTTTTTCACCATTTTGCCAATTGAGATTGCCTTTATATCAAATTTGAGACATGTTCCAATTCTTAAACCATGTTCATATCACCATTATGCCACAATTATGGACCAAAATGCATATGTGACAAATTTTGCAAATGGCTTGAAACAAGTGAGACAAAGCTAGCAATTGGTGTACAGACCACAAACAACATTTGCAAAGGTCTGTTTGCAGCATTAAGGCCCAAAAACGTGCAGCACTTGTACCTCCAATTACACTTGACCAAACTTAGCAATTTTTGCAAATACTTCATTTCACACTAAACCAATTTACAACATGGATTAAGGACCCTAAACAGATAATATAAGGTGATTTTCTGTCACAAAAAAACCCTAAGAAGCTGCAGCCACCAACCAGAAACACTCTCCTCCTCATTCTTGCATTTGAGCATTTGGAAATTTTCTGGCCAATCCTTCAAAGAATCACGAGTTGGCTTGGGTGTTTCATCAATTGAACAACATTTTGGGTCTATTTGAATCACTGTTTCACATCTGTAAAGCTTCATCTCCCTGCTGCTACTTCAACCCCTTCCAATGGCAAAATTCGAATCAGTTGGTTGCAAGCTAGTTTGAGTAAAAGACCTTCAAGAATCCTTCAGCATTGACCTTAATCTACCTCTGTTTGAGCTGGAATCGTCCAAAACATCACTGTTCCATTGAATTCTTCAAACCAAGTAAGTTTGTCGACCCTCTATTTTCTCTTAACCATGCTATGCCATGTGTGGTCCTTGACTTGCTGAGGCCAATGAACTTTAAATCATCCAAAATGATCCATTGTGTTGAGAGAAATATGGTTTCGAAGTTATATGCTCAAACTTGTTTGTGTGGATTTCTCTGTTATGTGCTTGAACCAATGAGTATAGATGTTGGATTGTGTTTGTGTTTGGCTAGCTGAAGCTATTGGTATACATATTGTTAACTCTTGGGCACATTTGCTCATGTTGGTTTTTTAGGAAAATGATGAACACTGTTGTATTTAAACCCTAGCACTCTGTCCTGAAAACTCCCTTGGTCATGCTGTTTTGTTGTTAGCTAGTTTTGCTCTATGATAAATGTTCAGTACCATGCTTGATTATTGATGATTCTGTTTATGATTGGTTGTTCATGATTAATGGTTGAACATGAAAATGGTGAAACATGGATGTATCTCTTAAACCCTAGCTTTGTTTACAGTTTGTTTTCTCTGAGAATCATGCCTGCTGTTGTTTGTATTTGCATGAACATGTTGTTACTGCTATGCTGACAGCCATGCTGTAGATTGATGTTGATTTTGATGAACATGAATTTCGAACCCTGCTGCTGTTTCTAAAACTTGAGCTGCCCAGAATTTCTCATTTTTGTTTATTTTGGCATGTTGTTTGTGGTTCCCACTGCCATGCTATTTGGATATCACATGTTGATAATGAATTGTGAAGTTGAACATACCATGCCATTATGAGATGCTTGTTGAATGTTGGTCTGTTGATGTTGGATGATGAACATGAATATGCCCTGATGTTTCGAAACTTCCAAACCTGCCCAGATTTTGCATGAACTTAGGTTTGGTTGTTACTAGCTGATGTTTGTATGAGTTTTTATTGCCATGTTGGTTGTGATTTATTGCATTTGAAATTCGTGTTGTGATGTTGAAGATGATGAATGGCATGCTGTATTAGCCAAACCCTAGGTTACATGAACATGTTTGTTGCCCAGAATTTTCGAATGCCATTGGCTGCTGTTGATATTGCTACTGTTCCATTAAGGGAGAGCCAATCAGCTTATTTCATTTGGCTGTGTGAAACGCGGTCGTTTTACTTAATGAATGCCAAAATTACACAATTGCCATGCTGACTTCCTTGTTTGACCACTAGTTCATGTCATTTGTCTATGCTTTGTTCAAATATTCATCCAACTTCAATAATTCATTTTTAATTCAAATTTCATCCAAAAATTATGAAATTTTTTCCATCATGATCACAATTGAGTCTAGTATTTTATGGTGAATTTTAATTAATTTTCCATGTTCTGGATTTTAAATGATAATTATTTTCTTCACATGTGTGCATAAATGATACATTGAGCCATTCCTTTTGTGAAATACTCATGTCATATCCTTTGAGCCTGAAAGTTTTTGTGGTAAAACTAGACACATTGACCTTCATTTCCATATAAAGTTTGTGCATTTATCATTTGTGGATTGAGAGTTATGATTTTCTGAAGTTATGTGTTACATTTGGTGTCACAACATGAACATGAATTTTCCCAAATTTTGTTCACATGCTTCCCTACATCCAATTGATCCCAAATTTTGCATGAATGATCCTTTACATGTCTGGTTTGTGTATGAATTTTCTTGGAATTAATCATGCTGTTTTCCATTTGATTGAGAATTTTCTTCCATGCTTGGTCATTTGTTGACTTTTTGTGCTATACATTGCCAAATCATTTGGGAAATTCTCATAACATATTGTATGATCATGAAATTCCATATGTGATAATTAGACATCTCAAGCTTTGCATTGGTGTTAATCTCATTCATTTCTTTTCTGTTTTCGAATTGATATGATTTTTTGAAGTTGACCCATGTTTGTTGACCTTCACCATGCTTACTTGAATTTGGTTTGACTTCATGATTTTACTTGACTGCCTTCTTCTCATCCAAATGCCATGAAATTTTACATGTCTACCATGTTAGATGTTAGGATTGAGTGTGATTTATTTGATGATTTTTGAAATTGTTTAGGTTGACTTTTGATGCAAGTCATTCTGTTGACTTTTGTATGCTTTCCTTTGCCTTACTTTGACTTCAAATGTTCATGAAATGATGATGATGCATGATATGATTGTGGGCCCAATTGTGATTGCTTTCTAATTGGTTGACTTTGAATTTGAGTTGACTTTCCCTTGCTTCCTTGACTTTTTCTTTCATCTTTGACCCTAGGCTAGCCCTAGTGGTCTATTGTGCTTACTATTGAGTTTCTGTTTCAGGTTAAGCACCATTGCCATTGAGATCATGCAAATGTGATTGGTTTTGTTTACATGTGAACTAACCTTTGTTTTGCAGATGGTTTGACTCATGTGTTTGAGTCTTGCTTTGCACAGTTGACCTTCTGTAGTTGACTGTTTATCCATTCCTTTTGGTTCTAACTGTGGAACTGTGAACTGATTTGTTTGACTTTTTCAGGTACACTTTAGTTGCTTTAGTTGCTTGCTTTGCTTTTTAGCAATTGCTTTGAGGTATAAACATTTCTTCTTCATGTAGTCTGGAGACCCGGTCTGTTATTTGACCGGGCAAACTGTCTGAAGTCCTCCTTAAGAGGCAATGCCTGTGTGTGTTTAAATTTGTCCCAAGCAGGAAAAGTCCTTCAAGTAAGGCAATTGGTGGAAGGTAGGGATAAGCAATCTATCCCCCACTATTCAGTGTGTCCTCTCTCTGCTCCCATTACATGGTTGAAGCATTGAGATAAATACCCAAGATCTAATCGAGTCAATAATGTGGAGAGAGTTCCTACTTTCTGAACTCCCACACTTTCTTACATGCTCTCCCTGATCAGGGATAGAAGCAATGAGGCACACCCCTCGTCTCCTTTTTATCTGCTTCACCTTAGCCTCTTAATGGCAAGGTTAAGAGCGACCTTCACCCATTACAGTGGACTTTCATAGTCAAACCCTCTTGTGTGTGAGCCCCCTTGTTTGGCTATAGAGTGTGCTGTTTGATTCTCATTGATTGCTTGATTGCTTCATATGCACTTGCTTGCCTGTATGTTATGCATTTATCATCATCAATTGCCATTAATGCATGAGCATCTCTTTTGTCTGTTTGACATCATTATTGTTGTTTACCCATTGAGGACAATTGTAAGTCCCACGAGTTGGCATTTGTTCCTATGATATGGAAGTGAGTATAAGTCCATCACATTGGCCACTCATCTTGTCTTTGCTTGTTTCTTTATCTGTATGTGAGGATACAATTGTAAGACCCACGAGCCGGCATTTGTTTTCCTAGGATCATACTGTGTATGTCAGAGTAAGTCCCACAAGTTGGTATCTGACATCCCTGTTTTGCTTTCTTTGTTTGTGAGAGGATGCAATTGTAAGTCCCACGAGTTGGCATTTGCTTTCCTATGATCACGTGTGGAGTTAACCTAAGTCCCACAAGCTGGCAGTTGACTTCCATAATTCTTCATTGTTTTCTTTTTGAGGAGATTAGTGTAAGACCATTGAGTGGCCTCTGATATCCAGTTCTGTTTTAGGAGATTGGTGTAAACCCAGCTATTGGTATCTGATATCCGCCTTTGTTTGTGAGATTGGAGTAAGACCATTGAGTGGCATCCGGTATCATTTGTTTGTTTATTTTATCATTACTTACTTTCCATTCCAAAGGACACCCTTGAATCATCCTCTATATGATCTCAAGAAGTGAACCTCCTGAGAAGTTTTACAACCCACCCTCACTCATTCATCCTCATTGTGTCCTAGAACCCTTTCACACTTTGATCTTAAACTTGACATAGACATTGTGCAAACTTCTTCATGTTTTCAAACTAAAAACCTGGACTCAAGTCCTTGACTCTTTTTTGCAAACTCCATTTCATAATACTTCTTTTGAATTAATCTTAATCATACTTTGACTTCACTTTCATAATCACAATCAATTAACTTCACTCATTCACTTGTTTTGGCCATGTCCATTAATCTTTTCATGCATTAGCCGTAGGTTTCAATTATCATTGTGGTTGATGTAAACCTCACCTTATCTTTAGTGAGTCGACAGTAAGACTTCCGTACCGAAAACAGGGTTAACCCCTCTCGTACGTCGAAGCTATCCTCGCATGGTGGATGTTGGTTTTGGTCGAGTGTTCTCCCATTGATAACGAAAAGCCTCAGTGCTATTGTTTAAAATTGAATCCAACTCACTTTTGGAAATCTTTTAGCCGAACTACGGCGTTTTGATCCTTACCTTTGATGGAAGGTACGTAGGCAGCGGGTTCATCCGCTCAAACCCAATAAAACTTGTACATTCTTTCCTCATCATCTCACTCCTGTTTGCACAATGCATATGTCTTAACAAATAACAATCTTTTACAATAAATGTGAAAAGGGCTCCCTAGGAGTACCTAGGACGTAGTGGGTGCCTAACACCTTCCCATTGCGTAACTTACCCCTTACCCGGAATCTCTGATCTTTTATTAGTTTTCTACGTGTAAAACTTCTTAGGCTTTTGTTCGCTTTTTAGCCAATCCTTTGGATAAATAAAAGTGCGGTGGCGACTCGAAACTTCATTGTATTGCTTTGCTTATGGTTTAATTGATAAATCATGTGGCGACGAATACACCGCTACAGAAAAGTGGCGACTCTGCTGGGGATATCTAGTTTCCTTGGCGGTAATGCCTACTTTTCACCTTTGTTGTGATATATTGTTATTTGTTATTTGATTTATTCTTGTACCATTTGGGATCACTGTATTGATTGTAATGTGTGATTTGCTTGACATACATTGCTGTTTGCTTTGGTGGTCTGTGAGATGAGTTCTATACCCGAACTCGAGTGCACTCTAGGATAGGAGAATGGCATAGTCTTGTCGACTGGTGTGGAGTAGTCCTTAGCCAGTTGACTTGCGAGTCCATTCACTTGGTGGAGGTCATGTTGAACTAATAATGTCACACAAGTTATTTGTGGTTAGGCATTATTCTTTCAATCATGTTCCGCAGAAGCCAAGGACCTTAGTTTACCAAACCCATCTTGGCCTATTTTTAGGACCGTAGTGCGGAGGTCGTTCAGATGTCAGTTCTGATGCGATTGTCACGCGATACTACACTCATAAGAGTTTCTCTTGAGAATATTCTTGGAATACGAGTATTCGTTCCTCCGATAATATTCGAAAGATGGAACGATGATTATGGGAACCTCTGATAGAACATGTCTGGCAGGTTTAAGCCCTAGTACATTCCTTTTGGGTGGTTCTTAACCAAGACCCCATGCTCGTGACTCTCAACAAACCCTTGATTCGTGGTTGAGTCGTTCAAACATCGTTAATATCAATGGATCCCGGATCGGGTGCAAAACCTAAAATCCACCAAAGCGGCTGGTTGATATTAGGGATGTTTGAACCGGTTCGTGTACCGTTAATATCAATGGAACTTGGGTGTCGATAAGGTGAAAACCTAAATCCACCAAAATGGAGGATTGATATTAGGGATACACAGAGCTTTCCCACGACCTTTGCTTGGTGTGACTTGCTTGATTCTTGAGTGTGTTTGTTGCATTCATACATTCATGCACTCATCCGTATACATGTCATCATCAGAAAAAGAAAATTTTCAAGGAACTTAAAGGGTTTGTTTGCAAAATTTTCAGACAATGGAAAGACCAAAGAGGCATACAAAGAAGTACAGCTTTAAGCAGCCCGACGTAAAAGAGTTAAGGAATCTGACATCATATGTATTAGATCCCTTGGGTTTCAAAGCTCGTTATGGGAAGCTTCTGCCTCTGCTCACCACTCAGGTTGACGAAGGATTGATGAGTACTTTGGCTCAGTTCTACGATCCGTTGCATCATTGCTTCTTATTTCCGGACTTCCAGCTACTGCCGACTTTGGAAGAATACTCTCACCTCATTGGGATTCCGATTCTGGATCAAGTGCCGTTCAGTGGCCTAGAGAGTATTCCCTCTGCTCGAGAGATTGCTAGTCTGTTGCACATAGATGAAGAGTTGATTGGAGCTAATCTGACTACCAAAGGCGGAATTCAGGGTTTTCCTTCCGAGTTCCTCATTTCCCAAGCTACCTTCTATGGGAAGGCCATGAGTGAGGATGCCTTTGAGGCTCTATTCGTACTGCTTATCTATGGACTGGTGCTGTTTCCCAACTTCGACAAGTTCGTGGACATGAACGCCATTAGGATCTTTTCAGTCCTTAACCCAGTTCCGACCTTGTTGGGTGATGCTTATGTCTCCTTGCATCTGAGGAATATGAAGAATGGAGGAGTCATTGTCTGCTGTTTACCCCTGCTGTACAAGTGGTTTATTTCGCACTTGCCGCAGACAGTCGCTTTCAAGGAGAACAAGGGATGTCTACGGTGGTCTCAGAGACTCATGTCTCTCACCAATGATGATATCACCTGGTATGATCGCGTGTACGATACCGTTCAGATCATCGACTATTGTGGGGAATTCCCTAATGTGCCTCTTCTTGGTACATGTGGTGGGATTACCTACAATCCTATTCTTGCACGACGTCAGCTTGGGTTCCCCCTGAAAGATAAACCTAATAACATTCTGTTAGAAGGTGCGTTTTTCCAGGAGGGTAAAGATCCCCAAGGCCTGAAAGCCAGATTTGTCCGTGCATGGCGCAGTATCCGTAAGAAGAGTAGGAATGAGTTGGGTCCGAAGAACTGCATTGCTTTGGAGCCCTATACTTCTTGGGTCAGACAGAGAGCTGCCACCTACCTGATGCCGTACGATCATCCAGGACCTACACCGTTGGATGTGGCTGGGCCTTCAACCCTCCCTACCCAACGTGTAGAGGAGTTGAGAGAGGAGGACCTTTCGCGTGCCTGGATCCGTGAGAGGGAGGAATTGCTGCAGCAGCTCAAGGAGAAGGATGCTATGATTGAGTTTCTCGAGCACCGAGTGATCGACGATCCGAACGACACTTGGACTTCTCTGCTTCCTCAGTCATCCAAATTCTGGAAGAGGAAGTACGATCGACTTGCCAAAGAGAAAGCTGACATGGAAGCTGCCTATGGGAGGGAGATCAAGAAGTTGTGCACTTCCCGTCTTCCAGCATCCCGAGCTTCTAGGGATCCATAGGATGTCATTTACCTTTTCTCTTTGTAATAAATCAAGAATGCTGTATTTCTTTGTCTCAAAATATATTGAATGAAATATTTCCATGAGCAATCAAAATGTTTAAATATTCGAAATATTGCAAATAATACCCTAAGGGTTCCCTGAAAACAAAGCATTTGCACAAGCATTGCATGCATCATACTCATCTCATTTGCATACCAGGTGTTCTCAGGCCATCTTCTTACCTTGATTCCTGTGTCTAGACAGGATAGCTGACCAAAGGCCGCACCGCTACTCAACAAGGCTCAACCATCAACGCAACATGGATCAGGTTCAAGCCGAGTTAGCTGAGATGAGGGCAAGCATGGCCCAGTTCATTCACATGATGCAAGGGGTTGCGCAAGGCCAAGAAGAGCTCCGAGCATTGGTCCAGAGGCAAGAAGCTACATTGCCACCGCCCAACCAGCCTCTGCAAGAAGGAAACCCAGTTCCTGAGGTCCCTGCCGCTGCTATTCCCGTCAACGACTATGCTGTAGGTGAAGAGTTGAGGGGTATCCGAGTCAACGGTCAACCGATTGCTCCAGATGCTGTTAGTCCCAGAGTCATCCATGCTCCGGTCCGTAATAGAATTCCAATTGTTGACAGACAAGAGGATTTGTTTACTATGCTCAGTGAAGACGACAACATGTTGGGTAGAAATGATGCGAGAGATCGCAAAGTGGAGGCCCTTGCTGAGAAAATCAGAGCAATGGAATGTCAAAACTCCCTCGGTTTTGACGTTACGAACATGGGGTTGGTTGAAGGACTCAGAATCCCGCACAAATTCAAGGCACCGTCATTCGACAAATACAACGGTACCTCCTGCCCTCGCACCCACGTGCAGGCATATTACCGAAAGATATCCGCATACACTGACGATGAGAAAATGTGGATGTATTTCTTCCAAGACAGCCTATCTGGGGCGTCTTTGGATTGGTATATGGAGCTAAAGCGGGATTCCATCAGATGCTGGAGAGACCTGGGTGAGGCGTTCCTCAGGCAGTATAAGCATAATATGGACATGGCTCCGACCAGAACTCAGTTGCAAAGCTTATGTCAGAAGAACAATGAAAGTTTCAAAGAGTACGCCCAGAGATGGCGCGAACTAGCTGCGAGAGTTCAACCCCCTATGCTGGAAAGGGAGTTGACTGACATGTTCATTAGCACTCTGCAAGGTGTTTACATGGACCGGATGGGAAGTTGCCCATTCGGAAGCTTTTCTGACGTCGTTATCTGCGGCGAAAGAACTGAGAGCCTGATCAAGGCTGGGAGGATCCATGATGCTGGTTCCTCATCTTCTTCGAAGAAACCCTTCTCTGGGGCACCTCGCCGTAGAGAAGGAGAAACCAATGCTGTACAGCACAGAGGGAGTGCATACAGAGCTAACAACAACAGGGACCAGTATCGTCCAATCGCCGCAGTGACCATTCCTGCGCCTCAACCGCGTCCACAACAACAAAGAGCTCAGCAACAACAACCGCAACGACCTCAACAACAGCAACAACAACAACAACGTCCTTTCCAGCCTCAGCAGAGACAGAGGTTGAATCCTGATAGAAGATTTGATCCTTTGCCTATGTCTTACGCAGAGCTACTACCCGAACTACTCCGGTTAGGGTTCGTAGAGTTGCGTACGATGGCCACTCCGACAGTGCTGCCTCCTGGCTATGACGCCAATGTTAGATGTGACTTTCATTCTGGGGCACCAGGCCACCATACTGAAAGATGCCGGGCGTTTCAGCACAAGGTCCAGGACTTGATTGATTCCAAGGCGATCAACTTCTCTCCGGTTCCGAATGTGGTAAACAATCCTATGCCTCAGCATGGTGGGCATAGGGTTAATAACATTGAAGATGGGGAAGCTGAAGACCTGATCGTATATGTTGAAGATGTTCAGACATCTTTGTTGGTCGTCAAGGGCCGATTGTTGAAGGGGGGTGTTGACCCAGGTTGTCAAGAGGGCTGTTTGGGCTGTTCAGAGGCCATGAATGGTTGTGACCAGTTGAGGGCTGGAGTTCAGAGGTTAATAGATGAGGGCTGTCTACAGTTTAGCCGGGCTACCGGAGATAATGGGGCAGTGTCTACTGTCACCATTTTTTATAAACCGGCTGAAGGAAGAGGGCGTGGGGCTGTCAGTACACCCACCACCAGCAATACTCCGGTTACCATTCCTACCCCGGTAACCATCAGAGCACCTACTACTATTGTGGCGTCCGGCAGAGGACAAGTTGGAAATAGTAGAGCTGTTCCGTGGAGTTATGACAATGCCTATCGCCGAGATAGGAGGGCTGGTAACCAAACGAGGCCAGTTAACCAAGCACCGGTTACGATCAGTGCTCCTGTGAGGATCCCTGCTGTTACAAGTCCTGTAGTGGACAATGTTGGAGGACAGGGAGGCTTCACAAGGAGTGGACGACTGTTTGCTCCTCAGCCTTTGAGAGATACTGCTGCTGAGTCATCTGCAAGGGCTAAGGGCAAACAAACAATGGTTGACGAAGAACCGGCTCAGAAGGAGGCTGAGGGTTCTTTCCAGAAAGATGTCGAGGAGTTTATGAAGATCATAAAGAAGAGTGATTACAAGATTGTCGATCAACTCAACCAGACTCCTTCAAAGATCTCGATACTCTCTTTGCTGATGTGTTCTGAGGCACATCGGGACGCCTTGCTGAAAATGTTGAATATGGCGTACGTCCCGCAGGATATATCAGTCAACCAGCTGGAGGGTGTGCTAGCAAATGTGAGTACCAGGCATGGTGTAGGTTTCACTGACCTAGACTTGACGCCTGAGGGCCGTAATCACAACAAAGCCTTGCACATCACTATGGAGTGCAAAGGTGCTGTTCTATCTCACGTGCTAGTGGACACCGGGTCGTCCCTGAATGTCCTTCCGAAGCAGATTCTCAAGAAGATCGATGTCGAGGGAGTCGTGCTCACTCCCAGTGACCTGATAGTGCGTGCATTTGATGGATCCAAGCGTTCTGTCTTTGGTGAAGTCACATTGCCGGTGAAGATAGGTCCGGAGGTGTTCGACATTGTTTTCTACGTGATGGACATTCAGCCTGCTTACAGCTGTTTGTTGGGGCGTCCTTGGATTCACGCCGCTGGAGCAGTCTCGTCAACTCTCCATCAGAAGCTCAAATATGTCTGGAACGGTCAGATTGTGACCGTCTGTGGTGAAGAGGAGATTCTGGTGAGTCATCTCTCCTCATTCAAATATGTTGAGGTGGATGGCGAGATCCATGAAACCCTGTGCCAGGCATTTGAGACTGTGGCGTTGGAAGGGGTAGCTTGTGCTGAGCAGAGGAAGCCAGGTGCTTCGATTTCGTCGTACAAGCAAGCCAAAGAGGTTGTTGACTCCGGAAGAGCTGAAGGCTGGGGCAAGATGGTTGACTTGCCGATAAAGGAAGACAAATTCGGCATTGGGTACGAGCCTCTCGCAGCAGAGCAGAGTGTACAAGCAGGTCCGAGCACCTTCACCAGCGCTGGGCTGATGAACCATGGGGACGTCTTTGCTACTGATGGTGAAGACTGTGATCATGATTTGGATGTCTGGGTCCGCCCTTGTGCACCAGGCGAGATTATCAACAACTGGACAGCTGAAGAAGTGGTCCAAGTTACTCTACTGACAGAGTAATTTTCTTTTGTTTTTTTTCATTTTGCATGAAAACCCTACGTTCTGCCCAGGGCGTAGTGGTTCATTGTAGGGCCACATCATGTTTTACAATGTTTATAAATAAAGGACGTTTTTTCAACAATCCCATCTACCAAGCTGAAGAGGAGAGTGAGGAAGACAGTGAACTCCCTGCAGAATTGGTCAGACTACTGAAGCAAGAGGAAAGGGTCATCCAACCTCACCAGGAAGAGTTGGAAATTGTCAATCTGGGTACCGAGGACGCCAGAAGAGAGATCAAGATTGGGGCTGCTTTGGAAGACTCTGTCAAGAGGAGGCTAATCGAGATGCTAAAGGAATATGTGGAAATATTCGCCTGGTCATACCAAGATATGCCTGGGCTGGATACAGACATTGTGGTGCATCGGTTACCTCTCAGGGAAGAGTGCCTGTCGGTCAAGCAGAAGCTTCGCAGAACCAGTCCTGATATGGCAGTCAAGATCAAGGAAGAGGTTCAGAAGCAGTGGGACGCAGGTTTCCTAGCTGTCACAAGTTACCCGCCATGGGTTGCCAACATTGTTCCCGTGCCGAAGAAGGATGGCAAAGTCAGAATGTGTGTCGATTACCGGGACCTGAACAGGGCGAGTCCGAAAGACGATTTCCCATTACCTCACATTGATGTATTGGTGGATAATACGGCTCAATCCTCGGTATTCTCTTTCATGGACGGTTTCTCAGGCTACAACCAGATCAAGATGGCGCCAGAGGACATGGAAAAGACGACATTCATTACACCTTGGGGCACGTTCTGCTACAAGGTGATGCCATTTGGGCTGAAGAATGCCGGTGCTACCTATCAGAGGGCAATGACGACTCTCTTTCATGACATGATGCACAACGAAATCGAAGTGTACGTGGATGATATGATTGCGAAGTCGCAGACGGAAGAGGAGCACTTGGTAAATCTGCAGAAGTTGTTTGACAGACTGGTCAAGTTCAAGCTGAGGCTGAATCCGAACAAGTGTACGTTTGGGGTAAGATCCGGGAAGCTCTTAGGCTTCATTGTCAGTGAGAAAGGGATTGAGGTAGATCCAGCTAAAGTCAAAGCTATTCAAGAGATGCCTGAACCGAAGACGGAAAAGCAAGTCCGTGGGTTTTTAGGGAGGTTGAACTACATTGCAAGGTTCATATCTCATCTAACTGCCACATGTGAACCCATTTTCAAACTGCTCAGAAAGGATCAGGCAATCAAATGGAATGATGACTGTCAGAAAGCTTTTGACAAAATCAAGGAGTATTTACAGAAACCTCCAATCCTGATTCCTCCAGTTCCAGGGAGACCACTGATCATGTACCTTTCAGTCACCGAGACTTCAATGGGGTGTGTATTGGGGCAGCATGACGAGTCTGGTCGAAAAGAGCATGCCATATACTACCTGAGCAAAAAGTTTACCGACTGTGAAACAAGATATTCACTGCTCGAGAAAACTTGCTGTGCTTTGGCCTGGGCTGCTCGCCGACTAAGGCAGTATATGTTGAACCATACTACTCTGTTGATTTCTAGGATGGATCCGGTAAAATACATCTTTGAGAAGCCAGCTCTCACCGGACGTGTTGCCCGTTGGCAAATGATCTTAACAGAGTACGACATTCAGTACACGTCGCAGAAGGCCATCAAGGGTAGTATTCTGTCAGACTATCTCGCCGAGCAACCGATCGACGATTATCAGCCTATGATGTTTGAATTCCCTGATGAAGACATCATGTACCTAAAGACGAAAGACTGTGAAGAGCCGCTTGTCGAGGAAGGACCGGATCCTGATGACAAGTGGACATTGATGTTTGATGGGGCTGTGAATATGAACGGTAATGGTGTTGGGGCAGTGTTGATCAATCCCAAAGGTGCTCATATACCTTTCTCTGCCAGATTGACTTTCGACGTCACCAACAATGAAGCTGAGTATGAGGCTTGTATCATGGGGATAGAAGAAGCCATTGATCTGAGGATCAAAACACTTGACATATTTGGAGATTCTGCTCTAGTGATCAATCAGGTCAATGGAGATTTGAATACAAATCAGCCACATTTGATTCCGTATAGAGACTACACCAGAAGAATACTGACGTTCTTCAAGAAGGTGAAGTTGTATCATGTCCCTCGGGATGAGAATCAGATGGCTGATGCTTTGGCTACTTTATCTTCCATGATAAAGGTTCATTGGTGGAACCATGTGCCACATGTTGCTGTGAATCGACTCGAGAGGCCTGCATATGTGTTCGCAGCCGAGTCTGTTAATGCTATTGATGATAAACCGTGGTATTATGACATCAAGAATTTCCTCAAGACTCAAGAGTATCCTGAGGGTGCGTCGAAGAATGATAAGAAGACCCTGAGAAGGCTTGCTGGAAGCTTTTATCTGAATCAGGATGATGTGCTATACAAGCGGAACTTCGACATGGTTCTGCTCAGATGCGTAGATAGACACGAAGCAGACTTGTTAATGCAAGAAGTGCACGAGGGTTCGTTTGGTACCCACGCTGGTGGTCATGCAATGTCGAAGAAATTGCTGAGAGCCGGATATTATTGGATGACTATGGAATCCGATTGCTTCAAATACGCTCGGAAATGCCATAAATGTCAAATCTACGCTGATAAGGTGCATGTACCACCAAGCCCGTTGAATGTCATGAACTCGCCTTGGCCGTTCGCCATGTGGGGCATTGACATGATTGGGAGGATAGAGCCAACTGCTTCTAATGGACATCGCTTCATCTTGGTTGCGATCGATTACTTCACCAAATGGGTAGAAGCAGCTTCCTATGCCAACGTCACCAAACAAGTGGTTGCCCGGTTCATCAAGAAAGAAATCATCTGTCGTTATGGAGTCCCTGAGAGAATCATCACTGACAATGGTTCGAATCTCAACAACAAAATGATGAAGGACTTATGCAGAGATTTCAAGATTGAACATCACAATTCTTCTCCTTACAGACCAAAGATGAATGGTGCTGTAGAGGCAGCTAACAAGAATATCAAGAAGATTGTGCAGAAGATGGTCGTTACGTACAAGGATTGGCACGAGATGTTGCCTTTCGCTTTGCATGGGTACCGTACCTCTGTACGTACGTCGACCGGGGCAACCCCCTACTCCCTTGTGTATGGTATGGAAGCAGTCCTACCAGTTGAGGTGGAGATCCCTTCTCTGAGGGTATTATTGGATGTCAAGCTGGACGAAGCCGAGTGGATTCGTACAAGGTTTAATGAGTTAAGACTTACTGAAGAAAGACGTTTAGCAGCTGTTTGCCATGGGCAGTTGTATCAGAGAAGGATGAAGCGAGCATTTGATCAGAAAGTGCGTCCTCGGACATTTCAAACTGGCGATCTAGTTTTGAAGAGGATCCTTCCTCCCGGTACAGATAACAGGGGCAAGTGGACTCCTAATTACGAAGGTCCATATGTTGTGAAGAAGGTTTTCTCCGGTGGAGCCTTGATGCTTACAACTATGGATGGTGAAGACTTCCCTTCCCCTGTCAACTCAGATGTAGTCAAAAAATACTTCGCATAAATTGACCCGCTGGACAAAAAGAACAAAAAAGTCCAGGCAAAAAATGGGCATCCCGGCGAACCAAAAAACAGAAAGAAAAGGTTCGGGCAAAAATTAGGGATAAAATAAAAAATTGTACACCCGGTAAGTCGAAAACCCGCAAGGGCGGCTTAGGCAAAAATGGGTATCCCGGTGGATTGAAAACCCGAGAGGGCGATCCAGCCAAAAGAGGGATTAAAGCGAAGACTACAGTCTGAGTCATCTGTACTTCGTCATGCTTCGTCAGCTGCCATCTCCAAAGATGTGATCGGTCCAGTCATTCTTCTCAGAAAGCAAGGAATCGGGAGGAAACTGATGATCTATGAGTTATAACAGAGTTGGGAAACAGTGGATGCCGTGTTCACATTGCCATTAGGATAGTTTATTTTCCTTTTGTGCGCAATTACCTCTTTCTAGGAATTGCTTCCCAATGTATTTGCCTTTTCAGGCACACTTTCAATCAATAAAAGTCGTTATTCAGATAAATTGCTCTTGTTTTTATTTTTACTGTTTTGTTTGCAAAAACGTCCGAATTTTTGATAAACATTGCATATGAAAACATGAAGGCTAAACAATGACGTGCAGAAAGTTAAAACATTTGAAAATCATTTTGAATGTTGAGAACACTTGAGCGTGTCTTGTCCATATACTCCCTGGGGCATCTGTTGTTCCAATTTGCAGGTCGTCACCTGTGAATATTTTCCACAGTAAGGTCGTCACCTGTGAGCATTCTCCAGCAGTGCTTTCCCCAGACAGAATCATTATCCTGGTCTATGGATTGTTCAAACCTTCCCCAGCGAAGCAGTTGTCTCTCCAGCAGAATTTATCCTACCAGAGGATTGGGCGAGTTATCGTGGCAGATCGATATCCGCATCCCCAACCGAGTTGTTTTTTACTTGTGAATTTTGTGGGTCGTCCCCGGCAGAGTAGCAGTTATTCCCCAAAGCAGTCTATTTTATCTGAGGTTTGCATGAAGCCTCATCCCCAAAGAGTCGCCTGATTTAGCTTCCCCAAGTGGATGTTTCGTGGATTGTTTGGGCCATCCCCAGCAGGTTACCTTTGTTTTCCCCTAGCAGAGTTGATTCTTTTCTCCTCAACAGAGCTGTTTCATTACTCCCCAGCGAGTTGCTTTGTCTTCCCCTAGTGGGTTTGTTTGACGGCTCCCCAGCAGTTGTCTTTTTTGTCCCCCAGTGGATTTGTCTTGAAGATCCCTCAGTACAGTCGTCCTGTGTATCTCTCCCCGCAGAGCTTGCATCATATTGCATTGCATATAGTAAATCATTGCATCCTCAAAAAATGCGTAGCATTTCCATCCATATGGAGCATTACGCCATGGAAAAATTCAAACATATGCATTCATGTGTTCGAAACCACATCAGACCGTATTCCCCGGCAGAGGCGGATCACATTTGTTCAACATCAGCACAGCAAGTCTGCTACAGTTGCTACAGACAGCATTCAGAATTGATTATCCCCACAGAGGTTTATTTCCTCACCCGATGGTGACAGAAATTTGTTTCTCCCCAGTGAGACCCCCGCAAGTGATCAGCCTTGCTTCAACATATCCCAGATTCTATTCTTGTGATACCAGTAAGTGTCATGTCAACACCCGCGTGTGTCTTCTTTGTTTTGGTGTCGGTAAACACCATACTTTCGGTGTCGGTAAACATCGAGTCCCACCCAGTCATCGGTAAATGTCTGGTCATTTTCGGTGTCGGTAAACACCATTGTTTCGGTGTCGGTAAACATCGAGTTTTTCCTTCAGTCATCGGTAAATGTCTGATAATCCCCAACAGAAATCCCCAGTAGAGTCATCTGTAAATGTCCTATCTGGTTTTCAGTTGCAAATATTTGTCTGTCTCTCACCAATAAATTTCTCATCCCAGTCATCGGTAAATGTCTGGTCATTCTTTTTGATGTCGGTAAACATCGTGTCTCATCCCAGTCATCGGTAAATGTCTGGTCATTCTTTTTGATGTCGGTAAACATCATCTTTCGATGTCGGTAAACATCGAGTCTCATCCCAGTCATCGGTAAATGTCTGGTCATTCTTTGTTCTCTCGTCAATAAAATCAAAATCCCCAGAAGTCGTCGGTAAACGTCTTGTCTGGTATCACCACAAAGATTTTGTTCCTCCCCAAGCGGAGATGCCATCGGTAAATGGCCCAGTTTTCTTCGATATCGGTAAATATCGAATTCCCAGTTGCAGCAGCCATCGGTAAATGGCCTTGATATCGGTAAATATCAAGTTCGTTTTGAAGCCACCATCGGTAAATGGTCTTGCTTCCTTTCTACATCAAATTATTTCCCAGCAGCCATCGGTAAATGGTCTTGCTGAAGTTGATATCGGTAAGTATCAAGTTTTTAACCATCGGTAAATGGTTCTGTTTTTCTCAAGTTGTTCTCCCAGCAGCCATCGGTAAATGGTCTTGCTGAAGTTGATATCGGTAAATATCAAGTTCCAACCATCGGTAAATGGTCTTGTTTTTCATCAATCTGTTTCCCAGCAGCCATCGGTAAATGGTCTTGCTGAAGTTGATATCGGTAAATATCAAGTTCCAACCATCGGTAAATGGTTTTGTTTTTCAGAAGTTTGTTTTCCCCAGCCGCCATCGGTAAATGGTCGTGCTGAAGTTGATATCGGTAAATATCAAGTTTCCAGTTCTTCAACCATCGGTAAATGGTTTTGCTTTTCTGAAGCTGTCATGCAGTTTGTCATCGGTAAATGACGTGGTTCTTGTATTATATCCAGTCGGTGCAAATTTCTACGGTTCTTTTGTATTCAATCCCTGTTTACCCTGAAAGTCTGACAGCCGCTGCTATCATCCGTTCGGGTTCCCAGCTGATTGAATAGGGGCAGCTGTAGCACCTCAAATTTGCACCTATCATTGTACATATTATCTCATATTAGGTCATAGCATATCATGATCCATTGCATAACATTTGCATTGTTCCCAGTTGCCTCAAGAGCAAGCAAGCAAGAATTAGGTCAAACTGATCAGGAGATCAATCCACCAATCAAGCAAAGGTGTTTCTCAAGGAATCAAGGCCCTAGGGTTTGTCCATCAAGTTCACATGACTTGGAGGTCTTTTTGAAGTGTTCAAGTCAAGGGTGGAGGGCTCAGAGGTCAGCAGTCATTGCATAGCCAGGCCAAAACCCTAAAAGTCAACAGTCAATCAAAGCAGTGGATGGTGGCCATTCTTGTGGAATTTGGGCACCATGATCAATCATCAAGAGTTCATATGTCTTGGGACATCATTTGAAGTCAAGATTTCAAGGAACTAGGGTTTGGAATTCATCAGAAGTGCACAGTCAAGTCCAAAACCCTAGAAAGTCAAAGTTGGTCAACTGTGGTTGATTCTTTGGATTTGATGGATGGAAATGGTTTGAAGGAGCTTATTCATGTCCTAATAGGCCTCATGTGTCATGGCAATCAACATCACGGAAGAATTTGAAGCCAATCAGAAAATTTCCAGAAATAGAAACTGGACCTGTAATTTCAACTGCCAAAAATAGAAACTTCTTGATCCTCAACTTGCATCATGATACAAGCTCCAAATGAATTTTTGCCCAACATGAAAGTTGAAGATCTTGTTCTCCCAATTTCAAAAAGTCCAAGAACTCTCAAATCCCATGTGTGGTTGTCAAGATATGATCAAATCATTGTCAAGAATTTTTGAACTTCAAAGGGCCATATCTCCCAAACCATAAGGCCAAATTTGGTGGGGTTTTTTCCTACAAACCACATTTTTCATCCTCTTTCCAAAAATATAAATTTCATGACCTAAAACCTTACCATTCAAAATGGCATTTTTGGACCTTTTTCATTTAAAATCAAAGTTTGACCAAACTTTGACTTTTTGAATTAAAACTTTTTTCACCATTTTGCCAATTGAGATTGCCTTTATATCAAATTTGAGACATGTTCCAATTCTTAAACCATGTTCATATCACCATTATGCCACAATTATGGACCAAAATGCATATGTGACAAATTTTGCAAATGGCTTGAAACAAGTGAGACAAAGCTAGCAATTGGTGTACAGACCACAAACAACATTTGCAAAGGTCTGTTTGCAGCATTAAGGCCCAAAAACGTGCAGCACTTGTACCTCCAATTACACTTGACCAAACTTAGCAATTTTTGCAAATACTTCATTTCACACTAAACCAATTTACAACATGGATTAAGGACCCTAAACAGATAATATAAGGTGATTTTCTGTCACAAAAAAACCCTAAGAAGCTGCAGCCACCAACCAGAAACACTCTCCTCCTCATTCTTGCATTTGAGCATTTGGAAATTTTCTGGCCAATCCTTCAAAGAATCACGAGTTGGCTTGGGTGTTTCATCAATTGAACAACATTTTGGGTCTATTTGAATCACTGTTTCACATCTGTAAAGCTTCATCTCCCTGCTGCTACTTCAACCCCTTCCAATGGCAAAATTCGAATCAGTTGGTTGCAAGCTAGTTTGAGTAAAAGACCTTCAAGAATCCTTCAGCATTGACCTTAATCTACCTCTGTTTGAGCTGGAATCGTCCAAAACATCACTGTTCCATTGAATTCTTCAAACCAAGTAAGTTTGTCGACCCTCTATTTTCTCTTAACCATGCTATGCCATGTGTGGTCCTTGACTTGCTGAGGCCAATGAACTTTAAATCATCCAAAATGATCCATTGTGTTGAGAGAAATATGGTTTCGAAGTTATATGCTCAAACTTGTTTGTGTGGATTTCTCTGTTATGTGCTTGAACCAATGAGTATAGATGTTGGATTGTGTTTGTGTTTGGCTAGCTGAAGCTATTGGTATACATATTGTTAACTCTTGGGCACATTTGCTCATGTTGGTTTTTTAGGAAAATGATGAACACTGTTGTATTTAAACCCTAGCACTCTGTCCTGAAAACTCCCTTGGTCATGCTGTTTTGTTGTTAGCTAGTTTTGCTCTATGATAAATGTTCAGTACCATGCTTGATTATTGATGATTCTGTTTATGATTGGTTGTTCATGATTAATGGTTGAACATGAAAATGGTGAAACATGGATGTATCTCTTAAACCCTAGCTTTGTTTACAGTTTGTTTTCTCTGAGAATCATGCCTGCTGTTGTTTGTATTTGCATGAACATGTTGTTACTGCTATGCTGACAGCCATGCTGTAGATTGATGTTGATTTTGATGAACATGAATTTCGAACCCTGCTGCTGTTTCTAAAACTTGAGCTGCCCAGAATTTCTCATTTTTGTTTATTTTGGCATGTTGTTTGTGGTTCCCACTGCCATGCTATTTGGATATCACATGTTGATAATGAATTGTGAAGTTGAACATACCATGCCATTATGAGATGCTTGTTGAATGTTGGTCTGTTGATGTTGGATGATGAACATGAATATGCCCTGATGTTTCGAAACTTCCAAACCTGCCCAGATTTTGCATGAACTTAGGTTTGGTTGTTACTAGCTGATGTTTGTATGAGTTTTTATTGCCATGTTGGTTGTGATTTATTGCATTTGAAATTCGTGTTGTGATGTTGAAGATGATGAATGGCATGCTGTATTAGCCAAACCCTAGGTTACATGAACATGTTTGTTGCCCAGAATTTTCGAATGCCATTGGCTGCTGTTGATATTGCTACTGTTCCATTAAGGGAGAGCCAATCAGCTTATTTCATTTGGCTGTGTGAAACGCGGTCGTTTTACTTAATGAATGCCAAAATTACACAATTGCCATGCTGACTTCCTTGTTTGACCACTAGTTCATGTCATTTGTCTATGCTTTGTTCAAATATTCATCCAACTTCAATAATTCATTTTTAATTCAAATTTCATCCAAAAATTATGAAATTTTTTCCATCATGATCACAATTGAGTCTAGTATTTTATGGTGAATTTTAATTAATTTTCCATGTTCTGGATTTTAAATGATAATTATTTTCTTCACATGTGTGCATAAATGATACATTGAGCCATTCCTTTTGTGAAATACTCATGTCATATCGTTTGAGCCTGAAATTTTTTTGGTAAAACTAGACACATTGACCTTCATTTCCATATAAAGTTTGTGCATTTATCATTTGTGGATTGAGAGTTATGATTTTCTGAAGTTATGTGTTACATTTGGTGTCACAACATGAACATGAATTTTCCCAAATTTTGTTCACATGCTTCCCTACATCCAATTGATCCCAAATTTTGCATGAATGATCCTTTACATGTCTGGTTTGTGTATGAATTTTCTTGGAATTAATCATGCTGTTTTCCATTTGATTGAGAATTTTCTTCCATGCTTGGTCATTTGTTGACTTTTTGTGCTATACATTGCCAAATCATTTGGGAAATTCTCATAACATATTGTATGATCATGAAATTCCATATGTGATAATTAGACATCTCAAGCTTTGCATTGGTGTTAATCTCATTCATTTCTTTTCTGTTTTCGAATTGATATGATTTTTTGAAGTTGACCCATGTTTGTTGACCTTCACCATGCTTACTTGAATTTGGTTTGACTTCATGATTTTACTTGACTGCCTTCTTCTCATCCAAATGCCATGAAATTTTACATGTCTACCATGTTAGATGTTAGGATTGAGTGTGATTTATTTGATGATTTTTGAAATTGTTTAGGTTGACTTTTGATGCAAGTCATTCTGTTGACTTTTGTATGCTTTCCTTTGCCTTACTTTGACTTCAAATGTTCATGAAATGATGATGATGCATGATATGATTGTGGGCCCAATTGTGATTGCTTTCTAATTGGTTGACTTTGAATTTGAGTTGACTTTCCCTTGCTTCCTTGACTTTTTCTTTCATCTTTGACCCTAGGCTAGCCCTAGTGGTCTATTGTGCTTACTATTGAGTTTCTGTTTCAGGTTAAGCACCATTGCCATTGAGATCATGCAAATGTGATTGGTTTTGTTTACATGTGAACTAACCTTTGTTTTGCAGATGGTTTGACTCATGTGTTTGAGTCTTGCTTTGCACAGTTGACCTTCTGTAGTTGACTGTTTATCCATTCCTTTTGGTTCTAACTGTGGAACTGTGAACTGATTTGTTTGACTTTTTCAGGTACACTTTAGTTGCTTTAGTTGCTTGCTTTGCTTTTTAGCAATTGCTTTGAGGTATAAACATTTCTTCTTCATGTAGTCTGGAGACCCGGTCTGTTATTTGACCGGGCAAACTGTCTGAAGTCCTCCTTAAGAGGCAATGCCTGTGTGTGTTTAAATTTGTCCCAAGCAGGAAAAGTCCTTCAAGTAAGGCAATTGGTGGAAGGTAGGGATAAGCAATCTATCCCCCACTATTCAGTGTGTCCTCTCTCTGCTCCCATTACATGGTTGAAGCATTGAGATAAATACCCAAGATCTAATCGAGTCAATAATGTGGAGAGAGTTCCTACTTTCTGAACTCCCACACTTTCTTACATGCTCTCCCTGATCAGGGATAGAAGCAATGAGGCACACCCCTCATCTCCTTTTTATCTGCTTCACCTTAGCCTCTTAATGGCAAGGTTAAGAGCGACCTTCACCCATTACAGTGGACTTTCATAGTCAAACCCTCTTGTGTGTGAGCCCCCTTGTTTGGCTATAGAGTGTGCTGTTTGATTCTCATTGATTGCTTGATTGCTTCATATGCACTTGCTTGCCTGTATGTTATGCATTTATCATCATCAATTGCCATTAATGCATGAGCATCTCTTTTGTCTGTTTGACATCATTATTGTTGTTTACCCATTGAGGACAATTGTAAGTCCCACGAGTTGGCATTTGTTCCTATGATATGGAAGTGAGTATAAGTCCATCACATTGGCCACTCATCTTGTCTTTGCTTGTTTCTTTATCTGTATGTGAGGATACAATTGTAAGACCCACGAGCCGGCATTTGTTTTCCTAGGATCATACTGTGTATGTCAGAGTAAGTCCCACAAGTTGGTATCTGACATCCCTGTTTTGCTTTCTTTGTTTGTGAGAGGATGCAATTGTAAGTCCCACGAGTTGGCATTTGCTTTCCTATGATCACGTGTGGAGTTAACCTAAGTCCCACAAGCTGGCAGTTGACTTCCATAATTCTTCATTGTTTTCTTTTTGAGGAGATTAGTGTAAGACCATTGAGTGGCCTCTGATATCCAGTTCTGTTTTAGGAGATTGGTGTAAACCCAGCTATTGGTATCTGATATCCGCCTTTGTTTGTGAGATTGGAGTAAGACCATTGAGTGGCATCCGGTATCATTTGTTTGTTTATTTTATCATTACTTACTTTCCATTCCAAAGGACACCCTTGAATCATCCTCTATATGATCTCAAGAAGTGAACCTCCTGAGAAGTTTTACAACCCACCCTCACTCATTCATCCTCATTGTGTCCTAGAACCCTTTCACACTTTGATCTTAAACTTGACATAGACATTGTGCAAACTTCTTCATGTTTTCAAACTAAAAACCTGGACTCAAGTCCTTGACTCTTTTTTGCAAACTCCATTTCATAATACTTCTTTTGAATTAATCTTAATCATACTTTGACTTCACTTTCATAATCACAATCAATTAACTTCACTCATTCACTTGTTTTGGCCATGTCCATTAATCTTTTCATGCATTAGCCGTAGGTTTCAATTATCATTGTGGTTGATGTAAACCTCACCTTATCTTTAGTGAGTCGACAGTAAGACTTCCGTACCGAAAACAGGGTTAACCCCTCTCGTACGTCGAAGCTATCCTCGCATGGTGGATGTTGGTTTTGGTCGAGTGTTCTCCCATTGATAACGAAAAGCCTCAGTGCTATTGTCTAAAATTGAATCCAACTCACTTTTGGAAATCTTTTAGCCGAACTACGGCGTTTTGATCCTTACCTTTGATGGAAGGTACGTAGGCAGCGGGTTCATCCGCTCAAACCCAATAAAACTTGTACATTCTTTCCTCATCATCTCACTCCTGTTTGCACAATGCATATGTCTTAACAAATAACAATCTTTTACAATAAATGTGAAAAGGGCTCCCTAGGAGTACCTAGGACGTAGTGGGTGCCTAACACCTTCCCATTGCGTAACTTACCCCTTACCCGGAATCTCTGATCTTTTATTAGTTTTCTACGTGTAAAACTTCTTAGGCTTTTGTTCGCTTTTTAGCCAATCCTTTGGATAAATAAAAGTGCGGTGGCGACTCGAAACTTCATTGTATTGCTTTGCTTATGGTTTAATTGATAAATCATGTGGCGACGAATACACCGCTACAGTAACAACTTGAGCTTTTGTGACGAAGAACTTCCCGAGGAAGGCAAAAGTCACAATTTGGCGCTCCATATTTCAATGAATTGCAAGGAGGACGCTTAGTCCAATGTTTTGGTTGACACTAGTTCGTCATTGAATGTGTTGCCAAAATAAAATCTATCAAGACTCTCCTATCAAGGCGCCCCGATGAGGTATAATAGCGTAGTTGTTAAAACGTTTGACTGTTCTCGTAAAACTGTCATTGGAGATGTGGACCTTCCGGTTAACATAGGTTCGAGTGATTTCCAAATAATTTCCAAGTTATGGATATTCACCCGGCCTATAGATGATTGTTGGGAAGGCCTTGGATTCATGAAGCTGGAGTTGTGACGTCTACTCTACACCAAAAGCTAAAATTTGTGAAAAACGGCAAGCTTGTAGTTGTTGGTAGAGAGAAGTCATTATTGGTGAGCCATCTGCCATCTTTTACTTATGTTAATGTTGAAGAGGGAGTTGGAATTTCGTTCCAAGATTTATCCATTGCTAATTAATTGAATAAAACTGGGGCACCCATGTCTTCTTTAAAAGATTCGCAAGAGGCTATTCAGGCTGGCGGTATTGATAAGTGGGGCCGTGTTGTGGAAGTCATTGAGAATAAGAACAGAGCAGGGTTGGGATTTCAACAAGGGTCGTTCAACGCCAATGTCAAGGTTATGCACCCAATTTTCCATTGTGGAGGGTTCATTGATGAGGATGATCAACACTCAACTTCCATTATTGAAGACGGTGATGAAGACGAGGCTTGTGAAAACTTTGTGACACATGGCCATACTTGCAACAATTGGATTGTTGTTTATGTTTCTGTAATTAAGCATCGTTCTAAGTAATTTGTGTTCATTATTTTAAGAAAAATACTTCTCTTATGCCTAAGGGAGAAGTGAACATTATTAGACATTTTCTTATTATCATCAATAAAGTACAATTTTATTCATCCACATCCATAATGTTTTATTTTTACTTGTTACTTTTTCTGAAATGGTAATCATAAAAAACATAAATAAATAATAATCTTTCCATATGCATAATATTTGTTTGCACTCCACATCTCTAAAATCAAAATATCAAATCATTATGCAGGTTGGTTCTCAAACCCATTAAATATAATGATCATACTTCCTCTCAAAATTTTGATTTCCATGTGTTTTAAGCCGAGGAAGAGATTGATGATGAAGAAGTATTCGATGAGTTATCCCGTCTGCTTGAGAACAAGGAAAAAGTCATTCAACCATTTGAATAGCAGATTGAATTAGTCAACTTGGGTTCCGACGATGATGTAAAGGAAGTCAAGATTAGGTCTCAACTGTGTCCATAAGCTAAGAAAGTGTTGATTGATCTTCTTCCTAAATGTTCTGATGTGTTTTCTTGGTCCTATCAAGATATGTCTGGATTGGATTTTGAGATTGTGGAACATAGATTACCTTTGATGCCAGAGTACCCACCGGTCAAGCACAAGCTGAGAAGAACTCATCCTGATATAGCAGTAAAGATCAAAGAGGAAGTGTAGAAGCATATTGATGTTGGTTTTCTTGTTACCTTCAAGTATCAGCAGTGGGTGGCCAATACTGTGCTTGTTCATAAGTAAGATGGAAAGTCTACATGTGTGTCAATTATAGAGATTTGAATAAATCCAGTCTGAAAGATGATTCTCTTCCGCCACACATTGATATATTTGTAGACAATATAGCTAAATTCAATGACTTTTCGTTTATGGCACCTGAAGATATGGAGAAGACCATATTCATTACACCCTGGGGAAAATTCTATTATAGAGTGATGCCTTTCGTTTTAAAGAATGCTGGTGCAACATAACAAAGAGCTATGACCACTCTTTTCGTGATATGATGCATAAAGAGATTGAAGTCTACATTTATGATATGATTGCTAAATCAAGTGATGAAGAAGAGCATGTTGAGCATTTGTTGAATTCATTCCAGCATTTGAGGAAATATAAACTCTGCTTGAATCCTAAAAAGTGTACTTTTGGTGTTCGTTCTGGTAAGTTGTTGGGCTTCATTCTCAGTGAGAAGGGTATTGAAGTTGATCCCGCCGAGGTTAAAGCAATATAAGAGATGCCCGCGCCCAAAATTGAGAAGCAGGCCAGAGGTTTTCTCGGCCGCATGAGTTATATTTCAAGATTTATATCGCATATGTCTGCCACTTGCGCACCTATATTTAAGCTTCTTCGGAAAGATCAGTCATGTGATTGGACCGAAGATTGCCAAAAAGCTTTTGATAGTATCAAAGAGTATCTGCTTGAGCCTCTGATTCTGTCTCCACCTGTCGAAGGAAGACCTTTGATCATGTATTTGACTATGCTTGAAGAAATTATGGGTTGTGTTCTTGGTCAGCAAGATGAGTCTAGAAAGAAAGAATACGTAATTTACTACCTCAGTAAAAAGTTCACCGACTGTGAGACTCGGTATTCTATGCTTGAGAAAACATGTTGCGCATTGGCTTGAGCTGCTAAGCGTCTGCTCCAGTATATGTTGAGTCATACTCCCTGGTTGATATCCAAAATGGATCCAATCAACTACGTTTTTGAGAAGCCTGCTTTAACTAGGAGGATCGCCCGTTGGCAGATGATGTTATTTGAGTATGATATTGAATACCAATCTCAAAAAGCTATTAAAGGTAGTGTCTTGGATGATCATTTGGCTCACCAACCTATTGAATATTACCAGTCAGTGCAGTATGATTTTCCTGACGAAGAGATTTTGTACTTGAAGATGAAAGATTGTGATGAACCACTGCTTGAAGAAGGGCCATAATCTGGTTCCCATTCGGGCATGGTATTTGATGGAGTTGTTAATACATATGGTAATGGCAATGCGGCAGTGATTATTACTCCTCACGACACTTATTTTCTGTGTACGGCTAGACGAACCTTCAAGTGTACAAAAAATATGGCTGAGTATGAAGCTTGCCTCAAGGGACTTGAGGAAGCAATTGATCCAAGAATTAAATATCTTGACGTGTATGGACATTCAACTTTGGTAGTCAATAAGATCAAAGGTGAATGGGAGATGAGTCAACCTGGGTTGATACCGTACATAGATTATGCAAGGAGGATTTCTAATTTCTTTACAAAGGTTGAGTTTCATCATATCCCTCGGGATGAAAACCGAATGGCAGACGCTTTTGCAACATTGGCTTCCATGATTGTGGTGAATTTTTGGAATGATGTCCGTAATTTGACTATAATGCGTTTTGATAGGCCAACTCATGTGTTTGTTGTTGAAGAAGTCAAAGATGAAAAGCCATGGTATTATGATATCAAATGTATCCTCCAAAGTCAGAGTTACCCATCTGGGGCATCTTTGAAATATAAGAAGACTTTGAGAAGTTTAGATGACAACTTAACCTAAATGGTGATGTTCTTTATAAGAGAAATTTCGATATGGTTTTGCTCAGACGCATGGATAGACACGAAGCAAACATGTTGATGACTAAAGTCCATGAAGGTTCTTTTGGTACTAATTCCAATGGACATGCTATGGCAAAGAAGATGTTAAGAGCAAGTTACTATTGGCTGAGAATGGAATCTAACTATTGCAAGTTTGTGAAGAAATGCCACAAGGGTCAAACTTATGTAGATAAGATTCATGCTCCTCCGACACTGTTGAACATCATTTTCTCCCCGTGGCCCTTCTCCATTTGGGGAATTGATATGATTGACATGCTTGAGTCAAAAGCTTCGAACGGACATCGTTTCATTTTGGTCGCTATTGATTACTTCACAAAGTGGGTTGAAGCGGCATCATACACAAATGTGACCAAGCAAGTTTTTGTAAGGTTTATCAAGAACCAGATTATATGCCGTTATGGTGTGCCAAGTAAAAGTATTACTGAGAATGGATCAAACTTGAATAATAATATGGTGGAAGCTCTTTGCAAAGACTTCAAGATTGCACATCATAATTCTTCTCCATACAGACCCAAGATGAATGGGGTTGTTGAAGTTGCAAAAAAGAACATCAAGAAAATCATTCAGAAGATGGTTATGACATAAAAAAGCTTGGCATAAAATGCTCCCATTTTCTTTGCATGGGTACCATACATCCATCCATACTTCAATAGGGGCAACCCCTTTCTCACCTGTTTATGGTATGGAAGCTGTGCTCCCTGTGGAGTTAGAGATCCCATCATTACGCATCCTGTTCCGACTCTGTTGGGGGACATGTATTTCTTTTTTCATTTAAGGAATTCTAAAGGTGTGGGACTATTGTGTGTTGTGCTCTTCTCTTGTACAAGTGGTTTTTTTCACCCTTACCTCAGACGCCTACTTTCATAGAGAACCAACAATATATACGGTGTCTCTCACTATTGATGATATTGTGTGGTATGATTCTGCATTGAGTAGCTTGGACATTATTGATAGTTGTGGTGAGTTCTCTAATGTGCCTCTCGTTGGTACACAAGGAGGAATCAACTACAACCCATCATTGGCTCATCGTCAACTTGGGTTCCCCTTGAGAGATAAGCCTAATAACATTCAGTTATAGGGTCTATTCTATCAGGAAGGTAAAGATCCTCAACTTTTGAAGAGTAAAATGGTGCATGCTTGGTATAATGTTCATAGGAAAGGAGGATCCGAGCTTGGTCCATGCAACTGTGTTGCTTTGGAAGCTTACACTCTTTGGGTGAAGAAGAGATCTTTGGAGCTCAAGATGCCCTACGCCTGTGAAAGACCTATGTCTTCGATTTTGGCTGAGCCATCAACTCTCCTTAACTAAGATTTAGAGGAGTTGGAAGACACACTTACCAAGATGAAGCAAGAGAGAGACATGTGGGGGGAACGGTTCCAAGCTTTGAGACGAAAGCATGAGGAATTGTAACTTGAGTCGAAAGACAAAGATGCTCTTATAGAGATTCTTGAGGATCGTGCAGTTGAGAGATAGAGAGAGCCAGAGGATTTATTTTCCTCTAGCATGCCTCCATCTTCTGGTGCTCGGAAGATGATTATTGATCGACTTGTCATCGAGAAGGCTCAGTAGAAGAGATCCTTTGAGTCCGAGATTCGAAACATCCGAAGGAAGTACACTCCCTTAGCCAGATCATATGATGCAATTACTAGGGGTCCTTAGGATGATAGTTTCCTTTTCTCCTGTATTTATATTTTGGTTTCTGAAATTGTACTTGTAGTGGTAAATTTATGATCATCAAGCTATGGATAAGAAAGACATCAAATAACAAGAGTTGCCACCGCGCTTTTATTGTTTCCAAGGGAAAAGGGAAAAATACGAACAAAACCCAAAAAATAAGAAGTTTTCAAATCAAAACTAATAAAATGCTAGAGATTACATGTAATGGGTTGGTTACACAGAGGGAAGGTGTTAGCAACGAAAGTGTCATAGGTACTCCTTGGGAGCCCTTTCTTGTGTGCATATGTATTTTGTACAAAATGATGTTTACAAACAAATAGAATGGGGGGATGATAAAAGAATTCATTAATTATATTTTTTGTATTTTACAAGACCTTCAGACTTGTGCCTACGTACCAACATAAGAATGAGGGATCAAAACCTCGTAGTTCGTGATACAAATTTCAAAGTGGATGCATTGTTTTTAATAAAAATTAGGTTTGAAAGGCACAAAGGCCTAGAAAATGGTTTAAAGGAGTTAGTTATTTTTGGATTTTAAAAGTTTTAAGTCAAGTATAGTTAAGTTTATTTACAAGTTTGATTTAAGAAAAGAAGTTTGAAAATGCAATGGCATAAGGCCAAAGTTTCTAACTTGCAAAGGGTCTAAGTTTTAAAAAAACAACTACAAACAAAGAATTTTTAAAAAAGGAGGGAGAGATTTTGAAATTAAAGAGATGGGGAGGGGATGAAGAGACTAATCCTAAGCACAAATTCAAAAGTTAAGAGTTGAAAAGGAAGACTTTTAACAAATTAAGATCATTCATTCATTTTGGGAGATGGAATGTACATTCCATCAATCCTCTAAATCCAATGATCTTAACCTAGAAAAGTCAAATCAACCTTGACCAAGGCCCAACAACACAAGTCAAACTCATACAAACAATCAAAATGGCTCAACACAATTATTTGGCATTTATTCAATTTAAAATACTAAAAATAAATGCATTAAATTAAATATGGTTTGTCAAATTCCTAAAATCACATCAAAACACCAAAGAAATGACCATGAGATTTATCATAGGTCAAACAAGGTTAAAGGACATTGGAGAAAAATTTTCAGAATTTTTAGAGTCTTAAAAGTATTTTTAAACAATTAAAAATATTCATAAAATCAATTGAATCATGAAAAATATTAATAATGATCCAAAAAAGAATTTTAAGTCAAAATATGGAAGAGGATTTTATTTAATATTTTGTGGTGAAATTCTCATATTTTTTGGATCAATATTAATATTAATATGAATTAATGAAAATCAAAGGAATAAAATGAACATCAGAAAATACAAAAAACATGGACCACTTGATCTCCCTCATTAATTGAGGTTGCAGATCAAGTGGTGATCAGCGCGCTTTACATCATGGACTTAAGTCAATGCGCCACAAGGATGGTAATCAAAACCAACGCGTGAGATTAAAATATTTTGAATTGATCAAGTGGTTCAGAACCTGTCCAGCACACCACCGGCGCTGAAACTCTGGTCACCTTCTCAGGCGAGGCTCACCGGACTGGTTCAGTCATCACCATCACATAAATGAAAAAGGAGGACATGATCAAAAAGAAAAAATGGTGTAGAGCACGAATCTGACCTCAACTTTAACTAACTCCACATATATAGAAAGATATGAGGAGTTGAATTTTGAGGTGTGTCAACTGAGTTGCTTCGATTTGACCTCAAAGCAACTCAATCTTCTTGCCTACATTGGTAGGACTTCAGACAACCAAAGATCCAAGAGAATTAATGAGAATTGAGTGAGAATCGAAGAGAAGCAAATTTCTGGAAAATACCTTCAATGATGTGCAGAATTTGATCTTGCTTGCTTCAATCCTTGCTTGATCACACTCAGGGAACTTGCAGAAGTGGTTTGGCAATGGAACAAAGCTTTGGATCCTAGAGTTTTTGAATCTCCAAACAGTGAGATTCAAACTCAATTTTCAGATTGAAAATTCTCAGGTTTTCCTTTGAATGTGAGGGTTTGAAAAGAGGGGGCAAAGCTGGCGCGCAAGGGATCCTCTAAATGGGCTCAGAGGGCTTGTATTTATAGCATGAGGGAGTGATATTTGCACACTTGAATTTGCTTCTAAATTTGGAAATGTCATGCACAAGCTTGCATGGGCATGTACAGGCCCATGAAAAAATACATTTTGGTCCAAATTCAATTATTCAAAAGTCTCAAAGAAGCTTAAATGGCAAGGCAATGTGAAATGGTGTTTTGGACATTTGATCTTTCCACTTGATGCAGACCTGTTAAGACCATGCGCAGCCCTTGCAAATCTCATCCAAAATGCATAAAATAAGACTCTTTGGAAAGCTTAGATCAAGGGGAACAACTTTGATGTTGGACAAATTTTCATTTGGAACTTGGATCATGGTGAATTTTGAGGTGGATGTTTGGAAATTCCAACATGTTGAAATTTTTTCTAAGTGTCAAGTCATATACTTCAATATTCCACCTTGGTTATCCTTTTATGAGAGCTCCAAATGAGAAATGTGTCTTCATCAAAGTTGTATCTCTTTCAAAGAACTTAAAAATGGTCACCCATTTCATGTAATTTGGATTTATAATGATAGAGTTATGCATTTTTGAAGTTTAGGAAAATCACTTGTTCAATGGTATAGGTCAAAAAGGACCTATAATGTGTCATCATATCACATGCTCATAAAAGTTGAATTAGCTTTCACTCAAAACATAATAGTTGAAGTAGACATCTTTAATTTGATTGTGCAACTTGGAAATCTTTAATCTCATAAAAATTGAGCATGTTATGGCCTTGGGATGTTGACTTTCAAATTAGGGTTTAGACAAAATGACCTATAATGTTTCAACATATAAAATGACTTTCTAAGCAAAATTAGCTCTAGACTCCAACATGAAAGTTGTTTGAAATGTCATTTAGAATAACGTTTCTCTTGGAATCATTTTCATATGGTGAAAATTGCAGGAGATAGGGTCTAGGGAGACCCAGTTTTGATTAGATGAATTCATCTGGCCAACCACCATCAACCAACTTGCTATCTTGAAATTATCTTGACTTTTTAGGCTCACGGTAGATCATATATGCATAAGATGAGGAATTTTTAAGTGTCCCTTGATAAATTTGATCAATTGGTGAAGAAGCTTGTTGAAGAAGTTACTCAAGATACCTAGACAAACTAGGGTTTCCAAGGCAAACCAACTCCAAACTCTTGAAGATTAATTGATCAAAATAACATGTAGAGATCATTGGGACTTATATATGATGCTTAGACACATTGTGGATAACTCTCTGGTTGTGCTCTTTGTAGCCATGAGGGTCTTAAACCCTAGATATGAACTTGATTGATAAAATGGGGATCATGCCCTTCCTACAAAAGAGTTACGCAAATGCAAAGAAATATTTTTGGTATTTTGGTTAGTAAAAATGATAATATAGAAGTATGATACAATCACATAGTGCTTGGTAATCTCTCCCAAAACAAACCCAATGAAAAAAGGGGTAAGGAGGATGATAAGGTGTGATCCCAATGCTAATGCATATGATGAAATTGCATGAGGGATCTTAGGGTCAAAATTGGGGTCTTACTGCTGTTCCTATTTAAGGACATTCTAACTAAGGAGGTGAAGGTTAAAATCTTCGTATCGACTCAGTAGAATGGGCTTAAATAACAACATATCGAAACAAATTTTGGTCCCTAAGAGACCTCATGATGCATATGATATGAATGTAAAAGAAAATTCTCTGTGGGGAAATATTGCCACAAAGGAAAAGAAATCAGAGAGACCAAATATCCGCATGAGCATGATGCATTCCGTAAGGAAAACTCACTGGGGTGACAAAGACTCTGAGGGGATAGAAAGGGTACGCGTAGGCCTGGCTACGACTTACAATTGATGGGGGACTAGAGGAATTCCATAAAATGGAAAGACTCAGCCGGGGAAACAAAAACATCTGCAGGGGAGACAAGTAGATCAGGATAAAACTGAAGTACTTGAATCATGCAGGAAAAGCAATTTCACAAAGGAAATGCGAACTCAACTCAACTGGGGAAGAAATAAACTTCAACACAGGAGGAACATAAATTTATTATCCACTACCTGCTACTGGTTAAGTAGATAATAAAGATCTGACAGAGAGGACATTCGTTATTAGTTACGATGAACATATCAAGGATGACTCACTGGGAAATGCCAGAAGGGAGTATTCATTACCGGTTACTAGGTAAGAATAGCCTTGCTGGGGAAAACTATAAGAATAGGATTTACAACTACCAGCCACTGGGTAGAAGACCGAAGATGAGAATATCCGTCACCGGTTAAGGTAAACATATCAAGGATAGAGTCAAAAGGAATGAAAATCCATCATCGGTTAAGATGAGCATATCAAGGATAGACTTGCTTGGGAATGTTAAGGAGGATATCCATCATCAGTTAAGATGAACATATCAAGGATAAACCAACTGAACAAAAAGTAGGAATTACATCTATCGAAAACTGGATAGAATACCACAAGAGAAATATCCGTCACCGGCTAAAATGAACATATCAAGGATACACTCTATACAAGGGAGAAAAGCAGGATTTACAACTACCGGTTACTGGGCAGAAGACCAAAAGAGAAGGAAATCCGTCATCGGTTAGGATGAAAATATCAAGGATTAACTCTCTGGGGAATAAAATAGGGATTACAACTACCTTTTTACTAGGTAGAATACCAAAGGTGAGAGTATCTGTCATCAGTTAGGATGAACATATCAAGGATAAACTCAAAATGATGGAAGAAAATATTTGTCATCGGTTAGGATAAACATATCAAGGATATACTCCCTGGAAACATAAAAATGAATCCAATTGGGGACTCCACTAAGGAGAAAACAGAGGTACTTTTGTCGGGCATTCGGGCAAGAAGTAACAAACTGCAAACTAAGAAGAATATTACCAGTTACTGGGTAATAAACTCTTAGGGGACCCAAAGCATCTATCTAGGTAAGATCTAGAAAGAAACGGTCAATCAAGACTCAACCCAATGAGGATATATCTCAAGGCGAGTAGTTCCATCCAGATAACCAACTAAAGAGGAAACTGAAATAATAATCATCCACGAGGAAATAACTCAGCGGAGAAAGGAAAAAGGTTAAAGTCTTTCTGCTTAAGGGGTTGACACTCTAAAATTGAGGGAGTACATACACGAAATTTGTATGGGGATAAAGTACCACCATAACAGAGAATTTAAGATCACAGAAATGAAACAATCAATGTGATGTCACAATAATGGAATTATATGAGTGCATGCATATGTATATGTATATGTGATGATTATGCTGACAAAACTATCCCAAAGGATACGAAGGTGCCGCAGATTTGAATCATCGATACAATCCTCGGTCAATCCACAAAAGAGGGAGACAACTGCTAGAGAAAAGAGAGATTATCATCCCAAAGGCTCAACTTTAGCTGGGGAAGAAGGAGATCTTACGAGACAGACGTTATCGAGTTTGCGTGGAATCTTAGGTCAACACCATATCAAATGGGAGATAACTATGCAGGGGATAAACACAAATTATTGCTCAGAGACCGGGAGCGAATCTGATGATGATTGGTGAGGAAACCAAAGTTCTACCACAATCATGCGAACTGCTGAGGACAACATCCTCATTCTGCTGGAGATAAAAAGTGACCGGGTAATAATTGCCAAACTCGCTGGGGAATAACCACAAGATTCGCTGGGGGAAAACACTCCGCAAGGGAACTGAATCAACCAACTTAGTCGACTATTTTACCGGGAAAAGCTGAACAACACCGAGCGTAAAAAATGTTGTCGGGGATGAAAGAGAAATTACGCCTACTGCTTGGGGAGAACCAATACTGCTCCACACTTAGGGCTTACTGCTTTCGAACCACTATTGATATCCACTATCGATTATTTAAAATTACTGCTTTTATATGTTTAAGAAAACATGTTTTTATTAAAACTTTAATTTTCAAAAATGATCATAATAAAATTTAAAACTATTTGGGCTGAAATAAATAAGAGTAAAAACAATTGGATAATAGTTTAACTTTATTTAATAGAATGGTTGTTTGTAAATGACAAGACTCCATAGATCTTTACAAAATTGAAAATGGTAATTTACATGGAAAAGGGTTACATTGAATACAATGATCACTAATCCTTCCACCAACTCTTGATGTCCACTGTGCTTTTGGCCGCTATTGAGGATGATGAACAACCGTCGACCGTTGTGCTCAAAAGTGTCTTCAATACTGAATATCAGCAGGATGCAGTTACTTTCCATAATCCCTAACTTTTGCATAAATTGCCCCAAAGTGGGGTACTCAATTTATCGGGATGATTCTTTTCTGTTTTGTGTCTCTAACTTTTTCCTGGATCGCCTTTCGGGTTTTCAATCCACCGAGACGCTCATTTTTGCATAAGCCGCCCTTTCAAGTTTTCAACATAGCGAGCTCCTCTTTTATTTTTTTAGGCTAAGTATTTCTTGATTGCATCTGCATTCACATGACGAGTGGACTCTTCACCGTCCATAGTTGTAAGAATCAAAGCACCTCCTGAAAAGGCCCTTTTAATAACATACGGGCCTTCATAATTAGGAGTCTATTTGCCTCTAGAATCTGGTTTGAACGAGAAAATCATCTTGAGCACAAGGTCACCTTCTCTGAATACACGAGGTCTGACCTTCTTCTCAAAAGCTTTCTTTATTCTCCGCTGATATAACTGACCATGACACATGGCACTCAATATCTTCTCCTCGATTAAATTCAGCTGGTCATACCTGGTCTGACACTATTCAACCTCAGTCAACTTGGCTTCCATGAGAACACGCAATGAAGGAATCTCAACCTCTACGGGGAGCACTGCTTCCATACCATAAACAAGAGAGAAAGGGGTTGCCCCTGTTGAAGTGCGGATGGATGTACGATACCCGTGCAAAGCAAATTGGAGCATCTCATGCCAATCCTTATATGTTACAACCATCTTCTGAGTGATCTTCTTGATGTTCTTATTTGCAGGTTCAACAGCCCCATTCATCTTGGGTCTGTAGGGAGAAGAATTATGATGTGCAATCTTGAAGTCTCTACAAAGAGCTTCCATCATATTATTATTCAAGTTCGATCCATTATCAATAATGATCTTACTTGGCACACCATAACGACATATAATATGATTCTTGATAAACCATACAATAACTTGCTTAGTTACATTCGCATACGATGCCACTTCAACCCATTTTGTTTAGTAGTCGATTGCCAAAAAAATGAAATGATGCCCATTCGAAGCTTTGGGCTCAATCATGCCAGTCATATCAATTCTCCACATGGAAAAGGGCCACGGGGAGGAAATGACATTCAACAGCGTCGGAAGAACATGAATCTTATCCGCATATATCTGACACTTGTGGCATTTCGTCACAAACTTGCAACAGTCAGATTACATTGTCAACCAATAGTAACCTGCTCGCAACATCTTCTTCGCTATTGCATGTCCATTGGAATGAGTACCAAATAAACCTTCATGGACTTCAGTCATCAATAGGTCTGCTTAGTGTCTATCCACGCATCTGAGCAAAACCATATCGAAGTTTCTCTTATACAACACATCACCATTCAGGTAGAAGTTGTCGGCTAATCTTCTAAAGGTCTTTCTATCTTTCAAAGATGCCCCAAGCGGGTAAGCCTGACTTTGGAGGAAACACTTGATGTCATAAGACCACGGCTTCTCGTCTTTGATCTCTTCAACAACAAACACGTGATGGCCTATCAAGACGCATTACAATCAAATTGGGAACCTCATTCCAATACTTTACTACAATCATTGATGCCAATGTTGCAAGAGCATCTGCCATCCGGTTTTCATCTCGAGGGATATGATGAAACTCAACCTTTGTAAATAAAGTTGAAATCCTCCTCGCATAGTATCTATATGGTATCAAACCGGGTTGATTCGTCTGCCATTCACCTTTGATTTGATTTACAACCAAAGCTGAATCTCCAAAGACATCTAAATACTAGATTCTGAGATCAATGGCCTCTTCAAGCCCCATAATGCAAGCTTCATATTCTGCCATATTGTTTGTGCACTTGAAAATCAATCTAGCTGTAAATGGAAAATGTGTGCCTTGAGGAGTAATAATCACTACCCCAATCCCATTACCATATTGATTAACAACTCCATCAAATACCATGCCCAAGTTATGGCCCTTCTGCAAGCAATGGTTCATCATAATCCTTCATTTTCAAGTACAAGATCTCCTCATCAGGAAAATCATACTACAATGACTGGTAATCTTCAATCGGTTGATGAGCCAAATGGTCAGCCAAGACACTACCTTTGATTGCTTTCAGAGATTGGTATTTAATATCATACTCAAATAACAACATCTGCTAACGGGCAATCCTCCCAGTTAAAGCAGGCTTCTCAAATATATACTTGAATGGATCCATTTTAGATATCAACAAAGTGGTATGATTCAACATATATTGACGCAGACGCTTAGCAGCCCAAGCCAATGCGCAACAAGTCTTTTCTAGCATAGAATACCGAGTCTCACAGTTAGTGAACTTTTTACTGAGGTAGTAAATCACAAATTCTTTCTTTCTAGTCTTATCTTGCTGACCAAGAACACAACACATACTCTCTTCAAACACAATCAAATACATGATCAATGTTCTTTCTTCAACAGGTGGCGATAGAATCGGAGGCTCAAGCAGATACTCGTTGATACTATCAAAAGCTTTCTGGCAATCTTCAGCCCAATCACAAGACTGATCTTTCCGAAGAAGCTTGAATATAGGTGCACATGTGGCAGTCATGTGTGAAATGAATCTTGAGATATAATTCAAACGACCGAGAAAACCTCTGACTTGCTTCTCAGTTTTGGGCGCAGGCATCTCTTGTATTTCTTTGACCTTACCAGAACGAACACCAAAAATACACTTATTGGGATTCAAGCGGAGTTTATACTTTCTCAAATGCTGGAATAGATTTAACAAATGCTCAACATGTTACTCTTCATGAATTTATTTATCAATCATGTCATCGACATAAACTTCAATGTCTTTAGGCTTCATATCATGAAAAAGAGTAGTCATTGCTCTTTGGTAAGTTGCACCAGCATTCTTTAAACCGAAAGGCATCACTCTATAACAGAATGTTCCCCAAAGCATAATGAATGTGGTCTTCTCCATATCTTTGGGTGCCATCTTGATCTGATTATATCCAGAAAATCCATCCATAAATGAAAAGACTTTGAATTTAGCAGTATTGTCTACCAACATATCAATGTGTGGCAGAGGGAAATCATCTTTCAGACTGGCTTTATTCAAATCTCTATAATCAATGCACATGCAGACTTTTCCATCTTTCTTCGGCACAAGCACAATATTGGCTACCCATTGCGGATACTAAGTAGTCAAAAGGAAACCGGCATCAATCTGCTTTTGGACTTCCTCTTTGATCTTCACTGCCATATCAGGATGAGTTCTCCTCAACTTCTGCTTGATCGGCGGGCTTTCAAGCTTCAATGGCAATCTATGCTCCACAATCTCAGAATCCAAACCAGGCATGTCTTGATAGGACCAAGTAAACATATCTGAATATTCTCGAAGAAGATCAATCAACCCCTTCTTCACATCTGGACAAGGTCGAGACCTAATCTTGACTTCCTTCACTTCAACCTCGGAACCCAAGTTGACTAGCTCAATCTGCTCTTCGAATGGCTGAATGGCTTTTCCTTCATGCTCAAGAACATGAGAAAATTAATCACTCACTTCTTCATCACTTTCCTCCTCAGCCTCCAACACAGGGAATTCAAAATTTGGAGAAGGAGAAAGATCATTGTATTCAATGGGGTTAGGAACCAACCTGCATAATGATTTGATATTTTGATTTTAGAGATGTGAATTTGTGACCAAATATTATGCAAATGGACAATTATATTATTTATTTATGTTTTTTATGATTACCATTTTAAGAATAAAACAAAAAGTAAAAACAAACATCATAGACGTGGATGAATAAAATTAATTTTATTGATGATCAAATTTGAAATGCCTAACAATGTTCACTTCTCCCTTAGGCATAGGAGAAAGACTTTTTTTTAAAAATAAAAGCAATTACTTAGATCGATGCAAAATAACAGGAATATCAATAGTAGTCCAATTGTTGCAAGCCTCTCCATGCGTCACAAAATTGGTGCAGTTTTCCTCTTCGTCATCCTCTAGCACAACAGCTAAGTGTTTTTCATTGCCATGAATGAACCCTCCTCTACGGAATCTAAGTTGCATATCCTCTGATCTAGCAGTTGACGAACCTTGTTGAAAACCCAGACCGGTTCTATTCTTGTTGTCGGAGACCTCTACCACTCGCCCCAACTGGTCGACATTACCTTCTTTAACAATCTTCCTTACATCTTTCAATGAGGACATAGGTGCCCCAACTCTCTTCTCAACAGCAATAGATGACAGATGTCTAACCAACAGCGCCTTCTCCCCACTAACAATGACCAATTTTCCGCTCTTGAAGAATTTGAGTTTTTGATGCAACATGGAAGTAATAGCTCTTGCCTCGTGAATCCATGGCCTTTCCAACAGACAACTGTAGGTCGGGTAGTATCCATTACTTGAAAAGTAATCTTCAAGTCACTCAAACCTATCTTCACTGGAAGGTCCACGTCACCTATCACTGTTTTGCGTGAACCGTCAAAAGCTTTGACGATTACACCATTATATCTCATATGCGCTCCTTGATATGACAACTTTGATAATGTTAACTTCGGAAGCACATTCGATGATAATCCGGTGTCAACAAGCACGTTGGATAAAGCGTCATCTTTGCAATTCATGGAGATATGCAAAGCCAGATTATGATTCCTACCCTCCTCAGGGAGTTCTTCATCACAAAAACTAAGATTGTTGCAGGAACTGATGTTAGCTACAATATGATCAAACTGATCCACCGTAACATCATGTTCCACGAAAGCTTGCTCTAGAACTCTTTGTAGTGCTTCTCTGTGCGCTTCTGAAATCATAAGCAAAGACAACACTGAAATCTTTGAGGGGGTTTGGAGCAGCTGTTCCACCATATTAAACTCACTCTTCTTTATTAATCTAAGTACCTCATCATCATCATTAGTTTTCAAATTGCTGGATTCACTAGACTGACACTTTGAAGCACTACCTGGATCTGCTACAGGCACATCCACTTTCTTTCCAACCGTTGAATCTTCTATATCTTTTCGGAACACCGGCCTAAACACTCGACCGCTACGGGTCACCTTAGTAACATCAACAATGCTCACGACATAACTGGTCGTAGATAATGGAACCTCTTGACCATCTTTCAACATAGTTGCATTATACTGATACGAAACAACCTTATTGGATGCATACGAGACTGGACCCGCCAACCGTATGACCAACGGCGATACCGATCTTTGACTGATACTGTTACTATTGCTGCTATCATATTAAATCACCACTCTCTCGGGATTCTTAAACACTGGAACAATGATATTCACATCGTCCTCTACATGACGGGATCGAACAAACTGAATCATACCCTCATCCATCAACCGTTGGATGTCCCTTTTCACAACCTCACAACCTCTTTGATTAACACTGCAAATAACATAACCATCATGGTCATGCTCACATTCACTAACCAAGCAAATATCCTTATGCATCGTCACCAAGGATATCCTTATGAAATAGACATCAAACACTTTGAACTCCCTAGGACAACCATTTACCATGTTAACAGATGAATTTCCATGAGCGGGTAGTGGGTTTGCTTTCACATTAGGTGCGTGGTCCTCAAAGGACACCATTCCACTCTTCACTAACTTCTGAACTTCATATTTAAGAGGGTAGCAATTCTCGATGTCATGCCCGGGTGCTCCATGATGAAAAGCATTGTAAGACCCTAATTTTGGCCCTAAGATCCCTCATGGCATCATATCACTGCTCATTACATTTTGCCTCAAGGATCCTAGCATCTTGGTTCCTTAACCCTTGGGTTGATACTTGTGTGAGTTGGTTTGAGACCACCAAGCATGATTGAATTGTATATTATTGCTTTTCTTATTTTGTTTACTAACCAAAAGCACAAAAATATGTCACTAACTTGTTTTGTTTTGAAGCTCAAGCAGTCATGTGATCCAAGGCTCCTAGGAGGCCCCTATGCCCATTGAAGTGGCCAAATGAAGATGAAAGCAAGCATGGCAATGGTTCCAAAATCTCTCAATCATCATATATGCCTACCAAGTATCTCAATTTGTCAATTTGATTAAGATAAACCAAAGGGCTTGAGGATTGTTTCCCCAGGAAACCCTAATTCAACTGTGCATTGACTGTGCCTTGCTCGTGAAGCAACCTCAACCTATGATCAAATACAATCAAGGGGAGTTCTTTAATACATCACTTTATGCATATCTGAGCCTATGTGAGTGTCCTCAATCATTCATTCATCAAGATTTGAAGTTTGGACTTGAGAAGTTGATCAGTCAATTCATCTGACTATTTTGAAATCCACTAAGACCTAACGTTTTATGTGTTTGTCAAATGAAGATAACCCCAAGAGAAACAATGTTCTTAAGAACCATATGAACAACTTTCATGTTCATCAAAAATTCACTTTAAATTTGGAAGGTCATCATTCAGTTCAAAACATTATAGGTCATTTTGACTGAAACCCTAATTTTGGGTCAACTTCCCAAGGACCTAACTCCTTCATTTTTTATGATTTTGAGGTGAGACCAAGTGAATTTGAAAGTTTGAGATGTCTACTTCAAATGTTATGTTGGACAAAATTTCATAATCCTAAAATAAACACATGTGATAATACAAAACATTATAGGTCACTTTGGACCAAAGCCATTGAATCTTGAAAAAGTCCAACTTCAAGTGCCCATAATATTCTCATCAAAAATCCAAATGATGCAAAATTTAAGTCCAAATTGATTTTCTTGAAAAGATCTACAACTTTAGTGTTGGAGGTTTTCTCATTTGTGGCTTTAATCATTGAAATATAAGGGCTTGAAGTTGGTCATTTTTGGCAAATTTTCAAATACATGTTTTGTACCTTGAACTTCATGGCTAGTTTTCAATATTTTCCAAACTCCAAATGAATTTTTGTTCAACATAGCTTTTGTTCCTTATGTCAAGACCTTTCTAAGCATTATCCACATTCTTATGTTTGGATTTTCCAAATAGGATTTTCAAAGAGATGAACAATTGTGACCATTTATGCATTTCAAGTGAAATCTTCATGCACAATCCAATACCATGCAATTTGCACATCTAATTCAACTTGGTTGATGTTCAGCATTCATTTTCAAGTGGTTTTGGGCCTCACATGCGCCTGTACAGGCCCATGCATGGAGGACCCAACTTAATGCACACGAGTTTGCTCACCCTTGCCTTGCACTTTCATCTATAAGTAGAATGCTCTTTTCACTCAAATGGTAACCTGAAGGCGCCTGAATCCCTGCTGAAATCATTCCCCACCCTCTCACCAAAGGAATTATGAAATTTCACTTCTCTTTTCAAGCTTGAATTTCAACATCCCTGGTTGATTTTCAGCTTCTAATTCCTAAGCCTTGCTTCATTGTCACTTCAAGATCAAGCTGCAATCAAGAATTGGATTGGATTTCGCTCATAAAAGCTGCACTACAAAGGTTTATACCATAACTGTTTTGCTTTGAATCTCCCTGAATATTGTGCATTTCTTGTGTTGGTTTGCATTTCTGAAGTCCTCATTTGAGAGGCAAGCCATTGGTGGCTTTAATTTTGTGAATTGGTAAACTTCAGATTGAACACCTAGTTTTTCAACCTCAGATTTCTTCTTCTATAAGGATCTTGAGTAAAAACTAAGGTTACAAAGGTGATGTACATCACCCCAGCTTTAATTTGGTGTATGGATCGTGTGTTTTAGTTGAGGTTTCAAAACCTGCAACTGGTGGCCAAACTGTGCCTTCTTACCGGAGAAGACGGTGGTTTCCACCACCGTCCCCACGCGTTCAAACCTTGGCCGTTGGATGATGATCTCCAGATCTAATCTTGGTTGTTGCTTTGTTTGACTTCATTGAAATCATGGTACCATGCGTTTGACTAATGTGCATGGTAAGCGCGCGCTTCCTGGCCTTTTGATGGTCCACGTCAATTAATGAAGTTGGATCAGACGCCTGTGGAATTTTCTAATTTCTTAATTTCTGTTTTAATTTCTTTTAATCCATTTATTTTCAAAAATTCATAACTTCTTTATTTGGAATCACAAAAATAGGGGACCAATTGCAAAAAATTTCTCTTAAATTCTAGTTTCATAAAATGATTTTTAATTATTTTTGTGATTCTATTTAATATTTTTTGTGAATTATTTCATTTATGATTGTTTTTAATTCATTTAAAATACCATTTGATATTGAAAAATGCCAAAAATATTTTCTTAACATCTTTGGATGATGATAAATCTATGAAAAATATTCTCATCAATTTCTTAATTTTTTAATTGTTTAAAATTAGTGTCTGTTTTCAAAAAATGTTGAGAAAATTTGTCAAACCTTGTTTGACCATGTTAGACTTATGATGATCCAATTGGACTTATCCAAGTTGATTTGAATTGGATTTGAAGTTTGACCTTTATTTGTTCATTTTATTTTATGTATTATTTTAATTCCAAAAAAATACCAAAAATATGTTTGACTTTCCTTGACTTCTAATCTTCATTCACTTCTGTTTACCATTGATTGATGTTGATTCCATTCATGTTTGATCAATGTGTTTTGGTTATGTCATTTGATTTCCATTTTGTACATTCTATCTTCATCTCCTTTCTTCATCTTTTTCTCCATTTTGTACATTCTATCTTCATCTCCTTTCTATCTTCAAAGATCAAGTGAATTGCTTTGTGTCCAAGATAGGTTGCTTCTTGGTCAAGAAAAGAACCTGAAATCCATACAAGGTCATTCTTCTTTTCTTTTTGTATGGCAACTTGTAGGAGCTTGGCTTACTAATCATGATCTCTAAGTTGTGTTTATTTTCTTATAGTTTTATTGACCGGCCTCAGATAGGTGTGATTACTACATTAGTCCACTTACGATTGCTTAACATAGCGCTAAATTGCTTTATGGCACACTAACACTAACTACTAACTACTAACTTTTAATTCAAGCATTTAATTCTTGCAATTTACTTTAATGTAATTTAATTTCTTGCCTATTTTATTCATATTTCCTTTTTCCTTTGCTCATTTGAGCTCATGTTTATGTTTATGCCCTTTTCCTTTTGCTCACTTGAGCACAATATTGTGTAAATATACTATTGCCTTGTGCTTGTCCTGTTTTGTTTGTATGAACCCAATGCAAAAGGAAAAAGGACTTAGAATTAGGACCTTACCTATGCTTAATGGAGTTTCAAGAGCAACTAGGCCTCATGCCTTTAGAATGCTAAAATTGTTGAATAGCAACTAGGCCTCATGCCTTTAAAATGCTTACATCTTGATGTTGACTTGAAAGGACCCCTAATCTAAACTCTCTCTTTGTCCATTTCTATTATTGCATTATGGAACTTTATGATTTGTTTGTTCTTGTGTGGTAGGGATCCTAAACTTGAGCTCTTTAGAGGGACCATTGTCATAAGCACCCAAGTTAAGAAAGAGACAAAGCCAATTGGAAGATCCTAGGAGCTTGATTGAATATTTGCTTGATTGATTGAGTTAATTGCTTATTGCTTGCTAAGTCCAAGGGAAAGGAGCACTTGGATCATCTTTATGATCTCAAGAAAGGGACTCCAAGGGTTTTATTCTCTTCTCTAATCTTTGCATGTTTAGAACTAGCCCTTCTCTTCTTCTCTCCACTCTAACCCAAGTCAAACTCATTTTGTGCAAACATTAACATTGTTTTCAAAACTAGAAACCTAGACATTATGCTTTTGATTTTTCAAACTCTTTTCATAATACTTATTTTAAATTGAATCTTAAGTCAACTTTGACTTCATTTTATGAATACTTTTAACTTGTAAATACAACTCACTTCAAATTGTTTTTGTGGTTCCAATGACCACTTTTGTTAAAATCTTTTCATAAACATTAGCTATTAGGTTTGAGTTATCATAGTGGTTGATGTAAACCTCACCTTATCCTTAGTGATTGGACTATAAGTCTTCCATAATTATTATAGGGTGGATCCCTCACTAGTATGTTGAAGCTCTCCTCACATGGTGGATTGTTGGTTTAGGTTGAGTTTTCTCCCTTTGATGACAAAAGACCTTAGAGCTTTTGTCAAATCAACTCACCAACTTTTTTTGAGATTTTTACCCCGAACTACGAGGTTTTGATCCTACCTTTGTGATGGTACGTAGGCAATGGGTTTATCCATTCAAACAACAAAATTGTAAATAATTCGTATATTCTTTTCTCATCCCCCCAATCATGTTTGCACAAATATTTTCACAAATACCAACCTACCATACAACATTTGCAAAAAGGGCTCCCTTATAGTAATAAGGATATTTTGGGTGCTTAAAACCTTCCCATTGCATAACCAACCCCCTTACCCAGATCTCTGACATTTTTATTAGTTTTTGATTTGATAAAACTTCTCAGTTTTTGTTCGCTTTCTAACCTTTCCTTTGGATAAATAGAAGTGCGGTGGCGACTCGAATTGTATGATTTACTTTTGATTTAGTCAATAAATCTAAAGGTAACGAATACCCCTCTACAAGCACAATGGAGGTCAGGCTTGTACCACCATGGAAGTGGTTCAGGAATTTGTGGCGGATTTCTCGGTTGTAGTAGGTTCTTGAGAACCAACAATGGATAAAGCTCTGCATATGTCATAGGAATTGGGTCGAAAGAGACCTTCTTCCTCTCAAAAGTTTGTTGCTGATGATTGTTGGTATTGTTGTTGATGTAGGTGTTTGTTCGTTGTTGTCGTTGTTGTTGTTGAATTGGTGTTGATTGATTTGCTGAGAAAACGAGAATTACCGAAGATACTTGATGATGATGTTGATGGGATGATTGACTTCTTCTGATTTGAGGCCTCCTCTGCCTCCCACTAGAAATTGCGTTGGTTTCACTGTCCTTCTTCTTGCTGAAACTGTTGCCATATCTTTTGTTGGATGATACCTCCTTCTTTGACAACTGTCCTTCTCGAACACCTTCTTCTAGCCTCATCCCCATGTTTACCATCTCGGTAAAATCACTGGGGGCATTGGCGATCATCCTCTCATAATAAAATGAGCTAAGGGTCTTCAGAAAAATCTTGGTCATCTCCTTTTCCTCTAAAGGAGCGTTGATTTGAGCAGCGAGTTCTGTCCACCTCTGCACATACTCCTTAAACGTTTCCTTATCCTTCTGAGACAGTGATCTCAACCGATCTCGGTCCGGAGCCATATCAACGTTGTACTTGTACTACTTAACGAATGCTTCACCCATATCATTGAAAGTGCGGATGCTCACGCTATCCAACCCCATATACCATCTTAGCGCGGCGTCGGTCAGACTGTCTTGAAAGTAGTGGATTAACAGCTGATCATTGTCTGTTTGGGTAGACATCTTGCGGACATACATTAGCAAATGACTGAGAGGACATGTTTTCCCTTTGTATTTTTCAAAGTCAGGCAGTTTGAACTTCACCGGAATTTTCACATTCGGCACCAGACATAATTCAGCAGCACTCTTCCCAAAAAGGTCCTTACCTCTCAAAGTCTTCAACTCCTTGCGCAGCTCAAGAAATTTATCTTTCATCTCTTCCATTTTCTCATAAACGTCCAGACCCTCAGATGGCTTGGAATGATGAATGGTGTCTTCCACACGGGATAAGGTATGCACTACGGGCGGTGGCACAGACATGACCGGGCTAGATGCCAGCATGGAAGCAAATGTGGGCGCTAAAGCCCTCAGGCATGAAGTTTGGTGGCATTCCCCACGGGAATCTGGCAGGCATAATAAGTACGAAATGAGCAGTAGCAGCAGGCATGGAAAGGTAGCTACCTCTGAAATAACAGTCCTCTGAGGAGGAGGAGTTACTGGTGTGGGAGACGACTGGCTCTGTGCGGCTTGAACTGACTCCATCATGGCAGTCAGGAAGGCGATCTCCTCTTTCAGATCTCTATTCTCTTGCTCAAGATGTTCCATAATTCTGGAGTGATTGGCATGAGTATTGTATCGATGAGTTAGCTTGGCTGAAGCACAAAAGAAATACCAATGAGACATCTGGCGAAAAAGAAACCTGCTTATGCAAATGATGCATACAATGCAATGCTTGTTTATTTTTATTTTCAAGGAACTTACTATATTATTTGCAAATATATATATATATATATATATATATATATATATATATATATATATATATATATATATATATATATATATATATATATATATATATATATATATATATATATATATAATAACAATTGCAACAATTTGATATGACCATAAAAAATCTCTTTTTATTGATATAATTGGAAGGATTACACTGAGTACAATTTCAGAAGCCAAATGAAAAGTACAAGAGAAAAGGTGACTAGTCATCCTAAGGATCCCTAACAACAACATCAGAAGGTATGGCTGCAGATGGGTACTTCCTTTGAATGCGTCGAATCTCGGTCTCAAAAGAAGCCTTCATCTGAGTCTTCTCGAGGACAAGCTGATCAACAATCTTCTTCCAAGCAACGAAAGGCTGAGGCATGCTAGAAGATGAAACCTCCGGCTCTCTCTGTCTCTTTGTCACCCAGTCTTCAAGTAGCTCAATAAGTGCATATTAGTCCTTAGACTCAAGTTGCAACTCCTCATGTTTTTGCTCAAAGTAGGAAAACGCTCTTCCCACATATCCTTTTCTTATTTCATCTTTGCGAGTGCGTCTTCCAACTTCTCTACATCCTGGTTAGAGAGAGTTAATGGCTCAACCACAACCATAGAGATAGGTCTCTCACAAGGATAAGGCATCTTCAATTCCAAAGCTCACTTTTTCACCCAAAGAGTGTAACCTTCCAAAGCTACACAATTGGGCGGACCAAGCTCAGACCTCCCTTTCCTATGCACATTATGCCAAGCATGCACAATTTTTTGCTTCAAATGTTGGGGATCTTTACCCTCTTGATATAAAAGACCTTATAATAACATTTTATTAGGTTTGTCTCTCAAGGGGAACCCATATTGACGACGAGCCAAAGCAGGGTTGTAGTTAATTCCTCCTTATGTACCAATGAGAGGTACATTAGAGAATTCACCAAAACAATCAATAATCTCCAAACTGCTCAAAGAAGGATCATACTAAACTATATCATCATTAGTGAGAGACATAAGTCTCTGAGACCACCGTAGACATTGTTTGTTCTCCATAAAAGTAGGTGTCTGAGGCAAGTGTGAAATAAACCACTTGTACAGAAGAGGAATACCACAGACAATAGTTCCACCACCCTTAGAATTCCTTAGATGCAAAGAGAAGTAAATATCACCCAACAAAGTAGGCACATGATTCCCAATCAAGAAGATTCTAATGGCGTTAACATCGACAAAACCGTCAATGTTGGGGAACAAAGCTAATCCATAAATGAGTAACACAAAGATAGCTTCAAAAGCGTCCATACTACCGGCTTGAGAAAAAGCAGTTGCTTCCATGATGAGGAAATCAGGTGGGAGCCCAAACAAACCACCTTTCTTCACCCAATGAGCATCAATCTCAGATTTCTTCAAGTGAAGAGCTTCAGCAATAAGATGAGATATGGGAATCTCTTCCAATCCACTAAAAGGTACCTTGCTAGAAACAAGTGTTCCCAAGAGATGGGCATACTCCTCTAACGTAGGCACAAGCTGATAATCAGGAAAAGTGAAGCAACGATAGAGAGGGTTATGGAACTGCACCAAAACACTCAAAAGTCCTTCAACCATATCAGCAGACAAGATAGATAGAAGCTTCCCATGACGTTGTTTGAAGTCTAAGGTATCTAATACAAAAGATGCTAGCTTCCTTAACTCTTTCAAGTCATGACATTTGAAACTGTACTTCTTAGTGTTCCTTCGGCCACAATCCATGGACTGAAAATATTTGCAAATAACACCTCAGTTCCTTGAAATTTTTGTGTGATCAATGTTATGATACGCATGAAGGCATGAATGCAACAATGACAAGTAAGGTATCACACACAAGGCAAACAAACAAAGGTCAAGGGATGAATCAAGTCATTGTTAAGATCCATCATCCATTTTGGTGGATTATGGTTTACACCTTATCAACACCCATGTTCCATTGATATTGACAAGATTTGATTGGATCAACCAAGAATCAAGGGTTTGTTGCAAGTCACGAGCATGGAGTCTGGGTAAGAACCATCCAAAAGGAGTGAAGTAAGGATAAAAACCTGTAGATCATGTTCTAAAAAGTTCCCAGAGTCTTAATTCCATCTATCGAATATTACAGGTTAAGATGACTGACTCATCGACCCATAATATTCTCAAGAGAAACTCGTCTGAGTGTAGTATCGCGTGACAACTGTTATCAAGTCTACACTTGAACAACCTTCGCACTACGTCCTAAATAGGCTAAGAGGGGGTAAATGTTCTATGGTCCTCAGCTTCTCGGACCCCAAATTAGAGATAGTAATGCCTAACCATAAATAATTGTGTGACATTTCCAAATCCAAAAGGGTCTCCACTGAGCAGATGGACCTCAAGTCAACTTGTTAAGGACTACTCCACACAAGTCGAACATGACTATACCATCCTCCTATCTTAATTGCACTAAAGTTCGGGTTATAAGTTATCTCACCACTCAGAGATCACCAAGCACAACAATTATATCATACAAACAAATAAACATACATAAATTATACAATTATATACACACAAAAAAGTAGGTTAAACCCACAGGAGACTACTCCCTAGCAGAGTCGCCACTTAATTTCTATAGCGGTAAATTCATGATCATCAAGCTATGGATAATCAAGACATCAAATAACAAGAGTCGCCGCCGCGTTATTATTGTTTCCAAGGGAAAAGGGAAAAGAACAGAAAAAACCCAAAAAATAAGAAGTTTTCAAATCAAAACTAATAAAATGGCAGAGATTACAGGCAAGGGGGTTGGTTACATAGAGAGAAGGTGTTACCACACAAAGTGTCCTAGGTAATCCTAGGGAGCCCTTTCTTGTGTGCATATGTATTTTGTGCAAAATTATGTTTACAAACAAATAGAATGGGGGGATGAGAAAAGAATTCACTAATTATACTTTTTGTGTTTGACAAGACCTTCGGACTTGTGCCTACGTACCAACATAAGAATGAGGGATCAAAACCTCATAGTTCGTGATACAAATTTCAAAGTGGATGCATTGCTTTTAATAAAAATTAGGTTTGAAAGGCACAAAGCCTAGAAAATGGTTTAAATGAGTTATTTCTTTTTGGCTTTTGAAATATTTAAGTCTAGTATAGTTAAGTTTATTTACAAGTTTGATTTAAGAAAAGATGTTTGAAAATGCAATGGCATAAGGCTAAAGTTTCTAATTTGCAAAGGGTCTAAGTTTAAAAAAAACAAGTACAAACAAATAAGTTTTAAAAAAGGAGGGAGAGATTTTGAAATTAAAGAGATGGGGAGGAGATGAATAGACTAATCCTAAGCATAAATTTAAAAGTCAAGAGTTGAAAAGATCTGACCAATGGGCTGCAATCTAATAGACAAGAATGTCATATAGAAACCCAAATTCCCTTGGACATTAGAATCAAGCAACAAATAAGGAACAAAATATTAACTTGAATAGCAAGGCATCAAATAAATATAGCCACATCCAAGCTTAACCATTCCATGATCTTCTTCAAATTTGCCCATGTTGTAGATGAATTCCACAATGCTACAAGTCTCAGGTTCAAAATAACAGCTTCACAATGATCATGTACAGATGAACTCAAATGGATTTTCAATGATGTATCAGATGAAGTTTCAAATTACAAGCACTTGGTTACATGAAAGTTGGCATTGGCCAAGTCCTTTGCATAGGGACTGTTGCCTAAATTCTAAGTCCAATTGCCTCAGATCAAACCAATAGTCCACATATGAAGTTTTTTTAGGGTTTTTGTTCTTATTATGTACATTAATGGCCAAAGACCACACAAACAACATAATATACACAAGCAAAATATATCACAAAATATGGTCCAAATGGAGAAAGTGAAAATGACATTAACATAAACAATTAGAATGGTATGAATAATGGCAAATGAATAGGGCTTAAAAGTAAAGTGCATTAAAGTAAATAACTTGAAAGTAAATGTTAGTTGTTAATGAGTTAGAGGTTAGTACTATTTTTGCTTTTTCTTTTAAGTCATTCTTTGGAGAACACTCAACCCACTTATCAGAAGCATGGATCCTTGAACCAACATCTTCCAAAGGAAGGAAAAATGGCCAAGTTTCCACACAATGCCATGAAAGAGGGTAGACTTACAATCTCACTAACTATAATTATATGCCTTTTTGTGTCAAAATTTAGCGCTGTTAAGCAATCGTAATTGGACTTATATAGAAGTAACAACTATTTGAGGCCGGGCAATAGAATTTTGGTGCTAATGCATGTTAGAGACATAGTATAATGGATTATGCTCATGAAACATACCACACACAAAAAAAATATGCAAAAGAGGTGGCCTAATCTCATCCACACTTATGTTTATTTTCAATCAACTAGTATTAGGACCTTGAGTTATCATAGGACCATGACATGAATGCATAAAGAATGGGGATAAGATGAAGAGGGAGGGGAATACATCAAAACTCAAATTGGACAAAGAAGGACTTTTACCAAATTAAGATCATTCATTCATTTTGGGAGATGGAATGTACATTCCATCAATCCTCTAAATCCAATGATCTCAACCTAGCAAAGTAAAATCAACCTTGACCAAGGCCCAACAACACAAGTCAAACTCATACAAACAATCACAATGGCTCAAAACAATTATTTGGAATTTATTCAATTTAAAAATACTAAAAATAAATTCATTAAATTAAATATGGTTTGTCAAATTCCTAAAATCTCATGAAAACACCAAAAAATGGCCATGAGATTTATCATAGGTCAAACAAGGTCAAAGGACCTTGGAGAATTTTTTAAAGAATTTTTAGAGACTTAAAAGTATTTTTAAACAATTAAAAATATTCACAAAATCATGTCAATCATGAAAAAAATTAATAATGATCCAAATTCAATTGTTCTGAAGTCTCAAAGAAGCTTCAATGGCAAGGCAATGTGAAATGGTGTTTTGGACATTTGATCTTTCTACTTGATGCAGACCTGTTAAGACCATGAGCATACCTAGAAAACCTCATCCAAAATTAATGAAATAAGACTCTTTGGAAATCTTAGATCAAGGGGAACTACTTTGATGTTGGAAACTTTTTCATTTGGAACTTGGATCATGGTGAATTTTTAGGTGGAAGTTTGGAAATTTCAACATGTTGAAATATTTTCTAAGTGTCAAGTCATATATTTCAAAGACATTCAAAATTGTCACCAAATTCATGTCATATGGATTTATAATGATAGAGTTATGCATTTTTGAAGTTGAGGAAAATCACCTGTTCAATGGTATAGGTAAAAAATGACCTATAATGTATCCTCATATCACATGCTCATGAAAGTTGAATTATCTTTCACTCCAAACATCATGGTTGAATTATACATCTTGAATTTGATTGTGCAACTTGTAAATCTTTCATCTCATAAAAATTGAGCAATTTATGGCCTTGGGAAGTTGACTTTCAAATTAGGGTTTAGAGAAAATGACCTATAATGTTTCAACATATAAAATTACTTTCCAAGTAAAATTAGACTCCAACATGAAAGTTGTTTCTAATGTCATTTAGAATAACTTTTATCTTGGAATCATTTTCATATGGTGCAAATTGTAGGAGATAGGATCTAGGGAGACCCAGTTTTGATCAGATGAATACATTTGGCCAACCACCATCAACCAACTTGCTATCTTGCAATTATCTTTACTTTTTAGGCTCACGGTAGATCATATATCCATAAGATGATGAACTTTTAAGTGTCCCTTGAAAAATTTGATCAATTGGTGAAGAAGCTTGTTGAACAAGTTACTCAAGATACCCAGACAAACTAGGGTTTCCAAGGCAAACCAACTCCAAACTCTTGAAGAATACTTGATCAAAATAACATTTAGAGATCATTGGGACTCATATTTGATGCTTAGAGATATTGTGGATCAATCTCTGGTTGTGCTCTTTGTAGCCATGAGTGTCTTAAACCCTATATATGAACTTGATTGATCAAATGAGGATCATGCCCTTCCTACAAAAGAGGTAGGCAAATACAAAGACATATTTTTGGTATTTTGGTTAGTAAAAATTATACAAGTATGATACATTCATATAGTGCTTGGTGATCTCTCCCAAAACAAACCCAATGCAAATAAGGGGTAAGGAGGATGCCAATGTGTGATCCCAATGCTAATGCATATGATGAAATTGCATGAGGGATCTTATGGTCAAAATTGGGGTCTTACAGTACTCAGTATAATCCTTCCAAATTGGATATTGTAGCGGGAAATTCATGATCATCAAGCTATTGACAACCTAGACATCAATTAACAAGAGTCGCCACCGCGCTTTTATTGTTTCCAAGGGAAAATGGAAAAGTACGAACAAAACCCAAATAGTAAGAAGTTTTAAAATAAAAACTAATAAAAATTAGAGATCCCAGGTAAGGGGGTTGGTTACACAGAGGGAAGGTGTTAGCATCTAAAGTGTCCTAGGTACTCCTAGGGAGCCCTTTTTGTGTGCATATGTATTTTGTACAAAATGATGTTTACAAACAAATAGAATGGGGGGATGAGAAAAGAATTCATTAATTATATTTTGTGTTTGACAAGACCTTCGGACTTGTGCCTACGTACCAACATATAAATTAGGGATCAAAACCTCGTAGTTCGTGCTAGAAGTTTCAAAATGAGTGTGTTGGTTTTAACAAAATTAAGTTTGGAAGGCACAAAGGCCTAAAATGGTTTGAATGAGTTAGTTCTTTTTTTTGCTTTTTGAAAGTTTAAGTCAAGTATAGTTAAGTTTATTTACATGTTTGATTTAAGAAAATGATTTTGAAAATGCAATGGCACAAGGCCAAAGTTTCTACCTTTTTGTCAAAGTGGTCAAAGTTTAGAACAAAAGGAGTTCACACAAAGAAGGTTTTTTTTTTAAATGGAGGGAGAGATTTTGAAATTAAAGAAATGGGGAGAAGATGAAAAGACTACCCAGAATTCCCTTGAACTTTTAGATTCAAATGCACAATTATATCAATCTTGAAGAGAAAAGGCATCAAATAAAGATGACCTCATCCAAGCTTATCCACTTCATGATCTTCTTTAGAATAGCCTATGTAGTAGATGAATTCCACAAGTCACAGGTTCAACATAACAGCTTAACAATGATCAACATGGCAAATGAATTTGGAATTGGCATTGACCAAGTCCATTAGCAAAGGAATGTTGCCTAAGTTCTATGTTCAATTGGGAAAGATCAATCCAACAGTCCACTCAAAAGTCTTTTAGGGTTTTTGTAGTTATTATGTACATTAATGGTCAAAGACTAATCAAACAAACAAAGTATATACAAACAAAATAATGTCACACAATATGGTCCAAATGGACAAAGTGAAAATTACATTAACATAAACAATTAGAATGATATGTATAATGGCAAATGATATAAAGTACTAAAAGTAAATTGCATAAAAGTAAAGACTTGAAATTAAAAGTTAATGGTTAGTAAGTTAGTAGTTAGTTTTGTTTTGCTTTTGATTTCAAGACATTCTTTGGAGAACACTCAACCCACTTGCCACAAGCATGGCTCCTTGAACCAAAACATCTTCCAAAGGAAGGAAAGAAGGCCAAGTTGCCACACAATACCATCGAAGAGGGGAGACTTACAATCTCACTAACTAGAATATTTATGCCTTTTATGTCACAAATTTAGCGCTATGTTAAGCAATAGTAATTGAACTTATGTAGAAGTCACAACTATTTGAGGCCAAGCAAAAGACTTTTGGTGTTAATGCATGTTGGAGACATAGTATTAAGAACTATGCTCATTAAACATACCTCACACAAAAATATGCAAAAGGTGTGGCCTAATCTTATCCATACTCATGTTAATCTTTCAATCAACTAGCATTAAGACTTTGAGATGTCATTGGTCAAATGGAAATGAATGGATGAAGAAGGGGAATTAGATGAAGAGGGAAAGGGATGAATAAGATCACAAATTGGTCAAAGGAAGATTTTTACCAAATTAATATTATTCATTCATTTTGGGAGATGGAATGTACATTCCATCAATCCCCTAAATCCAATAATATCAGCTTGACAAATTCAAATCAACCTTGACCAAGGCTTAACAATAAATAAGAAACTCAATTAAGTCAATACAAATGGTCAACACAATTAAATGACATTTATTCAATTAAAAATATTAAAATAATGTATTAAATTCAAATATGTTTTGTCCAAATCCTAAAATCTCATCAAAACACCAAATAAATGGCCATGAGATTTATCATAGGTCAAACAAAGTCAAAGGACCTTGGAGGAAAATTTTCATAATTTTTGGACACGTAAAAATATTTTTAAACAATTAAAAACAAATGAAAAATCAATTAATTCATGAAAAATATTAAAAATGATCCAAAAAATAATTTTAATTCAGAATATGAAAGAGAAAAATATTTGAAATTTTTTGGTGAAATTCCCATATTTTTTGGATCAATATTAAATTTATTATGAATTATTGAAGAAAACGGAATTAAAATGAAATTCAGAAAATTCAAAAATATGTGGACCATCAGATCTCCCTCATTAATTGAGGTGGAAGATCTGATGATCCTAAAACACATGTTCCATGTGTTCCCTTGTCAAATGTGTTGCAAACGTGGTATTCACAAGGGACGGATAAGATTAAAACGTGGAAGTTGGATCCCATGGCTCAGACTCAAGACACATCATCACCGGAGCCAAAGCTCCGGTTGTCTTCTCCGGTGAGCTTCACCAGACTGGTCAACATGAACCATCACCAAAATTCCAAACAAGGACATGATTTTAAAGAGAAAACATCATTGAGCACGAATATCACCTCCAAGTCATCCAATTCCAAATATATTAAGAGATATGTGGAATTGAAAAATGAGGTTCATGATCTAAGTTGCTTCGATTTGGCCTCAAAGCAACTCAATCTTCTTTGCTACATTGGTAGGACTTCAGACAACTCAAGAATCAATGGAATTAAGCAAGAATCAAGGAGAATTGAAGAGTTTAAAATTTCTGCACATTACCTTCAATGGAGGTCTGAGCTTGCTAGATCTTGATCTGAATCGTGCTTGGCTTCACTTCAATTGCTTGCAGGAGAGGAATGGAAAGGCTTAGAAGTAATGGACTCATGGAGAATTGAATTCCAAAATAGTGGATATTCAAGCTCAAATTCAACTGAATTTATCAGGGTTATCCTCTTAGAGTGAAGGGTTTTCAATGGAGATCCAAAGCTGGCGCAATGTGTGTGTGATTTCTGAGCATAGGGGCTTCAATTTATAGAGAAATCAAATGATATTTGCACACTCTTTCCACTTTCCAAATTTGTTAAAATGATGATGCCATGCTGTATGGGCGTGCACAGGCCCATGGAATGATGGTTTGAAAGTCCAAATAAATGATCAGATGCTTTGGAGATGGATTGGAATGCAAGGTACATGTGCATTGTCACTTGAAGATTGATCCATGCCAAATGATATCAGTCTGTTTAAGCCATGTGCAGCCTATGCATTTCTCATCCAAAATGCATGAATTTGATCTCTTTGGAAAGGTGAGATCAAGAGGAACAAGTTTGATGTTGAACAACTTTTCATTTGGAGCTTGGAACTTGGAGATATTTGAGGTGAAAGTTTGGAAAATTTTGACATATCAAAATCTTTCTAAGTGTCAAGCCATATGTCTTAATATTCCACCATGCTTAACTTTTTATAGGAGCTTCAAATGAGAAACGTGTCTTCATCAAAGTTGTAGCTCTCTCAAAGACCTTCAAAATGGTTACCAATTTTAAATGATAGAGTTATGCATTTTTGAAGTTTGGAAAAATCACTTGATCAATGGTATAGGTCAAAAGTGACCTATAATGTAGCCTCATATCACATGTTCAAAGAAGTTGAATTAGCTCCCACTCTAAACATAAAAATTGAAGTAGATATATTGAATTTGATTGTGAAATTTGGAAATATTTCATCTCATAAAAATTGAGTAAGTTATGGCCTTGGGAAGTTGACTTTCAAATTAGGGTTTAGACAAAATGACCTATAATGTTTCAATATAGGAAATGATTTTCCAAGAAAAACTAGCTCTAGGTATAAACCTGAAAGTTGTTTATAATTTTATTTAGAGTAAGTTTGCTTTTGGAATCATTTTCTTATGGTGAAAATTGTAGGAGATGGGGTCTAAGGAGACCCAGTTTTGACCAGATGAATTCATCTGGCCAACTACCATCAACCAACTTGCTAATTTCCAATTATCTTGACTTTTTCGGCTCATGGTAGATAATATATGAATAAGATGATAAAATTTGAAGTGTAACTTGATAAATTTGATCAATTGGTGAGATAGCTTATTGGAGAAGTTACTCAATATACCTAGTCAAACTAGGGTTTCCAAGGCAAATCACCCTCAAACTCTTGAAGCAAACTTGATCAATATAACATATAGGAATTAATGGGACTCATATATGATGCTTATAACCATTCTTGAATAAATTCTTGGTTGTGCTCTTTGTTTATGAGGGTCTCAAAACCCTAGACGTGATCAATGAATCAATGAGGTCATGCCCTATCTTCAAAAGAGTTAGATAGACACAAAGACATATTTTTGGTATTGTAGATGTTTGATTGGCTGCATTTTATGGTAAAACACTAGCTGGATTCTAATGTCTTGACTGATGTCATGACATGCTGTGGAGATGTTTGTTTGACTGCATTGTATGTTAGAATATCTAACTGTACTCTGATGTCTTGACTGATGTCATGACATACTTGAGTAGTATGCTGCAGGTTTAGCTAATACAGGATTTTCTGAATGTTAAACTAGATGTTATAACATTCATTCCTGACAGCAGATACTGAGGTCTAGAGCAGGTGGTTGTCTGCTATAACTCAGTATTTAATTTCAGTCTGTTTATCAAGGGAATAACAGACTTGGCATAAGGCCTACTGTCTGAATGTCAAACTGGATGTTGTGACATTCATCAGTGACAGCATATACTGAATAATAGGCAGGCTGGTTTTTCTGCTTCAGTTCAGTATTTAATTTAGTCTGTTCTTCAGGAGGATAACAGACCTGGCGTAAGGCTATATGTGTAAATGTCAAATTGGATATTGTGACATTTATTTATGTAAGCTGATACTGAAATATGGACTGAGTGGTCCTGTACAGTACAACATTTTGTATAGTCTGTTTTCAGGAAAAATAGACTTAGCATGTGGACGTCAAACTGAATGGTGTGACATTCAATCCTGACTATGCTAAATTGTATGTTAGTTAGTTTTTCTGTTTCAGCAGCTTTCTCAGGCTATTCTTCAGGAAGTCAACAGCTGAGCTAAAATCCAGGAAAGTAACAACTGAGCTACAATTAATGAACCTAACAAATATCCTATTCGTTAGCACCCTAATATGTGGAAATTAGGTTAGCTTGCTTAGCCTTAATTTTAGGAACTAAATATGGAGATATTTTAGGAACTAAATATGGAGATATTTTAGGAACTAAATATGGAGATATCTTAGGAACTAAAAGATTGAAGACCTTGATTGTAGCAGAAACCTTCTGTTGGCTTTGTAACTGCAAAGAAGAAGTTTGCTGCGATTTCTGAAGGCCCAAATCCAGTTGGGTGATTAGGTTATAAATAGCATATTGTAACCTAGTTTTTGTAAGCCTCATAGAATGAAAATTTAGGGGTGTATGTGAGGTAAACCTCCCAACCTGTGGGAAGGTTACCATGTGTGTCTCAATGCTCAAAGCTGAGATTATTTGTAACTCAAAGCTTGTAGGTAAGAGTTTGTTATGGTCTTGAATGAAGCTGTGAAGCAAGTTCAAGTCGTTTAGCATTACATTGTAATTGTAGTGATAGGAATGGAAACTGGAGGTTTCTATCAAGGAGTTCCTAGGTATAGATTGCATTGGGTAGGGATTAAGTGAAGAGTTGTAAACGGGGGAGTTTAACTCTTAATTAATACTGCTGATAGTGGATCTTCTTCCTGGCTTGGTAGCCCCCAGACATAGGTGATGTTGCACCGAACTGGGTTAACAATTACTTGTGTTTTTACCTCCTACACGTTATAATGCTGTCTGTTATAGAATAAGGTCAACCTGTAATGTTGCAACAGGTGATGTTCAAATCAATGTTGAGACATCATGCTGATAATTGTGCAGGCTCAATAGAAGTTAGTGCTATGTTTGATATCTGTTGTGTCTTTGTACCAGATGGACAAAATTGGGTGTTCTTCCATTCTATGGTGATATAGTAGCAGATGTCGTGACATTTGTGAATGTGTGCATATCAGTACTGGGCTTTAATTTGTAAAACTGTCTTGCTGTATTAGTAACAATGTTGTATCAGATGTCATTACTTGGAGTAGAACATCTGAACTCTGACTACACCAGAATTTCAAATGGTATCAGAGCAGGCATCCTGTTCTGTTTCTGGATGAGATCCATGGGTGATACTTTCTGGTATCTTGCAAGGAGTTATGTTAGTACTGATGTTGGAACCTGTGGAAGGTTCTGTGGTTTCCCTGAATGGTCCCTTGAAGTAGGTGGATGGACTATTCATAACGGGAACTGTGTGTAGCTGTCTCCGGAGGTTGGCAATTGGCCCTTGTGTGGGACAACTGTACTAGTATTGAATCATATTCAAACTGGGTATGTTCTTGGAGGCTGATCTGGTGAAGTGTGTGTTCATAGGTTGAGTTGTATTATGAATTCCGCTGCATAATACTTGGAAAAACTCAAACTCTGATGCAGTTTCCCCTCATATGGATGAAAGGCTGTTGTATTCAAGATTTCATCATAATCTACTGAAGATGTCAAAGATACTTGAGCCTCCTCAAGTCCACTCATCATGACGTTCTCACTCCAGGATGATAAGAATCACCTGATCACTGATTCTTTTACTCTCTTGGGTAGTGTATATGAAGACCTTGAAGTCTTTCAAGGAAGGTTTGTTCCAAGGAGGTGGAACTAATGTTCTATGTGATGTTAGAACATGTTGTTCAACAAGTATGCAGCTACTAGTTGAAGAGCAGATGTTGTATAGGTGTCAAACTAAGGGATACTTTTGTTTGGAACCTACTCCTGGCCTGGAAGAGGAGACATCTGGGTGTGCTAAGTTGACAAGGGTAGGGTCAACTGTGTGTGTGCTCAAGAAGGTCACATTTAGACGTCTGATCTCTAGAAGTGGAGTTGGTTGAAATATGAACGTGTGCTACTTCCTGCTGTTTGTCTTATTCCTATGGATTGATCAAGGTTGGATAGTTGTTCCCTGAAGTACTATGCTATGGTGGAAGACAAGTCCCCTGGATGTTAGAAGTCAATAATGGGGCAACCTTATTGCTATTTCATTTAAAAGGAGTGGGACCATGAATCTTGTTATTCAAACACCACGCTCAGAAGTGGCAGTTCCTTCAAGGAGTGAGAATATGAAGATTCAGAGGTTGGTTGAGGTAGTATGCTCTGGCAATCCATGTCTACTATTGACTGTTTTTTTTCCTAGTACGTATGGTCAGCTGGAGTCTGATTGGTGTGATTGGAGTATGTATAGGTATAACTCATAGAGTTAGTGCCACTGGTAGGGATGTTGTATGTCATGTTGAGACATTTGTGTACAATGCATGGATATTGGTGTGGAGTTTCCATGATTGTTAGTTTGAGCGGGAGTTTTGGTTAACCTCCTCACATTTGGTCAGCCTAGGGTCTGGTTGGCTGTTGACCTGTGTCACATGGGTTCTGGTGGTTGTGTGACACATTTGCAAGGAAGAATTCATCTCTCTCATTCCTAAGGGTGAATTGAATCTGGGAAGAGTTTTCAAAACTGTTGAGGTGCTTGCAAGCAGAAGATGGTGACACTAGAAGAGTATTTTCAAAGTATTCTTATGGTAGAAGTATCTGAAAGGAATATTGGGAAAGGATTTAAGATCAATGTCTCCTTGTGCCAAGTACAAGTATTTAATTGATTATCCTTGGAGCTCAAGATAAATGATGTTTTTAAAAGATGTTGGAACATCTCATCTTCAAGATCCTGTGCAGAATCACAGGAAGGATAGTACATTGGTTTATGATCTATCACTTTGGTGGCAACAAAAGTATATGATCTCTGAAAAGGTTTCCTGGCAAGAAACATGTTCAGCCTTGGTGTATACAAGAAGAAGAAAACATCATAGTCCTGATGGCGGTTACTTGGATCAGTTTACTTCTGATCTAGGTAAGGAAGTGCATTAGCTAATGCACACTATGGAGTCAAGAACAAGTGGCAGCAGTCTTAACATCATGGAAACAGCTTTGCTTTAGGAAGTGGAATCCTTGGTATAGCTGAAGGGATAGTTTCTAACTGGTCCTTCTGAAGACTCATGCATCAGAGTGTCTGATGTCTTTGGAGAAGAAGCAGGGATTCATCAAGGTGTGAGCTTGGATGACTTAACTGCAAACCTGCAGGATGGAGGATGTTTACTCAAACTTGGTTCCACAATCAAGTCTATGAGAACATTGAACTCTTGTTCTGTGTAGGGAGGAAGTTCTTTCAAGTGGAAGAAGAAGGAGCTGAATTCAACAGCTAGATGTCAAAACACAATGTTGTGACATTTGGTTCCACATCAGAATCTTAGTTGGTGAAGTGGCACATCAACTTGAGATAGAAGGGTCTATAGGGTTGTAGATTGGATACTTCAAAAAGATCGTTCTCATTGCAGTTCTTTGGAGTTGCTGGATGGAGAGGATGGTACATGTTCATGTCTTGGAGAATCTAAGTTTTGTTTAACATGTAGCTTGAAGTTCAAGTCTCACTTGGAAGGTCAGAATATCTTTGGGAGAAGTTTGAAAAATGTGGAGAGGTCAAAAAGTGGCATTTAACTTTTTCATATGAGGATTCATGAAGGAGGTAATCAACCAGTGGCAATTGGTCTATCTTAGAAGATAGTTCGAAGAATCAAGATAATCAACATATGGCAGCTGATTACTCTTGAGGAAAGTATGAGACAAATTACTTTTGAGGAGAAAAGTAGTAACCTGAAGACAGAAGGAGGTGTTTCCTATTCATCTCTTGGAGCTTGTGGTAGGAGTTCTGAGCTATCTATGGAAGATTATCTCTTGTAATGGGATGAGAATGTATATGTCCCAATTTATGTCTGGTTTCTTATGGATCAAGCTAGTATCTGAAGATTATCATATGGTGTTATGTTGTGAAGGATGTCCTAACTTATGTTAGAACATTTTGTGAAGTGGTTTTCTGTTCTGGTTAGAAGAGAGATTGACACAGAGTGTGGATGTGTTCAGCTAAGAGGGTTGAACAGAGGGTGTGCTCTTGAAGACATGAAAATGCGTCTTATGTTTTCCATTCATCAAGTGGTCTGGGTTCTCTTTGAATCAGGAAGTATGTGCAGGTCCAACTTTGGGGTGTTGGATATGTTCATGTGTGATCTCCAAGTTTCAAGAGGAGAGTTGGTTGTTCATGACAGGGGGAGTTCTGTCTTTGTGCTGCAAGTAATCATCAAGCTTGTGGTCTATGAGGTCTCAGATAACAAGGTATGGCACCTTGTTAGTTATTGGGATGATGTGGTGTGTGTCAAGGCTGAGTGAGCAGAAGAATGTCTGACCGGATGTCATGACATTGCCTTGGACAATATTGTTATTTCCTTCTGAAACTTACAGTCATAAGGAAATATGGATGTGGTGTGTCTCATTATGATATATTAGAATGAGCCTGTGTGTTACAGTTGTGTGGTACGGGTGCTGGAGTTACTGTTATTTGATGTATGCACAAATTTAGGGGGAGGAGGAGTACCCTTGTGCATTTGTGTGTCTTACTAGTTGCATCCTTAACTAGTAATTCTGTTTTTGTTGCACAGATTTAGGGGGAGGAAAAGTACCCTTGTGCATGTGTGTATTACTAGTAACCAGAAAGCTAGTAATTGTGTTGCTTCTGTTGCTGTTTAAACTACTGTTATGTTGTTTAACTGCTGATAGTTTACCGTGTGAACAAAAAGGAAAGATATATGTTTCAGCCAAAATTTGCCAAAGGGGGAGCAACTTTGGTAAAACAAAGAGTGTTCACAAGATGTTATGTGTGATGTCTTAACATAAGATATCCTATGTACCTGCTGAAGATCTGATTTGTGGCTGAAATTCGTCACTCTAAAGCAAGAGTGTGTGTCTGCTTGATCAAAGTTGTGAAGCAAGATCAAGTGGGAGTAGTCTTGATCAAAGCTGTGAAGCAAGATCAAGTGGGAGTAGTCTTGATCAAAGCTGTAAAGCAAGATCAAGAGTGTGTAATTCTGTTTTATTTTGGTCTGTAATTTAAAGTGTTGCTTTGGAAACATTTTTGACAAAAAGGGGGAGAAACACATGTGATGCCCCAAGACAACAGATTATTTGTTAAACAGATATTGAAGATCCTCTAATCCAGAGGTTGTGCTGCAGCTGATGTTCCACTTCCATGAGAATTAGATGTTTTTATTTAACTTCTGTATGTAAGCTGTTATGTGAAGTTTTTATTTAACTTCCATGTGTGTGAGTGTGCTGCAACTCTGAGTGTATTAGCTAGGTTAATTTCCCTGCTAGATGTGTGTTTTCCGCTGCTGTGAACTCTGTTGTGATGCCAAGTTGTTTTAGCCAAAAATTTACCAAAGGGGGAGTTTGTAGATGTTTGATTGGCTGCATTTTATGGTAAAACACTAGCTGGATTCTAATGTCTTGACTGATGTCATGACATGTTGTGGAGATGTTTGTTTGACTACATTGTATGTTAGAATATCTAATTGTACTCTGATGTCTTGACTGATGTCATGACATACTTGAGTAGTATGCTGCAGGTTTAGCTAATATAGGATTTTCTGAATGTTAAACTAGATGTTATAACATTCATTCCTGACAGCAGATACTGAGGTCTAGAGCAGGTGGTTGTCTGCTATAACTCAGTATTTAATTTCAGTCTGTTTATCAAGGGAATAACAGACTTGGCATAAGGCCTATTGTCTGAATGTCAAACTGGATGTTGTGACATTCATCAGTGACAGCATATATTGAATAATAGGCAGACTGGTTTTTCTGCTTCAGTTCAGTATTTAATTCAGTCTGTTCTTCAGGAGGATAACAGACCTGGCGTAAGGCTATATGTGTAAATGTCAAATTGGATATTGTGACATTTATTTATGTAAGATGATACTGAAGTATGGACTGAGTGGTCCTGTACAGTACATCATTTTGTATAGTTTGTTTTCAGGAAAAATAAACTTAGCATGTGGACGTCAAACTGAATGGTGTGACATTCATTCCTGACAGCATATGCTAAATTGTATGTTAGTTAGTTTTTCTGTTTCAACAGCTTTCTCAGGCTATTCTTCAGGAAGTCAACAGCTGAGCTAAAATCCAGGAAACTAACAACTGAGCTACAATTAATGAACCTAACAAATATCCTATTTGTTAGCACCCTAATATGTGGAAATTAGGTTAGCTTGCTTAACCTTAATTTTAGGAACTAAATATGGAGATATTTTAGGAACTAAATATGGAGATATCTTAGGACCTAAAAGATTGAAGACCTTGATTGTAGCAGAAACCTTCTGTTGGCTTTGTAACAGCAAAGAAGAAGCTTGCTGCGATTTCTGCAGGCCCAAATCCAGTTGGGTGATTAGGTTATAAATAGCATATTGTAACCTAGTTTTTGTAAGCCTCATAGAATGAAAATTTAGGGGGGTGTGTGAGGTAAACCTCCCAACCTGTGGGAAGGTTACCATGTGTGTCTCAGTGCTCAAAGCTGAGATTATTTGTAACTCAAAGCCTGTAGGTAAGAGTTTGTTATGGTCTTGAATGAATCTGTGAAGCAAGTTCAAGTCGTTTAGCATTACATTGTAATTGTAGTGATATGAATGGAAACTGGAGGTTTCTATCTAGGAGTTCCTAGGTATAGACTGCATTGGGTAGGGATTAAGTGAAGAGTTGTAAATGGGGGAGTTTAACTCTGAATTAATACTGCTGATAGTGGATCTTCTTCCTGGCTTGGTAGCCCCCAGACGTAGGTGATGTTGCACCGAACTGGGTTAACAATTACTTGTGTTTTTACCTCCTGTACGTTATAATTCTGTCTGTTATAGAATAAGGTCAACCTGTAATGTTGCAATAGGTGATGTTCAAATCAATGTTGAGACATCATGCTGATAACTATGCAGGCTCAACAGAAGTAAGTGCTATGTTTGATCTCTGTTGTGTCTTTGTACCAGATGGACAGAACTGGGTGTTCTTCCATTCTATGGTGATATAGTAGCAGATGTCGTGACATCTGTGAATGTGTGCATATCAGTACTCGGCTTTAATTTGTAAAACTGTCTTGCTGTATTAGTAACAATGTTGGATCAGATGTCATTACTTGGAGTAGAACATCTGAACTCTGACTACACCAGAATTTCAGGTGTTTTAGTTAGTGAAATGATAAAATACAAGAATGATATAATCACAAAGTGCTTGGTGATCTATCCCAAAACAAACCCAATGAAAGAGGGGTAGGGAGGATGCCAAGGTGTGATCCCAATGCCTATGCTTATGATGGGATTGCATGAGGGATCTTAGGGTCAAAATTGGGGTCTTACAGCTGCCCCTATTTAAGGACATTCTATCTAAGGAGGTGAAGGTTAAAATCTTCGGCTCGACTCAGTAGAATGGGCTTAAATAACAACATATAGAAACAAATTTTGGTCCCTAAGAGACCTCATGATGCATATGATATGAAAAATGCAAAAAATAATACTCTGTGGGGAAATATTTCCACAAAGGAAAAGAAATCAGAGAGACCGAAAGTCTGCAGGAGCACAATGCATTCCGTGAGGAAAACCCACTAGGGAGACTGAGACTCTGGGGGATAAAATAGGAGTTATGCGTAGGCCAGGCTACGACTTACAATTGCTAGGGGACTCGAGGAAATCCATACGAAATGGAAAGACTCAGCCGGGGAAATAACAACATCTGCAGGGGGTGCGAATAAGTCAGGATAAAACTGAGGTATTCGACTCGTGCTAAGGAAAAATGATTTCACCAAGGAAATGCGCACTTAACTCGAATGGGAAGAAATAAACTTCAACACAGGAGGAGCAGAAATCTATTATCTACTACCTGCTACTGGGTAAGGAGATAATAAAAATCTGACAGAGAGAAACATCCGTCATCGTTTAGAATAAATATATCAAGGATGACTCACTGAGGACCACCAGGAGGGAGTATTAATTACCGGTTACTGGGTAAGAATAGCCTTGCTGGGGAAAACTGTAGAAAATTAGGATTTACAACTACCAGTTACTGGGCAGAAGACCAAGGGTGAGAGTATCCGTCATCGGTTAAGATGAACATATCAAGGATAAACTCGATAGGGAAGAAAATCCGTCATCGGTTTAGATGAACATATCAAGGATAAACTTTCCTGGGGATGTCAAGGAGGATACCCTTCATCGGTTAGGATGAACATATCAAGGATATACCAACAGAACAAAAGGGAGTAATTACATCTATCGAAAAACAGGATAGAAAACCGTCGGGGAGAGAATCCGTCACCGGTTAGGATGAACATATCAAGGATCAATTCTGCGAGGGGACAAAGTTGGGTTTACAACTACTGGTTACTAGGTAGAAGACCAATCAAAGAGAAAATCTGTCACCGGTTAAGGTGAACATATCAAGGATAGACTCTGAAAAGGGGAAAAATAGGAATTACATCTATCAGCTACTGGATAGAATACCAAAGAAGAGAAAATCTGTCACCGGTTAAAGTGAACATATCAAGGATAGTCTCTACACAGGGGAAAAAGTAGGATTTACAACTACCGGTTACAGGGTAGTAAACCAACAAGGAGAAGAAAACCCGTCATCAACTAAGATGAACATATCAAGGATTAACTCTCTGAGGAACAAAAATATAGGAATTACAACTACCTTTTTACTGGGTAGAATACCAATCAAAGAGAAAATCCGTCACCGGTTAAAGTGAACATATCAAGGATAGACTCTCTAAGGAACAAAAATATAGGAATCACAACTACCTTTTTACTAGGTAGAATACCAAAGAAGAGAATATCCGTCACTGGTTAAAGTGAATATATCAAGGATAGACTCCTGCAGGAGGAAGAAAGATATCCGTCATCGTTTAGGATGAACATATCAAGGATATACTTCTAGGGGACTCCACTAGGGAGAAAAAGGGTACTTTTGTCGGGTATTAGGCAAGAAGTAACAAACTGCAAACTAAGAAGAATATTACCAGTTACTGGGTAATAGACTCTTAGGGGACCAAGATATCTATCTTTGTAAGAGCTAGAAAGAAAATGGTAAATCAAGACTCAACCCAATGAGGATATAACTCAAGGGGAGTAATTCAATCAAGAAAATTTGCTGGAGAGGAAACTGAAATAACAATCATCCACGAGGAAACAAACTCAGCGGGGAAACAGAGAAAGGTTAAAGTCTTTTCTGCTTAGGGGCTAACATTCTACAATTGAGAGAGGACAAACACCAATATTTGGTATGGGGATAAAGAACCTCCATAACAGAGAATGAAAATCTCAAATAAATCGGATATGATGATGCAGGATATGCAAGTCATGAATGTATATGTATATGTATATATGATGATTATGCTGACAAAACGATCATAAAGGATACAGAGGTGTCGCAAAAAATTGAACCACCGGTCCAATCCTCGGCCAATCCACAAATCATGGAGACAAACTGCTGGAGAATAGGGAGATCAACATCCAAAAGGCTCAAACCTGGCTGGGGGAAGAAGACCTGCTGAAGATAAAACAACCAATCTGTAGGGAATTTTAGGTCAAACCATAAAAATGGGAGACAACCCTACTGGGGAAAAAGTCAAAAAGCTGCTCAAGAACCAGGAGGAAACTTTGACTGGGAGTAAAGATACGACGATTGGTGGGGACACCAAGGCGCTCTATTGGGGATAGATCAGGCATCTCTTATGACGATCTACCTGTTGAGGAAAAACGAACTTCTATGGGAAGGCCGAAACTCTGTTGGGGACAAGGACACACCGCAACCAACTGAGCTGGGGAAAAGAAATAAGCTCCACTGGGGATCAAACACTCTTCCAAGGAATTGGATCAACACAAACGTCTAGGGATACCCGAAGAGTTAACTGCTTGGGGAACCTCAGATGCTTCGCACTTAAGAACTTGCTTCTTACTGAAATGTTGTTGATATTCTTTTTACTTGCTTAGGAAAAGTTCTTGCTTTTATATTTTTTTTAAAGAAAACTTGATTTTGATTTAAAATTTTAATTTCAAAAATGATCATAATAAAAATTTAAAACTACTGGCTAAAGTAAATAAGAGTAGGAATAATTGGATAAAAGCTCTACTTTATTTAATAGAATGGTAGTCTGTAAATGACAAGACTCCATAGATTTTACAAAGTTGAAAATGGTAATTTACATGGAAAAGGGGTACACTGAATAAAAATGATCCTTAATCCTTCTACCAACTCTTGATATCCATTGTGCTTTTGACCGCTGTTGGAGATGAACTGATGTCAACCCTTGTACTCAAATAAGTCTTCAAAATCACTAAAGATCAGCACACTACAGTTACTTGCCATAATCCCTAATTTTTTCATAAGTTTCCCCAAGGTGGGGTACTCAACTTATCGGGAAATTATTGTGTTTTTATGTCTCTAATTTTTGCCTGGATCGCCCTTTGGGGTTTTCAATCCACCGAGACGCTCAATTTTTCCTAAGCCGCCATTTCGGGTTTTCAACTTAGCGAGCTGTTCTTTTCTTTTTAGGCAAAGTATTTCTTGACTGCATCTGCGTTCACAGGACAAGTGAACTCTTCACCATCCATAGTTGTAAGAATCAATGCACCGCCTGAAAAGGCTCTCTTAACAACATATGTGCCTTCATAATTGGGATTCCATTTTCCTCTGGAATCTGGCTTAAATGATAAAATCTTCTTGAGCACAAGGTCACCTTCTCTGAATACTCGAGGTTTGGCCTTCTTATCAAAAGCTTTCTTTATTCCCTGCTGATACAACTGACCATGACACATGACAGTTAACCTCTTCTCTTCTATTAAATTCAACTGGTCAAACCCGGTCTGACACCATTCTGCTTCAGTCAACTTGGCTTCTATGAGCACATGCAATGAAGGAATCTAAACCTCTACGGGGAGCACTGCTTCCATACCATATACAAGAGAGAAAGGGGTTGCCCCTGTTGAAGTGCAGACGGATGTATGATACCCATGTAAAGCAAACGGGAGCATCTCATGCCAATCCTTATATGTCACAACCATCTTCTGGCTAATCTTCTTATTCGCAGCTTCAATAGCCCCATTCATCTTGGGTCTATAGGGAGAAGAATTATGATGTGCAATCTTGAAGTCTTTGCAAAGAGCTTCCACCATATTGTTGTTCAAATTCAATCCACTATCAGTAATGATCTTGCTTGGCACACCATAACGGCATATAATCTGATTATTGATAAACCTTACAACAACTTGCATGGTTACATTTGCATACGATGCCGCTTCAACCCATTTTGTGAAGTAATCAATTGCAACTAAAATGAAACGATATCCATTCGATGCTTTGGGCTCAATCATCCCAATCATATCAATTCCCCTCATGGAGAAAGGTCATGGGGAAGAGATAACATTCAATAGTGTTGGGGGAACATGAATCCTATCAGCATATATTTGACACTTGTGGCACTTCTCCACAAATTTGCAACAGTCAGATTCCATTGTCAGCCAATAGTAACCTGCTCGCAACATCTTCTTCACCATTGCTTGTCCATTGGAACGAGTACCAAAGGAACCTTCATGCACCTCGGTCATCAACAGGTCTGCTTCGTGTCTATCCACGCATCTGAGCAAAACCATGTCGAAGTTCCTCTTGTACAGTATATCACCATTCAAGTAGAAATTACCGGCTAACCTTCTCAAAGTCTTCTTATCATTCAAAGATGCCCCAGGCGGGTAAATCTGACTTTGGAGGAAACACTTGATGTCGTGATACCCCGGCTTCTCATCTTTGATTTCTTCAACAACAAACACATGAGTTGGCCTATCAAGATGCATCACACATAAATTGGGAAAGAAAGTTGAAATCCTCCTCGCGTAATCTCTATATGGTATTAAACCAGGTTGATTCGTCTCCCATTCACCTTTGATCTGATTCACAACCAAAGCCGAATCACCGAAGACATCCAAATACTTGATTCTGAGATTCATGGCCTCTTCAAGCCCCATAATGCAAGCTTCATCTTTTGCCATGTTGTTTGTACACTTGAATGTCAATCTAGCTGTAAATGGTAGATGCGTGCCTTGAGGAGTAAAAATCACTGCCCCAATGCCATTTCCATATTGAGTAACAACTCCATCAAATACCATACCCCAACGGGAACCAGGTTTTGGCCCTTCTTCTAGCAATGGCTCTTCACAATCTTTCATTTTTAAGTACAAAATCTCCTCATCAGGGAAATCATACTGCACTAATTGAAGTCTTGAATTGGTTGGTGAGCCAAATGGTCAGCCAAGATACTACCTTTGATTTATTTCTGAGATCGGTATTCGATATCATACTCTGATAGCAACATCTGCCAACGGGCAATTCTCCCAGTTAAAGCATGCTTCTCAAATATATACTTGATTGGATCCATTTTGGATATCAACCAAGTGCTATGATTCAGCATATACTGACGCAGACGCTTAGCAGCCCAAGCCAATGCGCAACAAGTCTTCTCAAGCATTGAATACCGAGTCTTAGAGTCGGTGAATTTCTTACTGAGGTAATAAATTGCAAATTCTTTCTTCCTAGTCTCATCTTGCTGACCAAGAACACAACCCATACTATATTCTAGCATAGTCAAATACATAATCAATGGTCTTCCTTCAATAGGTGGAGACAAAATTGGAGGTTCAAGAAAATATTCCTTAATACTATCAAATGCTTTCTGGCAGTCTTCGGTCCAACCACAAGATTGATCTTTCCGAAGAAGCTTGAATATAGGCGCACATGTGGCAGTCATGTGGGAAATGAATATGGAAATATAATTCAAGCGGCTGAGAAAACCTCTGACTTGCTTCTCAGTTTTAGGCGCTAGCATCTCTTGTATTGCTTTGACCTTGGCAGGATCAACTTCAATACCCTTCTCGCTGACAATAAAGCCCAACAACTTACCAGAACGAACACCAAAAGTACACTTATTCGGATTCAAGCGGAGTTTATACTTCCTCAAACACTAGAATAGCTTCCATAAATGCTCAACATGTTCCTCTTCATCAATTGATTTGGTAATCATGTCATCGACATATACTTCAATCTCTTTATGCATCATATCATGAAAAAAAGTAGTCATTGCCCTCTAGTAAGTTGCACCGACATTCTTTAAACCGAAAGGCATCACTCTATAACAGAATGTTGCCCAAGGTGTAATGAGTGTGGTGTTATTCATATCCTTGGGTGCCATCTTGATTTGATTATATCCGGAAAATCCATCCATAAATGAGAAGAATTTGAATTTAGCAGTATTGTCTACCAACATATCAATGTGTGGCAGAGGGAAATCATCTTTTGGACTAGCTTTATTCAAATCTCTATAATTAACACACATGCGGACTTTTCCATCTTTCTTCGGCCCGGGCACAATATTGGCCACCCATTGCGGATACTCAGCAGTTATAAGGAAACCGACATCAATCTGCTTTTGCACTTCCTCTTTGATCTTTGCAGCCATATCAGGATGTGTTCTTCTCAACTTCTGCTTGACTGGCGGGCATTCTGGCTTCAATGGCAATCTATGCTCCACAATATCAGAATCCAACCCAGGCATGTCTTGATAGGATCAAGCAAACATATCTGAATACTCTCGAAGAAGATCAATCAATCCCTTCTTAGCATCTGGACACAGTCGAGACCCAATCTTGACTTCTTTCACATCATCCTCGGAACCCAAGTTGACAAGCTCAACTGCTCTTCAAACGGCTGAATAATCTTTTCATCTTGCTCAAGAAGACGAGACAATTCCTCACTCACTTTTACATCACTTTCCTCCTCGGCTTCAAACACAGGGAATTCAAAATTTGGAGAAGGAGAAGGATCATTGTATTCAATGGGGTTAGGAACCAACCTGCATAACGATTTGACATTTTGATTTTAGAGACGTGAATTTGTGACCAAATATTATGCAGATGGACAATTATATTGTTTATTTATGTTTTTTGTGATTACCGTTTTCAGAATAAGCAAAAAGTAAAAATTAAACATCAAAGATGTGGATGAATAGAATTAATTTTATTGATGATCAATTTCAAAATGCCCAAACAATGTTCACTCCTCCCTTAGGCATAGGAGAAGGATTTTTAAAATATAAAAGCAATTACTTAGTTCGATGCAAAATAATAGGAATATCAACAGTAGTCCAATTGTGGCATGTCTGTCCATGCATCACAAAGTTGGTGCAGTCTTCCTCTTCATTGTCCTCTAGCAAAGCAGCTAAGTGTTGTTCATTCCCATGAATGAACCCTCCGCTACGGAAGCTGAGTTGCATCTCTTCAGATCTAACGGTTGACGAGCCCTTCTGGAACCCCAAACCAGTTCTGCCTTTGTTGTCGGTGACCTCTACCACACGCCCCCACTGATCAACAGGACCTTCTTCAACAATTCTTTGCGCATCTTTCAGAGAGGTCATATGTGCCCCAACTCTCTTCTCAACAGGAATAGATAAGGCTTGGAACGGAGATCCAACCTCATCCTTAGCTTCCACATATGAGAAAGATGACATATGGCTTACCAACAACGCTTTCTCACCATCCTCAGCTTCCACATATGAGAAAGATAACAACCTCGGCCTCATGAATCCATGGCCTTCCCAATAAGCAACTGTAGGCCTGGTGGATATCCATTACTTGAAAAGTAATCTGAAAATCACTCAGACCTATCTTGACTGGAAGGTCCATTTCTCCAATGATTGTCTTACGCGAGCCATCAAAGGCCTTGACAATTACTCCACTGTACCTCATGGGAGCTCCTTGGTAAGATAACTTTGACAATGTTGACTTCGGAATCACGTTGAGTGACGAACCGGTGTCAACTAGCACATTTGACAAAGCATCTTCTTGCCAATTCATCGAAATATGCAAAGCCAGATTGTGATTTCTTCCCTCCTCAGGGAGTTCTTCATCGCAAAAGCTCAAATTGTTAGATGAAGTGATGTTACCCACAATGTGATCAAACTGATCCACGGTAACATCATTTTCTACGTATGTCTGTTCAAGAACTCTCTGCGTGCTTCTCTGTGCGCTTCAGAATTCAAAAGCAGAGACAACACGAAAATCTTCGAGGGGGTCTGGAGCAACTGCTCAACCACATTAAATTCAGTTCTTTTGATCAGTCGGAGTACCTCATCATCATCATTATTGGATTTCAAGTTGCTGGATTCACCAGACTTATCTTTTGAACAGCCACTTGGATCTACATTGGGTACCTCCATCGTCTTACCAACAACCATTTCCTCTGGGACCACCGGCCCAAACACTCGACCACTACGAGTCACCTTTGTAACATCTGCAATGCTCACAACTGAACTGGTCATAGGTAACGGAACCCCTTGACCTTTCTCCATCATTGTAGAATTGTATTGATACGGTACATCTTTATCAGATGCATACGGGACTGGGCCCGCTAACCGTATTACTAACGATGAAACTGATCTATTGCTGATGTTCTTGCTGCTGCTATCATACTGAATCACTAACCGCTCTGGTTGTTTGAAAACAGGCACTATGACATTTACACCGTCATCTACATGACGGGATTGAACAATCTGGATCATGCCTTCATCCATCAGACGCTGGATGTCCCTTTTCACTACATCACAACCCCTTGGGTTCACGCTACAAATATCACAACCATCGTGATCATGTTCACATTCACTTACCAAACAGATATATTTATGCATTTGCACCAAAGATCTTTGGATAAACCGGACATCAAAAACCTTGAATTCGCCTGGACAACCGTCCATCATGTTCACTGAGGTATTCCCATGAGCGGGCAAAGGATTAGCTTTCACATTAGGCGCGCGGTCTTCAAAAGACACCATGCCATTCTTCATAAGCTTTTGCACCTCATACTTCAGTGGATAACAATACTCAATATCGTGCTCAGGTGCACCCTGGTGAAAAGCACAGCGAACTTCAGGTTTATACCACCAAGGAAGTTGTTCTGGAATCTGCGGTGGATTCCTCGGTTGAATCAAGTTTTTGAGGACCAATGATGGGTACAGTTCTGCGTATGACATAGGAATCGGGTCAAAAGAGACCTTTTCCTCTCAAAATTATGTTGCTGGCGATGATTTTTTTTTGGAATTGTTGTTGTTGTAGGTGTTTGTTATTTGTTGCGGTTGTTGTTGTTGACGTTGATTTTGATATTGATGTTATTGTTGTTGAATTGGTGTTGTTTGCTGATTTGAAAATACTGGAATAATGGAAGATACTTGATGATGATGATATTGAAGGGGTGGTGGAATTCTTCTTGCTTGAGGCCTCCTCTGCCTCCCAATAAAAATTGCGTTTGTTTCACTATCCTTCCTCTTGCTGAAACTACTCCCATATTTCTTGCTGAAACTACTCCGATATCCTTCTTCAAGTCTCATCCCCATATTTACCATTTCGGTAAAATCAATGGGGGCACTAGCAATCATTTGTTCATAATAAAATGAACTCAGGGTTTTCAGAAAGATTTTAGTCATCTCTTTCTCCTCCAAAGGAGGAGTGATCTGGGCAGCCAACTCCCTCCAACGTTGGGCATACTCCTTGAATGTCTCTTTGTCTTTTTGAGACATCGACCTCAGGTGGTCCCTATCTGGCGCCATATCCACGTTGTACTTGTACTACTTCACAAAAGCCTAACCTAGATCATTGAAAGTGCGGATGCTTGCATTGTCAAACCCCATATACCAACGGAGTGCAGCACCTGCCAAGCTATCTTGGAAATAGTGAATCAGCAACTGATCATTATCTGTCTGAGTTGACATCTTGCGGGCATACATCACAAGATGGCTGAGTGGACACGAATTTCCCTTATACTTCTCAAAGTCAAGCACTTTGAATTTCACTGGGATTTTCATGTTGGGCACTAAGCACAGTTCAACCGCACTCTTCCCAAACAGATCTTTGCCTCTCAGCGTTTTCAATTCCTTGCGCAGCTCAAGAAATTGGTTCTTCATTTCATCCATCTTCTCATAGACGTCGGAGCTCTCAGATGGCTCGGAATGATAGATGATGTCCTCTACACGAGACAAAGTGTGCATAATTGGAGGTGGCACAAACATGATCGGGCTAGATACCGGCATGGAAGCAAAAGTAGGAGCGAAACATTCTGGCACAAAATTGGGTGGCATTCCCCAAGGGAATCCAACAGGCAGATTCTGAGCGAAGTTGGCGGTGGCAGCAGGCACTGTAGAGGTAACCACTTCAGAAATGACAGTCCTTGCGGGAGGAGTTGCATATGTTGGAGAAGCTTGGCTATGTGCAGCAAGAACTGACTCCATCATGGCAGTCAGCCGGGCAATCTCCTCTTTCAAATCTCGGTTCTATTGCTCAAGGTGTTCCATGATCTTTGGACGATTAGCTCTGGGGTTGTACCAATGAGTCAGCTTGGCTAAAGCACAGAAGAACACCAATCAAACACCTGGAAAAAACCTGCTTATGAAAATGATGCATGAAATGCAATGCTTGATTATTTTTTATTTTCCAAGGAACTTACTATATCATTTGCAAATATATAATATTGAAATGGCAATTGCAATAATTTGATATGACCAAAAATTTCTTTTTGTTTATATAAATTGAAAGGATTACACTGAGTATAATTTCATAAACCAAAATAAAAAGATACAAGAGAAAAGGAGACTAGTCATCCTAAGGATCCCTAACAATAATGTCAGAAGATCTAGCTGAAGGCGTGTACTTCCTTCGAATGCGACGAATCTCGGTCTCAAAAGAAGCCTTCATCTGAGTCTTCTCGAGGACAAGGTGGTCAACAATCTTCTTCCAAGCAACGAAAGGCTGAGGCATGCTAGAAGATGAAACCTCTGGCTCTCTCTGTCTCTTCGTCACTCAGTCTTCAAGTAGCTCAATCAGTGCGTCTTTGTCCTTAGACTCCAACTGCAACTCTTCATGCTTCTTGCTCAAAGCATGGAAACGCTCTTCCCACATGTCCTTCTCTTGCTTCATCTTGACGAACACGTCTTCCAACTCCTCTACATCTTGGTTAGGGAGATTTAATGGCTCAACCACAACCATAGACACAGGTCTTTCACAGGGATAAGGCATCTTCAACTGCAAAGCTCTCTTCTTCACCCAAAGAGTGTAAGCTTCCAAAGCTACACAAAGTTGGGGATCTTTACCCTCTTGATAGAAAAGACTCTCAAGGGGAACCTAAGTTGACAACGAGCCAAAGAAGGGTTGTAGTTAATTTCTCCTTGTGTACCAATGAGAGGCACATTAGAGAATTCACCATAACTATCAATAATCTCCAAACTGCTTAAGGACGGATCATACCAAACTATATCATCATTATTGAGAGACATAAGTCTCTGAGACCACCTTAGACATTGTTTGTTCTCCATAAAAGTAGGCGTCTACGACAAGTGCGAAATAAACGACCTGTACAGAAGAGGAATGCAACAGACAATTGTTCCACCACCCTTAGAATTCCTTAGATGCAAAGAGAAATACATATCACCCAACAAAGTAGGCACAGGATTCCCAATCAAGAAAAGTCTAATGGCATTAACATCAACAAAACCGTCAATGTTAGGGAACAAAGCTAATACATAGATGAGTAACACAAAGATAGCTTCAAAAGCATCCACACTACCAGCTTGAGCAAAAGTGGTAGCTTCCTTGATGAGGAAAATAGATGGCAACCCAAACAATCCTCCTTTCTTCACCCAATGAGCCTCTATCTCAGACTTCTTCAAGTGAAGAGCTTCAACAATAAATCTAGACGGGGGAATCTCCTCCAATCCACTAAAAGGCACTCTACTAGAAAAAGGTATCCCCAAAAGATGAGAATACTCCTCCAAGGTAGGCACAAGCTAAAAATCTGAGAAAGTGAAACAATGGTAGAGAGGATCATAGAACTGCACCAATTCACTCAAGAGTCCTTCAACTACATCAGCAGACAAGATGGACAAAAGCTTCCCATGACGTTGTTTGAAGTCCAAGGGATCTAATACAAAAGATGCTAGCTTCCTTAACTCTTTCAAGTCGGGACATCTGAAGTTGTACTTCTTAGTGTTCCTTCGTCCATAATCCATGGTCTGAAAAAATATATGCAAATGACACCTTAGTTCCTTGAAATTTTCGTGTGATGAATGTTATAATACGCATGAAATGCATGAATACAACAATCACAAGTAAGGGATCACACACAAGGCAAACAAAGGTCAAGGGATGAATCAATTCTTTGTCAAGATCAATCATCCATTTTGGTGGATTATGGTTTGCACCTTATTGTTGAAAAGTATATCTTCGGCAAATATTTTTATATCGTATCCACAGAGATTGGTTGTTATTACCGCCGTTCTATAATCCAAATTGTTATAAGTTTAGAAAGTAACAAAGTTGTTTTGTTTGAAAAACTATCTTGTGAGTAAATGTAACTAAAAACAGTAAAATGGTTTTAATCAAATGTAAAAGCTTGGCAAGATTGGAGTTCACTATTCTAAATGCTTATGATTCCTTATGATAACTATATAGATTCAAGATTATTGATGATGTTCATGTATCCTCTCAAAGTCATTTATGTCTAAATGATATTGTGATAATCACTATATTGATCCTTAGACGATCTCTCCACCTAACTATCAATATAGCAATCTTTAACGGTTGATACAAAAGAAGAATAATGAACAAATCTATCTCTACAACTTATTCACTACTTGAAAATCTATTTTATGTCAAGACTCAAATAATCTCTTTCAACAACTACTCAAATCTGATTTTCAACTTAGGGCAAAAATAGCCTTCAATACATCAACAATCTTTAATCATATATATAAATCAAATGGAATACATAAACAAATGAGAATAGCTACTACTCAGTTCGCTGGGCGAACTCTGTTCGCTGGGCGAACTGAAGGAATTTTTTTATTTATTTTTTATTTTTATAAATATTCAGTTCGCTGGGCGAACTGAAGGAAATTTCAAAAAAATTGTTGGCAGTGGACAGAACTTAAGTGGTTCTGCCACGCACTGTTCGCTGGGCGAACTTTGTTCGCGGCGCGAACTGAAGCTTTCCATTCAGTTCGCTGGGCGAACGCTGTTCGCGGGGCGAACGGCAAAAAACAGAACCCAATTTTTCAAAATTTAACACAATAGAAACTCAATAAAATAGAATTGAGAAAATGTAAAATTCAGACTTACAACGTTGGGTTGCCTCCCAACAAGCGCTTTGTTTAACGTCGTTTTAGCTCGACGGTTCAACGGTCTTCACGATCCAGCTTTGTTGAGCAACTTCCTCAAGGGCTTTGTTGTCTTCAAGAGGTTCTTGATGAACCTTCGATAAAATCTGATACCACCCGTTTTCGGAACTACTTGCACAACACTTACCCATTCATCATCGGAGATAGAACAATTCGTCCCGGTCTCTACTAGTTTGACAACTTCCTTCTTTTTCAGCACTCGTATCAATTGATTCTCCTCATTTGTGGACAATGTATTGCTAATGACCACCGGTTTAGTACAGTCATCACCAAGGAACACATACTTTAAATGCGGCTCTAGTTTTGGCTCTTCCACTTTCTTTGTCATATCCAAGCCTTCGTTTGTCTCTTCATGATAAACAAGTTCTCCACAAGACTCTAATTCATGCAACATTGCTTCCATCTCTTCTCCTTCATTTTGGGTCGAAACTTTGTAGACTCCGATAAGAGATTTCTCTGATGGGTTAGAAACATGAACCTGGTTTGCGATCTCCACTGGTTCCTCCTTGGTGGCATCGATTCGGAAAGACTCACACTTACCATTGAAATGATTTTTGGCTTCAAAAAGATTGAAGGCTACCTCTTCATCTTGCACCCTTACTTTCATTAGTCCATCATCAATGTCAATCATCATTCGGGCCGTTTTCATGAATGGTCTTCCAAGAATTATAGGAACCTCACGATCCTCATCCATGTCTACTATCACAAAATCTACCGGAACAAGAATTTGTCCACCTTTACTAACATGTCTTGAGCAACTCCATATGATGAAGTAGTAGACTTATCAGCTAGTTGTAAAGTCATCCTTGTAGATTTGATCTCAACATTTCCCAATCTTTTGACAATGGATAGGGGAATTAAATTGATACTAGATCCCAAGTCAATCAAGCCATTACCCATGTAGGTGTCTCCAATGGTTACCGGTAGAATGACTCGGCCCGGATCGAATTCCTTTCTTGGGAGAGTCTTTTGAATGATGGCACTACAACGTGCATCGAGCAAGATTGTCTCGTCTTCCACATGTCTTCTTTTCTTTGTGAGAATATCCTTCATGAACTTTGCATACCGCGGCATTTGCTCTAATGCATCGGCAAATGGAATATTGATTTGAAGTTGTTTAAATATGTCCATAAACCGTGCATAGTGTCTAGCATTATCCTTCTTTGATGGTGCGTGCGGATAGGGTAGATGTTGAACTGGAATGACATTCACGCCTTTGTCTCTTGTTTTCTTTTTTCTTAGTTTAATTTCCTTCTTCATTTCTGCTTCACACTGCTGCTCTTCCATCAATTGCTGGTTCTGCTGTTTCCGTGGCGCGAAGGAAGATCGCGGCGCGAACTGAGCAGTTTCTGCCACTTTCTCCTTCCCACAAGCCACATCCTTATTTTCCAGCACAACATCCATATCATTCTCAACTGTAATTTCCTCACTTTTTTTACTTGTCAACTCTCTACCGCTTCTAGTAAAAATTGCTTTACAATGCTCCTTTGGATTAGTTTGAGTGTTAGCGGAGAAAGAAGATCCTGCAGTTTGTTTCGACAATTGTTTCGCAAGTTGACCTATTTGATTTTCCAAATTCTTGATTGCTGCCTCGTTGCTCTTCTGATTTTCCATGGAGGCTTGCATGAATTGTTGGAGAGTGTCTTCTAGCTTTGAATTTCCTCCTTGCGATTGTTGTCCTTGAGAATTTGGGTGTTACTAAGGACTTTACTGCTAAAAATTTTGGTTGTTGAACCTTGATGGTTGATAACCTTGATTGTTCCTTTGATAGCCTTGATTTTGATTGTTCACATAGCTTACTTCTTCTAGTGGAGGGCAAAAACCAGTAGGGTGATCCCCTTGACATAATTCGCAACATGCTACTTGATGCCGAACTTGAGCACCTTGAATTTCCTTCATTTGCAGTGGAAGCTTGACCATTTGTTGAGTAAGAAACTCTACTTGTTGAGAGAGTAGCTTATTTTGAGCAAGAATGGCGTCATTGGTATTTAACTCAAGAACTCCCGGTTTACATTGTGAAGGACTACGATCATGTTGACTTTGACGATCATTGAGTGCCATCCGGTCAATAATGACTTTAGCTTCTTCCGCATTCTTTAACATAAGAGAGCCACCCGCGGTAGCATTCAAAAGTGTTCTATGAGTTGATTGGAGCCCATTTAGAAAAATATGGATTTGAGTGAGCTCATCAAAACCATGACCCTTGCATTTTCTCAACATTGACTTGAATCTTTCCCAAGCCTCATTTAAAGACTCGTTGCTTCCTTGAGTGAATACCGCAATAGCCGTTTTGGCTTCCATGAATCGGGATTGAGGGAAATATCTTTCTAAGAACTTTTCTTCTAGCAAATTCCAATCCGTCATCACTCTTGCTGCTTGATCAAGGTACCACTCTTTTGCCTTTCCCACTAAGGAGTGTGGGAACATCCTTTTGAATAACACCTCTTCACCCGTTTCATCAATTCCCGTAGAACCCGCAATCTCATAGAATTTGATGAGATGGGTATACGGATCTTCATGGTCCATTCCGGTGAATGGGTTTGCATAGAGAAGTTGGAGGATTCCGGTCTTCATCTCCGTATTTCTTCCTCCACGGGCAAATTGAGCATTTCTTCTTGGACTATTAGCGGACATTTCGGTACGATTGTCATCCGCCGTGTTTCCTTCACAAGCTTCTACAACCACTTCTTCGATTTGAACAAGTGCGGAAGTAGATGCTTCTTCTCTCCAGTTCCTCTCTTCGGCTAGTTTCCTTCTTCTTCGTGTTTTACTATTGAGCTTCCGAAGTGTTCTTTCAATTTCGGGATCGAATTGAAATTGCTCCTCGGTAGCTTTTCCTCGCATGCACTAGAATCTCCAAAACTAACACACCAAGTGAAACAAAAGAGGGATAGTAATACAAGTAACAAAACTTAAAACAATGAATTATTGCAATGCTTGTAATATCGAACACCAATCCCCGGCAACGGTGCCAATTTGTTGAAAAGTATATCTTCGGCAAATATTTTTATATCGTATCCATAGAGATTGGTTGTTATTACCGCCGTTCTATAATCCAAATTGTTATAAGTTTAGAAAGTAACAAAGTTGTTTTGTTTGGAAAATTATCTTGTGAGTAAATGTCACTAAAAAGAGTAAAATGGTTTTAATCAAATGTAAAAGCTTGGCAAGATTGGAGTTCACTATTCTAAATGCTTATGATTCCTTATGATAACTATATAGATTCAAGATTATTGATGATGTTCAAGTATCCTCTCAAAGTCATTTATGTCTAAATGATATTGTGACAATCACTATATTGATCCTTAGACGATCTCTCCACCTAACTATCAATATAGCAATCTTTAACGGTTGATACAAAAGAAGAGTAATGAACAAATCTATCTCTACAACTTATTCACTACTTGAAAATCTATTTTATGTCAAGACTCAAATAATCTCTTTCAACAACTACTCAAATCTGATTTTCAACTTAGGGCAAAAATAGCCTTCAATACATCAACAATCTTTTATCATATATATAAATCAAATGGAATACATAAACAAATGAGAATAGCTACTACCTCCAATATTGACAAAATGGAGTTTAGCTCCTCCTCATCATTGTTACAAGCAGAATAATAATGGAAGAAAAACTCTGTTTTTCTCTCTTACAAAATATCTCAATGTTCAATGTGTGTCAAAAAACATGAATGCTTAGAATAATGTATATCCCTATAATAAAATAGTTGACATTTACTTAATTAATCATTTTCATCCAAAGCAGAAAAGCTATTCCAAGACAGACACCAAAAGGGCAAAACCAGCTGGCATTGGAAACAGCACACTTGGCCAAAACAGCTTGTTGGATTCGCAGGGTTCGCTGGGCGAACTCTGTTTGCTGGGCGAACTGAAGCTTTCCATTCAGTTCACTGGGCGAACTGAAGCTTTCCATTCAGTTCGTTGGGCGAACTGAAGCTTTCCATTCAGTTCGTTGGGCGAACTCTGTTCGCCGGGCGAACTGAAGCTACCTCAACATCCTTGTTTTGCAAGCTTCATGTAATTGTTCTTACAAGTGTTAATCTTCAAGAATAGGCCTCCAAATTGCATTCAACACTTCTTCCAAATTATGATTATGCATTCCGAAGCTCTCTTGTCCAAAAATTCTACAAAACTAAAAAAAATGTGAAATAACTATTCAAAACAAAATAAATTAAACGTAATTGCATTTATACAAATTAATAAGAATAAAAGTGTGTAATTGCATCAAAACTTGGTAAAAGGGACCAATAAAATGATATAAAAAGTAGTACTAATTGGTCCCTAACACTTATAACCACCCAAGATCAATTGATATTGACAAGACTTAATTGGATCAACCAAGAATCAAGGGTTTGTTGCAAGTAACAAGCATGGAGTTTGGGTAAGAACCATCCCAAAGGAGTGAACTAAGGATAAAAACTTGTAGATCATGTTCTAAAAAGTGCCCAGAGTCTTAATTCCATCTATCGGATATTACAGGTTAAGATGACTGACTCATCGACCCGTAATATTCTCAAGAGAAATTCGTCTGAGTGTAGTATCGCGTAACAACTATTATCAAGTCTACACCTGAACAGTTTCCGCACTACGTCCTAAATAGGCCAAGATGGGTTAGGTGTTCTAAGGCCCTCAACTTCTCAGACCCAATTAGAAATAGTAATGCCTAACCACAAATACTTGTGTGACATTTCCAAATCCAAAGGAGTCTCCACTGAGCGGATGGATCTCAAGCCAACTTGTTAAGGACTACTCCACACAAGTCGAACATTACTATACCACCCTCTTATCTTAATTTCACTCAAGTTCGGGTTAGAACTTATCTCACCACTCAGAGATCACCAAGCACAACAAGCAGATTATATCACACAGACATATATACAAACATCATATATATACAAATATATTCACACAAAAAGTAGGCTAAACCCACTGGAGACTACTCCCCAGTAGAGTCTCCACTTAATTTCTATAGCGGGAAATTCATGATCATCAAGCTATTGACAAGCTAGAGATCAATTAACAAGAGTCTCCATTGCGCATTTATTGTTTCCAAGGGAAAAGGCAAAGGTACGAACAAAACCCAAATAGTAAAAAGTTTTCGAATAAAAACTAATAAAAATCAGAGATCACAGGTAAGGGGGTTGGTTACACAGAGGGAAGGTGTTAGCACCCAAAGTGTCCTAGGTACTCCTAGGGAGCCCTTTTTGTGTGCATATGTATTTTGTGTTTGACAAGACCCTCAGACTTGTGCCTACGTACCAACATATAAATGAGGGATCAAAACCTCGTAGTTCATGCTAGAAATTTCTAAATGAGTGTGTTGGTTTTAACAAAATTAAGTTTGGAAGGCACAAAGCCTAAAATGGTTTGAATGAGTTAGTTTTTTTTTTTTTGCTTTTTGAAAGTTTAAGTCCAGTATAGTTAAATTTATTTACATGTTTGATTTAAGAAAATGATTTTGAAAATGCAATGGCACAAGGCCAAAGTTTCTACCTTTTTGCCAAAGTGGTCAAAGTTTAGAACAAAAGGAGTTTACACAAAGAAGGTTTTTTTTTTAAAATGGAGGGAGAGATTTTGAAATTAAAGAAATGGGGAAAAGATGAAGAGACTACCATATGCACAAAATTTAAATGTTTAAAGTTGAAAAGATCTGACCAAATGGGAGCAATCCAATAGGCAAGTATGTCAATAGAAACCCAGAATACCCTTGGACTTTTAGATTCAAATGCACAATTATATCAATCTTGAAGAGAAAGGGCATCAAATAAATATGACCTCATCCAAGCTTATCCATTTCATGATCTTCTTCAGAATAGCCTATGTAGCAGATTGTCGCATTACGCGAAAACCGGCGGGAAAAAGACACAGAGCCGCCACCGTGCGTTATTTATCCCAAAGGAGGGAAAGGAAACGCTCGAAGTAAACCTGGAAAGGACATGGTCTTACGACCAGAGATTGATAGGATCGGGGGTCGGTTATGCGAAGGGAAGGTATTAGCACCCCTACGCATCCGTCGTACTGGACGGGATCCACGCTCAAAAAGGATAGAAGAAAGGTTGCTAGATAACTGCTCAAGACTACACAAAACTGGAGTGAAACACAGGAAAGACGGAAGAAGCGGACTCAGCAGGATATCGCATCCTGGGCCTACGTAGTTTGTCTGAAACAAACATCAGAGTCGACGTAGTTCGGGGGCAGGGGAAACGTGCTCGCTAGGATGTCGCATCCTATGCATACGTATCTTCTCTAACTAGAGAAAGAATCAGAGCACTCGTAGCTCGGCTAACACACGCCAAACAAAACACAAACAGGAAACCAACTGCCAATCGCTGGACATACATCAGACTCCGAACCAACAAACACACGCAGGAAACCGACTGCCAATCGCTGGACTTATGTCAGACTCCACACAAACAAACCCACACAGGAAACCGACTGCCAATCGCTGGACTTATGTCATACTCCAAACCAAGAACAAACAAACACAGGAAACCGACTGCCAAGCGTTGGACCTAAGTCAGACTCCAAACAAACAACCACAAATAGGATACGGAATGCCAATCGCCGATCTTACATCCATCTCCTAACACATACAAAAAGGTTGAAAAAGAAAAAGGGCGCCCGGAGAGATCTGCTCATCTCCTGCCTACGTACCTCATCTGGTATGAGGATCAGGGCGACGTAGTTCCCCTTAACAGGGAAAGAACTTCTATCTTAACCAGAGACTAGGGAGATAACAGACTACTAGGGAGACTACGACTCGAGCCTAGAAGTTTTCATGCATACGATCCCTATGTTGAGGTCTCTAATCCTAACTTGCACAGGAAGCAAGCTATCCTAAACAACAAATAAGCAAACACAAGCACAAGAGAGCAAGCACACACACTATATGCAAACAAGTGGCTCATACAAGGCTAGGCTTTAGTCAAGGGGTCAAATCAACCTCGACAAACAAGCCAACTGGAAAGGGTAGTCAGGCTCTTAACCTCTAACATTGAGAGTTAGGGTGAGCAGATGAAATGGAGATGAGGGTTATGCCTCATAGCTCTTAACCCGGGCCTGGGTGAGCTTGACTCAATGAAAGTGTGGGAGTCCAGAATGTGGGATTCTATTCCACAATGACTGACACAACAAGATTTTGGGCTTTTATTCAAAGTGCATCAACACAGGGTGTGAGCAAGATGAATGACACAACAGAGTAGCAGGGGGTGGATTGCACACCCCTTTTATCTGCCAATGCCTCTTCATTTAGGAGGTCTTTTCATGTACAAGGCACAAAGATAAACAAGCACAAACATTGCCTCTTAAGGAGGGCTTCAGACACGTGCCTGCCAACATAACATGACAGGTCTTCCAGACTACATGAAGTTCAAGGAATTTACCTCAGTGGTATGCCAACCACAAGCAAAGCAAAGCAAAGTTCAAATGAACTTAAAGCAACTTAGGTACCTGTGGAAACAACTAAACCAAGCAGTATAGAATTCAGACAAACAGACAACAGTCAATATCAAACAGACAATCCCAATGTACAACAAATAAACCATAAGGCAAACTCAAGTGAATTATCATCAACCTACAAAACAGCAAATGTTAGCAATCAATAGCAAATATCAACATTTAAATGATGAAGCATCATCAACCATGGAGATTAAGTGCTTGATCCTGAAATTCAAAGCTCACATGTAAGTACATACCACTAGGTCAAAGCCTAGGGTCAAAGGTGAAGAAAAAATTCAAAGCAGGAGCTGAAATTCAATACAATGCAACTTCAAACAAATATTAACATGTCCTAAAAAGGACCACATCAAAATCATCAAGAAAAAGCATTTCATGTGCAAGGGAAGTCAAAGACAATTTCAAAGCATTCAAATGGACATTGAGAATGAAAAATCCAAATCAAAACAGAAATGATTCAAATCATTCTGAAAACATTCATGAGCATACAACACACCCAACATGATCATCATACAAAAAATCAAGATCAACAGAGATCATTTGATATGGAAATAAAATTGCACAAGTTGATCATCCAATGGTGTGACGCAAATTGTCACACCATGCTAACATGCACATAAAACTGAAATGACACATGGAAAAAATGTCAAACCAAAACCAAAATGTCAATTATCATGTCAAGAATCATCATGCAAAATTTGGTAGCAATTGGATCTATATCAAGCATTTCACAATAGAAAGAGTAAGGCAAGGTCACAAATGTACACATGATCACATATTTTAACACAAATCAAAATCCAGCCATGCACAACTTCAAAATTTATCATCATCAAATAGAGGACATCTTAATGAACAAATAGCAAAAAACCAGGGATTATTTGGAGCATTTTTCAATTAGATATGGATTTTCAAAGTTGGAAGAAATATTTAAAATGAGATGAACACATGTATATGAAATATGGAGGGAAAAATGAACATGAGAAATTAATTTGAATATATGTTGCCACCAGGATTCGAATCAGGTATAGGCGCCAATCAAAACGGCGTCGTTTCATGGCATGGAAATAAAATGAAAAAAACAGAGACCCAAACGCGCTACACATGGATCGAAGTGAGAACCAACGGATCAAACAAGGCCTGGGCGCGTTCTTCATCAAGAACCCTAGCGAACCAGGTTGGACGCTAAGCCGTCACTATGCCGTCGCTAAGATGAAGATCTTCATCTTCTTTCCGAAGATGATGATGAATAGTATGAAGTTCATCAAAATTTTCCAGAATTTCTCAGATTTTACAAAAAAATATACCAAAACGAAGCTCATGCAATGGAGATTATAGATCAAGCATCAATTCATCCTAATTCAACATGATTCATGCAAATCGAAGCAAATAAAGTTTGACATTCAAAACTTCAATCAAGCATATCTCTCTCAATTCTTATCCAAATCGCACGAAATTTATATCAGATTGATCGACATCAAATGTTCTACAATATTATACACATAAAACAGAGAATTAAGGTGATCGAAAATGTGACCTCTTGAAGATCAGTTCTTGAATTCTGCAGATTCCAGGCCAGGCAAGCATGCAAATCCACTCCAAATCACTTGTTATGAAGTTTGATGATGAAATTGAGGCTTGGAAACGTGTAGATCTAGCTCAATTTGCATTTGCCATTTTTGAGTTCTTGAACTTCAATGCTTGATTTCTACACGAATTCACCAATCCAAAGCTTGATCTGCACTAAATCCACACCAGAGAACAAGAATATGGAATAAAAATGCAAGGTTCTTTGAAGATTTTTCAAATTTTGGTTGAGAGAAAAAAATGGAGGGAAAAACTTCTAGATCTAAAAAATGGTGAAAATGATTAAGCTCCTGAAATTCTGTTAGGATTATCAATATATACTCTGTGCTAATCCCATTTTAATTAAAATTAATCAAGGTTTAGTTGAAGTTAAGCAAGATAAGGTGTGGTGACAAAAATTAAAAAATGCATGGTGCATGTAGTAAACCCACGTGAACAGTGTCATGTGCTTGATCAAAGTCACTCAAAATCATTTTTTAAACACATTGGCAATGGTAAAAGGTTCCCATGATGCATCAATTTTAAATTTATGATTTTCCCTCCAAAATCTTCATGAATAAGCAAGTGATCAAATGTTCAAATTTCATGCAATGTGATGGATGTTTTGGAAACTACATGTCATAAGAAGAAAAATGCAAGAAGAACCACCAAATTTGGAGTTATGAATCAAAAGATATGGCCATTTGAATTTTCATGTGCCCTTTGCAATGATTTGATCATAACTCCTTAACCATTCATCATAAATTCATGATCTTGGACTTTTTGGAAATGGGAGAGAAAGATCTTCAACTTTCATGTTGGACAAAAATTCATTTTAAGTTTATTTGATGTTGGAAAGTCAAGTTGAAGTTGGTCCAAAAACTTGCCATTTTTGGAAACTTGAAATTATAGGTCACTTTCCATTTTTGGAAACTTTTGCTTTGGCTTCAAATTCATCAACACTGATGTTTGACATGTTGAATAACCCTCTTTGGGACATGAATGAAATGTATCAGAACATTTCTCCACCTCCTAGCCCTCAGTTGACTTGCAGTTGACTTTTATGGGCCCAGATGACCAGAAACTGCACTGTGGACTTTGAGCTTTCAACACTTGACCAAATTGCATCAAAATGAACCTTGGGTTCAGATAAGCTCATGGGATACTCATGTGGCCTTTATCTCATGGAAAAGCTTGATCTCTTGCACAGATGAATTCTCCTAATGCCAGTCTTGACTGATGAAATGCCATGTACTATGCAATGTTAATGACCTAAAAATGAAATGAATGTACAAACGGGGGGTGCAAATTTGAGGTGCTACACAGATGAATTCCACAAGTCATAGGTTCAACATAACAACTTAATAATGATCAACATGGCAGATGAATTTGGAGAGATCTTGAATGATGTATCAGATGAATTCACCTTGCAAGTTCTTGGTTCTTCCACAAATTGGCATTGGCCAAGTCCATTAGCAAAGGAATGTTGTCTAAGTTCTAAGTCTAATTGGGCAAGATCAATCCATCAGTCCACTCAAAAGTCTTTTAGGGTTTTTGTAGTTATTATGTACATTAATAATCAAAGACCAATCAAACAAACAAAGTATATACAAACAAAATAATGACACACAATATGGTACAAATGGACAAAGTGAAAATTACATTAACATAAACAATTAGAATGATATGTATAATGGCAAATGATATAAAGTGCTAAAAGTAAATCGCATAAAAGTAAAGACTTGAAATTAAAAGTTAATGGTTAGTAAGTTAGTAGTTAGTTTTGTTTTGCTTTTGATTTCAAGATATTCTTTGGAGAACACTCAACCCACTTGCCACAAGCATGGATCCTTGAACCAAAACATCTTCCAAAGGAAGGAAAGAAGGCCAAGTTTTCACACAATACCATGGAAGAGGGGAGACTTACAATCTCACTAACTAGAATGCTTATGCCTTTTATGTCACAAATATAGCGCTATGTTAAGCAATCGTAATTGGACTTAGGTAGAAGTCACAACTATTTGAGGCCGGGCAATAGACTTTTGGTGTTAATGCATGTTGGAGACATAGTATTAAGAACTGTGCTCATTAAACATACCACACACAAAAATATGCAAAAGGTGTGGCCTAATCTCATCCATACTCATGTTAATCTTTCAATCAACTAACATTAGGACTTTGAGATGTCATTGGCCAAATGGAAATGAATGGATGAAGAAGGGGAATTAGATGAAGAGGGAAAGGGATGAATGAGATCACAAATTGTTCAAAGGAAGACTTTTACCAAATTAATATTATTCATTCATTTTGGGATATGGAATGTACATTCCATCAATCCCCTAAATCCAATAATATTAACTTGACAAAATAAAATCAACCTTGACCAAGGCCCAATAACAAATAAGAAACTCAATTAAGTCAATACAAATGGTCAACACAATTAAAATGACATTTATTCAATTAAAAATATTAAAATAATGCATTAAATTCAAATATGTTTTGTCCAAATCCTAAAATCTCATCAAAACACCAAATAAATGGCCATGAGATTTATCATAGGTCAAACAAAGTCAAAGGACCTTGGAGGAAAAATTTCATAATTTTTGGACACTTAAAAATATTTTTAAACAATTTAAAACAAATGAAAAATCAATTAATTCATGACAAAAATTAAAAATGATCCAAAAGATAATTTTAATTCAGAATATGAAAGAGAAAAATATTTGAAATTTTTTGGTGAAAGTCCCATATTTTTTGGATCAATATTAAATTTATTATGAAGTATTGAAGAAAATGGAATTAAAATGAAATTCAGAAAATTCAAAAATACATGGACCATCAGATCTCCCTCATTAATTGAGGTGGCAAATTTGATGATCCCAAAACACGCGTTCCATGTGTTCCTTAGTCAAACACGTTGCAAACGTGGTATTCACAAGGGACAACTAAGATTAAAACGTGGAAGTTGGATCCCATGGCTCAGACTCAAGACACATCATCACCGGAGCCAGAGCTCCGATTGTCTTTTCCGGTGAGCTTCACAGGACTGGTTAACATGCATCATCACCAAAATTCCAAACTGGGACATGATTTTAAAGAGAAAAGATCACTGAGCACGAATATCACCTCTAATTCATCCAATTCCAAACATATTAAGAGATATGTGGAATTGAAAAATGAGGTTGATGATCTGAGTTGCTTCGATTTGGCCTCAAAGCAACTCAATCTTCTTGCCTACATTGGTAGGACTTCAGATAACTCAAGAATAAATGGAATTGAGCAAGACTCAAGGAGAATCGAAGAGTTTAAAATTTCTGCAAATTACCTTCAATGGAGGTCTCAGCTTGCTAGATCTTGATCTGAATCGTGCTTGGCTTTACTTCAATTGCTTGCAGGAGAGGAATGGAAAGGCTTAGAAGTAATGGACTCCTGGAGAATTGAATTCCAAAACAGTGAAGATTCAAGCTCAAATTCAACTTAATTTATTAGGGTTATCCTCTTAGAGTGAAGGGTTTTCAATGGAGATTCAAAGATGGCGCAATGTGTGTATGATTTCTGAACATAGGGGCTTCAATTTATAGAGAAATCAAATTATATTTGCACACTCTTTCCACTTTCCAAATTTGGTAAAATGATGATGCCATGCTGCATGGCCACGTACAGGCCCATGGAATGATGGTTTGAAAGTCCAAATGAATGATCAGATGCTTTGGAGATGGATTGGAATGCAAGGTACATGTGCATTGTCACTTGAAGATTGATCCATGCCAAATGATATCAGTCTGTTTAAGCCATGCGTAACCTATGCACATCTTATCCAAAATGCATGAATTTGAGCTCTTCGGAAAGGTGAGATCAAGAGGAACAAGTTTTATGTTGAACACTTTTTCATTTGGAGCTTGGAACTTGGAAATATTTAAGGTGGAAGTTTTGAAAAATTTGACATATCAAAATTTTTCTAAGTGTCAAGCCATATGTCTCAATATTCCACCTTGCTTAACTTTTTATAGGAGCTTCAAATGAGAAACGTATCTTCATAAAAGTTGTATCTCTCTCAAAGACCTTCAAAATGGTCACTAACTTCATGTCATTTGGATTTAAAATGATAGAGTTATGCATTTTTGAAGTTTGGAAAAATCACTTGATCAATGGTATAGGTCAAAAGTGACCTATAATGTAGCCTCGTATCACATGTTCAAAGAAGTTGAATTAGCTCCCACTCCAAACATCAAAGTTGAAGTAGGCATATTGAATTTGATTGTGAAACTTGGAAATCTTTCATCTCATAAAAACTGAGCAAGTTATGGTCTTGGGAAATTGACTTTCAAATTAGGGTTTAGACAAAATGACCTATAATGTTTCAACATAGAAAATGATTTTCCAAACAAAACCAGCTCTAGGTCTAAACATCAAAGTTGTTTATAATGTTATTTAGAGTATGTTTGCATTTGGAATCATTTTCATATGGAGTAAATTATAGGAGATAGGGTCTAGGGAGACCCAGTTTTGACCAGATGAATTCATCTGGCCAACCACCATCAACCAACTTGCTAATTTCCAATTCTCTTGACTTTCTTGGCTCATGGTAGATCATATATGAATAATATGATGAAATTTGAAGTGTCCCTTGATAAATTTGATCAATTAGTGAGATATCTTGTTGGAGAAGTTACTCAAGATACCAAGTCAAACTAGGGTTTCCAAGGCAAATCACCCTCAAACTCTTGAAGAAAACCTGACCAATATACCATATAGGAATTAATGGGACTCATATATGATGCTTATAACCATTATTGAATCAATTCTTGGTTGTGCTCTTTGTTCATGAGGGTCTCAAAACCCTAGATGTGATCAATGAATCAATGAGATCATGCCCTACCTACAAAAGAGTTAGATAGATACAAAGACATATTTTTGGTATTTTAGTTAGTGAAATGATAAAATACAAGTATGATATTATCACAAAGTGCTTGGTGATCTATCCCAAAACAAGCCCAATGAAAGAGGGGTAGGGAGGATGCCAAGGTGTGATCCCAATGCCTATGCTTATGATGGGAATGCATGAGGGATCTTAGGGTCAAAATTGGGGTCTTACAAATATTATTATTATTATTATTATTATTACTAATTGAAAATATTTTAAAGTAAGACTTCACATGTTCCTTGAAATTAAAAACAATCAAAAACATTGTATTTCATGCATCATTTGCATAACATGTTTCTTCCTCCAGGTGTCTTATCAGTTCTTCTTCCGTGTATCAGCCAAGCTGACTCACCATTATAACACTCGAGCTAATCAATTGAGAAGAATGGATCATTTAGAGCAAGAAAACAGAGGGCTGAAGGATGAGATCTCCAGACTTACGGCATTGATGGAATTTGTTATAGGTGCTCAGAACCAACGGTCTCCGCCTCCCACAACTCCTCCTCCTCAGAGGACTATCATCTCAAAGATTACTTGATCAACTATGCCTGTGGTGGCTAGCCAGTCTATTCCTGCCATACCAGCTGGATTCCCGTGGGGAATACCACCTAATTTTATTCCTGAAGGGTATGCGTCTACTTTTGCTTCCTGGTCGGCATCTAGCCAGGTCCTGTCAGTGCCTCCTCTTATTGTTCACATTATGCCTCGTGTTGAAGACACCATTTACCAATCTGAGCCGTCTGAAAGTCCAGATGTTTAAGAGAAGATGGACGAGATGAAGGATCAGTTTCTTGAGTTGCCCAAGGAATTGACGACTCTGAGAGGGAAGGATTTGTTTGGAGAGAGTGTTGTTGAACTATATTTGGTTCCCAATGTAAAAATTTTGGTGAAATTCAAGGTCCCAGACTTTGAAAAATATAAAGGGAATACTTGTTCGTTGAGTCATCTTGTTACGTATGCCAGGAAGATGTCTACTCTTACTGATAATAATCAACTTCTTATTCACTACTTTCAAGATAGTCTGATAGGTGTTGTGCTTATATGGTACATGGGCATGAATAGTGCTAACATTCGTACTTCCAATGACTTGGGTGAGGCCTTTGTCAAGCAGTACAATTACAAGGTTGATATAGATCCAAATAGAGATCAATTAAGGTCTATGTCCCAGAAGGACAAGGAGACATTTAAAGAACATGCTCGTAGATTGAGGGAGTTGGTGACTTAGATTAGTCTGCCATTGGAAGAAAAAGAGATAACCAAGATTTTCTTCAAGATGATGAGTTCATTTTATTATGAACGTATGATCGCAAGTTCCGCCAATGATTTTACTGTAATGGTAAGCATGGGGATGAGATTAGAGGAAGGAGTCTGGGAGAGGTGTCTATCCAAAGACGAAGTGTCAACATGCAAAAAGTATGGTAGTAGCTTCTCTAAGAAGAAGGAAGGAGAAACTAATGCAGTATCAGTTGAGAGGCAGAGGAGGCCTCATGTCAGGATGATTTCTAAATCCCATTAGCATCATCACCAAGTATCATCCATTATTCCAAAATTTTCCAAAAACTCAACCAATCAATAAGTTCTAATTCAACAAAAACATCAACAACAACCGCAACAGTGAACCGACAACAACAACAACAATCATCTGCAAAACATTGAGGGAAAGAAGGTATCTTTTGACCTGATTCCTATGACATACGCAGAGTTATATCCGTCCTTGGTAATCAAGAATCTTATCCAGCCAAGAAACCTTCCTCAGATTCCCGGGCCTCTACCAAGGTGGTTCAAACCTAATATTCATTGTGCTTTTCACCAGGGAGCTCCTGGTCATGATATTGAGAAATGTTATCCGCTGAAATATGACGTTCAAAAGCTTGTCAAGAGTGGTATGGTATGGTATCCTTTGAGGACAAAGCGCCAAATGTCAAAGACAACCTGTTGCATCCTCATGGTAATGCCTTAGTGAATATGGTCGACAGTTTTTCAGGGAATTTTCTGGGTATTTGATGTACGTCATATTCGTAGGTCTTTGGTGGAGATCCACAAGGATTTGTGCAAAGTGAGCCATTGTGAACATGACTATGAAGGGTGTTTTATTTGTAGTGTGAATCCTCGTGGCTGTGTAATTATCAAAAGAGATATTCATAGATTGATGGACGAGAATGTTATCCAGGTTTAACACTCAAGGTATATAGGTAATGATGTGAATGTGATAGTACCAGTATTCAAGACCCCTGAGCGGGTAGTTATTCAATATGACAGCAACAACAACAATAATGTCAACAAATTGGTGTCACCCTTGGTTATACGGTTAGCGGGCCATGTCCCCTACTCATCTGATAAACTTGTCCATACTAGTATAATGCCACCATGAATAAGAATGGTCAAGTGGTTCCTCTTCCAGTTGCAAATCAGTGGTGAATATTACGGATATAGCAAAGGTGACCTGTAGTGGTCGTGTGTTCATCCTAGTGTTTCCAAAAGTTATGGAAAATACGTCAGTAGGTAAGAAGGCAGAGACTCCTGCAGTTGAACCAGTTAGTACTTCAACGTGTCAGCCTGGTGAGTCCAGCAAGTTGAAGACTAATGATGATGATGAAGTGTTGTGCTTGATAAAGAGAAATTAATTTAACGTTGTAGCGGTAAATTAATGACCATTAAGCTACGGATAAACTTAACGTCAATAAACCTAGAGTCGCAACCGCGCTTTATTGTTTCCAAAGGAAAAGGGAAAAGTACAAACAAAACCCAAATATAAGAAGTTTTCAAATCAAAACTAATAAAATTCCAGAGATTATAAGTAAGGGGGTTGGTTACATAGAGGGAAGGTGTTAGCATCCAAAGTGTCCTAGGTACTCCTAGGGAACCCTTTCTTGTGTGTACATGTATTTTGGTATAAAATGATGTTTCCAATAAATAGGGTGTGGGGATGAGAAAAGAATTCATTAATTATATTTTTATGTTTGACAAGACCTTCAGACTTGTGCCTACGTACCAACATAAAATGAGGGATCAAAATCTCGTAGTTCGTGGTAACAATTTCAAAGTGAGTGGATTGCTTTTAGCAAAAGTTTAAATTTGAAAGAGACACAAAAGGCCTAAAAGAGTTTGAGTGGGTGTTAGTTCCTTTTGTCTTTTTTTTCTTAAATTTTAAGCCAATATGATTATATTCATTTACAAATTTGATTAAGAAAAAGAGTTTGAAAATGCAATGGCATAAGGCCGAAGTTTCTAATTTGCAATAATGTCTAAGTTTGGAAATCACAAACAAAGAATTTTTTTAAAAGGAGGGAGAGATTTGAAATTAAAGAAGTGGGAGGAGATAAAGAGACTAATCCTAAGCAAAAATTTTGAAGTTTCGAGTTGAAAAGATCTGACAAATGAGATGCAATCCAATAGATAAGAATGTCATATAGAAACCCAATTTTCCCTTGGACTTTTAGAATGAAGCAATATCACTACACAAATAGAAAGAAGAGCAAGGCATCAAATAAAGATAGCCACATCGAAGCTTAATAACTTTATGATCTTCTTCATAATCTTCCATGTATCAGATGACATACTCCTTGAATGACTCAAAAATAGGCATTAGCCACAGGTTCAAAGTAACATCTTCATTAAAGCCCATGTAACAGATGAACTCAAAGGGATCTCAACACTTGCTTCAGATGAAAGTTCAGTTCACAATGACTGGCTTCAGAAAAGTTGGCATTGGCCAAGTCCTTTTTGCATAGGGAATGTTGCCTAATTCTAAGTCCAATGTCTCAAATCAAATCCAATAGTCCACACAAATATTTTTTGGGTTTTTGTTGTTATTATGTACATTAAGGTCAAAAGACCACAAACACAAGCAAAATACACAAACAAGTATATTCAATCACAAGATATGGCACAAGTGAGCAAAGTGAAAATGGCATTAAAAGTTAGTCAAATGTTAGTTGATTAAAAGTTAGTATTTGCTTTTGCTTTTCAATTATTTAAGTCATTCTTTGGAGAACACTCAACCCTTTATTCACAAGAATGGATCCTTGAACCAAGACTTCTTCCAAAGGAAGGAAAAAAGGCCAAGTTTCCACACAATACCATGAAAGAGGGGAGACATACAATCTCACTTACTAGAATGCTATGCTTTTGGGTCAAAATTTAGCGGTATGTTAAGCAATCGTAATTGGACTTATGTAGAACTCATAACTATTTGAGGTCGGGCAATAGAAACTTTAGTGTTAATGCATGTTAGAGATATGGTATTATGAACCATACTAATAAAACATACGATACTTAAAAGAAAATGGTAAAAGGGTGGACCTAATATCATCCATACTTATATTGGTTTATGAAACAATTAGCCTTAGGATGTAGAGATATCATAGGTCAATTAAATTGATGGGATAGAAAAGGACTGAAGATGAAGAGGGAGGGGAAATAAAATAAACTCAAATTGGTCATGGGAGAAATTTTATCAAATTAAAATCATTCATTCATTTTGGGAGATGAAATGTACATTTCATCAATCCCCTAAATCCAATGATTTTAATCCAACAAAGACAAATCAACCTTGACCAAGGCCCAACAACAATAGTCAAACACAACAAGTCAAAAAAAATAGATCAACATAATTTATTTATAATTAAACAATTAAAAAACTGCATTAAATTAAAACATGGTTGATCAAAAACCTAAAACATCTTCAAAACACCAAATAAATGGTCAATAGATTTATCATAGGTCAAACAAGGTCAAAGGACCTTGGAGAAAAAAATTCATAATTTTTGGAAACTTAAATGTATTTTTAAACAATAAAAAATATGCACAAGAACAATTAAATCATGAAAAATATTAATATGGATCCAAAAAATAATTTTAATTCAGAAAATGAAAGAGAAAAATATTTGAAATTTTTTGGTGAAAATCCCATAGTTTTTGGATCAACATTAAAATTAATATGAATTAATGAAAATAAAGCAATAAAAATAAAAATCAGAAACTACAAAAATACGTGGACCATTTGATCTCCCTCATTGATTGAGATCGCAGACCAAGTGGATCTGAGGGTGCATTTAACCGTATACCAAGTCAAATGTTCCACACGCGTGGTAATCACTTTGAACGCCCCAAATTAAATCAAAATAGAAGGATGATGTGGTTGACAAGCGTGCCAACACACCATCGGAGCCAAAGGCTCCGGTCTTCTTCTTTGGTGGACCTCACCAGACTGGTCCACCTTCAACCATCACCAAAATAAAAAAGGAGGACATGAATTTAAGGTAAAAATGCTCATGAGCTCGAATCTGGCCTCAATTTTACCTAACTTCAAGTATATTGAAAGATACAGGGAGTTGAATTTTGAGGATCATGATCTTAGTTGCTTCAATTTGACCTCTAAGCAACTCAATCTTGTTGCGTTTATTGGTAGGACTTCATACAACCAAAAATCAACAAGAATAATGGAGAATTGAGTGAGAATCGAAGAGATAAAAAATTTAGAAATTCACCTTCACTGCAGGTTTAGATGAAACGATCTTGCTCTCAATTGTGCTTGGCCTTGCTTCAGATACTTAGTGGAGTGGAAATGGATCAAGGAAGAAGGAGGACTCTTGGAGTTTTAATCTCAAAAGAGTTGAGAGATTTAAACTCGATTTTCTATAAAAATCACCAAGCTTATCCTTTGAATGTGAGGGTTTAGGGTTGCTGAATCAAAGCTTCCGCGCCAGGGTCCATAATTCTGAGCAAGAGGGGCTCTATTTATAGGCCAAGTGATTGATAATTACACACTTCTTTCAAAATTCCAAAAATAGCAATATCCTTTGCATGGATGCATGGGCGTATGATAGGCCCATGGAATGATGCATTTAGGTCCAAAAATGAGTGTAAGCAATGTTGAAGCCATATGGAAAGGCCATGCATTTGTCTGTGAGAAATGGAACTTCAAATCTTCCAAATGGTCCTTTAACTTTAAGTCATGCGCAAGTCATTCATTCTTTGTCCAAATGGGATGAATTTGGACTCTTTGGAATGATTAGATCAAGAGGAACAACTTTCCTGTTGAAAACATTTTCTTTTGAAGCTTGTATCATGATGAATTTTAAGGTGGAAGTTTGGAAAATCAAACATATCAAAAAAAATTCTAAGTACCAAGCCATATGTTCACTTCTTCCACCTTGAGTAACTTTTTCTATGGGCTTCAAATGAGAAAGGTTCCTTCATAAAAGTTTTATCTCTCTCAAAGTCCTCAAATTGGTCACACATTTGACCTCATTTGGATTTAACATGAATGAGTTATGCATTTTAGAAGTTAAGGAAAATCACTTGTTCAATGGTATTGGCCCAAAATGACCTATAATGTTTCCTCATATCACATGCATTTAAAAGTTGAATTTGCACTTCCTCAAAACATCAAAATTAAATTAGGCATCTTGAATTTGATCATGCAACTTGAATGGCTTTCAACTCATAGAAATTGAGCAAGTTATGGTCTTGGTAAGTTGACCTCCAAATTAGGGTTTAGACAAAATGACCTGTAATCTTTCACCATAAAAAATGATTTTCCAAGCGAAACTAGCTCTTGACCTTAACATTAAAGTTGTTTGTAATGTCACTTAGAGTATATTTTCTCTTGTAATCATTTTCATATGAAAACAATTATAGGAGATAGGGTCTAGGGAACCCCAGTGTTGACTAGTTGAATTCCTCTGGTCAACCACCATGAACCAACTTGCAAACTTGAAGTTCTCTTGATCTCTTGGAGTCATGGAGGATCATATATGCATAATATGATGTAATGTGAAGTATCTCTTGAAATATTTGATCAATTGTTGAAGAAAATTGTTGAAGAAGTTGCATAAGATTACGTAGATGAATTAGGGTTCCAAGGCAAACTAATTCCATCTCTTGATGATTTCTTGATCAAAATAACATGTGAAGATCATGGGGATTCATATATGATACTTAGAGCGAATGTAGACCAATTCTTGATTGAGCTCCTTGAATTAAGGGTATCAAACCCTAGATATGAGCTTGATAGAGCATAGGTGAGCATATGCACTACCTACAAAAGAGTTAAACTATAAAATGACATATTTTTTCATTTTGGTTAGTAAAAAGAGAAAAATGAAGTATGATACACTTAAATATGCTTGGTGATCTCTCCCAATGCAAACCCAATGAATGAGAGGTAAGGAAGATACCAATGTGTGATCCTAATGCTAATGCATATGATGATAATAGAATGAGGGATCTTAGGGTCAAAATTGGGGTCTTACAGCTGCCCCTATTTAAGGACGTTCTAGCTGAGGAGATGAAGGTTAAAATCTTATATCGACTCAGTAGAATGGACTTAAATAACAACATATAGAAACAAATTTTGGCCCCTAAGAGACCTCATGATGCATATGATGTGAATGCAAGAATAATCTCTTTGGGGAAAATGTTACCACAAAAGAAAAGAAACCGAAGAGACTAAAAGTTATAGTGGGAAATTCATGATCATCAAGCTATGGATAAGCAAGACATTAAATAACAAGAGTCGCCACCGCGCTTTTATTGTTTCCAAGGGAAAAGAGAAAAGTACGAACAAAACCCAAAAATAAGAAGTTTTCAAATCAAAACTAATAAAATGCCAGAGATTACAAGTAAGGGGGTTGGTTATACAAAGGGAAGCTGTTAGCACCCAAAGTTTCCAAGGTACTCCTAAGGAGCCCTTTCTTGTGTGCATATGTATTTTGTACAACATGATGTTTACAAACAAATAGAATGGGGGGATGAGAAAAGAATTCATTAATTATATCTTTTGTGTTTGACAAGATCTTCGGAATGTCTGGCTGTAGCTGCGTACTTCCTTCGAATGCGTCGAATCTCGGTCTCAAAAGAAGCCTTCATCCGAGTCTTCTCGAGGACAAGTTGATCAACAATCCTCTTCCAAGCGATGGAAGGTTGAGGCATGCTAGAAGATAGAACCTCCGGCTCTCTCTATCTTTTCGTCACTTGGTCTTCAAGTAGCTTAATAAATGCATCTTTGTCCTTAGACTCAAGCTGCAACTCCTCATGCTTTTTACTCAAAGGATGGAAACGCTCTTCCCACATATCCTTCTCTTGTTTCATCTTGGTGAGTGCGTCTCCCAACTCCTCTACATCCTGGCTGGGGAGAGTTAATGGCTCAACCATAACCATAGACATAGGTCTCTCACAATGATAAGGCATCTACAATTCCAAAGCTCTCTTATTCACCCAAAGAGTGTAATCTTCCAAAGCTACATAATTGCACGGACGAAGCACGGATCTTCCTTTCCTATGCACATTATGCCAAGCATGCACAATCTTTTTCTTCAAATGTTAGGGATCCTTACCCTCTTGATAGAAAAGACCTTCTAACAACATGTTATTAGGTTTGTCTCTCAAGGGGAACCCAAGTTGACGACGAGCCAAACAAGGGTTGTAGTTAATTCCTCCTTCTGTAAAAATGAGAGGTACATTAGAGAATTCACCACAACAATCAATAATCTCCAAACTGCTCAAAGAAGGATCATACCAAACTATATCATCATTAATGAGAGACATAAGTCTCTGAGACCACCGTAGACATTGTTTGTTCTCCACAAAAGCAGGTGTCTGTGGCAAGTGCGAAAGAAACCACAAATAAGGGATCACACACAAGGCAAACAAACAAAGGTCAAGGGATGAATCAAGTCATTGTCAAGATCAATCATCCATTTTGGTGGATTATGGTTTACACCTTATCAACACCCGAGTTCCGTTAATATTGACAAGACTTGATTGGATCAACAAAGAATCAAGGGTTTGTTGTAAGTCACGAGCATGGAGTCTGGGTAAGAACCATCTCAAGGGAGTGAACTAAGGATAAAAACATGTAGATCATGTTCTAAAAAGTTCCCAGAGTCTTAATCACATCTATCGGATTTTACAGGTTAAGATGACTGACTCATCGACCTATAATATTCTCAAGAGAAACTCGTCTGAGTGTAGTATCGCGTAACAACTATTATTAAGTCTACACTTGAACAGTCTCCGCACTACGTCCTAAATATACCAAGAGGGGGTAAATGTTCTACGGTCCTTAGCTTCTCGCACCCCAAATTAGAGATAGTAATGCCTAACCATAAATACTTGTGTGACATTTCAAAATCCAAAAGGGTCTCCAATGAGCAGATGGATCTCAAGCCAACTTGTTAAGGACTACTCCACACAACTCGAACATGACTATACCATCCTCCTATCTTAATTGCACTCAAGTTCGGGTTAGAACTTATCTCACCACTCAGAGATCACCAGGCACAACAAGCAGATTATATCATTCAAACAAATATACATACATCAATTATACAATTATATACACATAAAAAAGTAGGTTAAACCCACTGGAGACTACTGCCCAGCAGAGTCGCCACTTAATTTCTGTAGCGGGAAATTCATGATCATCAAGCTATGGATAAGCAAGACATCAAATAACAAGAGTCGCCACCGCGCTTTTATTGTTTCCAAGGGAAAAGGGAAAAGTACGAACAAAACCCAAAAATAAGAAGTTTTCAAATCAAAACTAATAAAATGCCAGAGATTACAGGTAAGGGGGTTGGTTACATAGAGGGAAGGTGTTAGCACCCAAAGTGTCCTAGGTACTCCAATGGATCCCTTTCTTGAGTGGATATGTATTTTGTACACAACGATGTTTACAAACAAATAGAATGGAGGGATGAGAAAAGAATTCATTAATTATATTTTTTGTGTTTGACAAGACCTTCGGACTTGTGCCTACGTACCAACATAAGAATGAGGGATCAAAACCTCGTAGTTCGTGATACAAATTTATAAGTGGATGCATTGCTTTTAATAAAAATTAGGTTTGAAAGGCACAAAGGCCTAGAAAATGGTTTAAATGAGTTAGTTCTTTTTGGCTTTTGAGAGTTTTAAGTCAAGTATAGTTATGTTTATTTACAAGTTTGATTAAAGAAAAGAAGTTTGAAAATGCAATGGTATAAGGCCAAAGTTTCTAATTTTCAAAGGGTCTAAGTTTTAAAAAAATCAAGTACAAACAAAGAAGTTTTAAAAAAGGAGGGAGAGATTTTGAAATTAAAGAGATGGGGAGGAGATGAAGATACTAATCCTAAGCATAAATTTAAAAGTTAAGAGTTGAAAAGATCTGTCCAATGGGTTGTAATCCAATAGACAAGAATGTCATATAGAAACCCAAATTCCCTTGGACATTAGAATCAAGCAACAAACAAGGCACACAATATTAACTTGAAGAGCAAGGCATCAAATAGAGATATCCACATCCAAGCTTAACCATTCCATGATCTTCTTCAAATTTTCCCATGTAGTAGATGAATTCCACAATGCTACAAGTCTCACGTTCAAAATAACATCTTCACAATGATCATGTACTGATGAACTCAAATGGATATTCAATGATGTATCAGATGAAGTTTCAAATTAGAAGCAGATGGTTAGATGAAAATTTGCATTGGCCAAGTTCTTTGCATAGGGAGTGTTGCCTAAATTCTAAGTCCAATTGTCTCAGATCAAACCAACAGTCCACATAATATACACAATATACACAAACAAAATATACACAAGAAAAATATGGTATTATGGCCAAAGACCACACAAACAACACTATATACACAAGCAAAATATATCACAAAATATGATCCAAATGGACAAAGTGAAAATGACATTAACATAAACAATTGGAATGGTATGAAGAATGGAAAATGAATATGGCTTAAAAGTAAAGTGCATTAAAGTAAATAACTTGAAAGTAAATGTTAGTTGCTAATGAGTTAGAGGTTAGTATTGCTTTTGATTTTTCTTTTAAGTCATTCTTTGGTGAACACTCAACCCACTTATCACAAGCATGGATCCTTGAACCAAGACATCTTCCAAAGGAAGGAAAAAATGCCAAGTTTCCACACAATACCATGAAAGAGGGGAGACTTACAATCTCACTAACTAGAATGCTATGGACTTATGTAGAAGTTACAACTATTTGAGGTCGGGCAATAGAACTTTGGTGCTAATGCATGTTAGAGACATAGTATAATAGACTATGCTCATGAAACATACCACACATAAAAAGAATATGCAAAAGAGGTGGCCTAATCTCATCCATACTTATGTTGATTTTCAATCAACTAGCCTTAGGACCTTGAGATATCATAGGACCATGACATGAATGCATAAAAAAGGGGGATAAGATGAAGAGGGAGGGGAATAGATCAAAAGTCAAATTGGACAAAGGAGGACTTTTACCAAATTAAGATCAATCATTCATTTTGAGAGATGGAATGTACATTCCATCAATCCCCTAAATCCAATGATCTTAACCTAGCTTAGTTAAATCAACCTTGACCAAGGCCCAGCAACACAAGTTAAACTCATACAAACAATCAAAATGGCTCAATACAATTATTTGACATTTAGTCAATTTAAAAATACTAAAAATAAATGCATTAAATTAAATATGGCTTGTCAAATTCCTAAAATCTCATCAAAGCACCAAAGAAATGGCCATGAGATTTATCATAGGTCAAACAAGGTCAAAGGACCTTGGAGAAAAATTTTCAGAATTTTTAGAGACTTAAAAGTATTTTTAAATAATTAAAAATATTCACAAAATAAATTAAATCATGAAAAATATTAATAATGATCCAAAAAAATAATTTTAATTCAAAATATGAAAGAGAATTTTATTTAATTTTTTTTGGTGAAACCCATATTTTTTGGATTAATATTAAAATTAATATGAATTAATGAAAATCAAAGGAATAAAATGAAAATTAGAAAATACAAAAATCGTGGACCACTTGATCTCCCTCATTAATTGAGGTGGCAGATCAAGTGGTCATCAGCGCACTTTCCACCATGGACTTAAGTCAATGTGCCACAGGGATGGTAATCAAAACCAACACGTGAGATTAAAACATTTTGAATTGATCATGTGGTTCAGAACCTGTCCAGCACACCACTAGTGCTGAAACTCTGGTCACCTTCTCAGGCTCACCGGACTGGTTCAGTCATCAGCATCACATAAATGAAAAAGGAGGACATGATCTGAAAGAAAAAATGGCATAGAGCACGAATCTGACCTCAATTTTAACTAACTCTACATATATAGAAAGATATGAGGAGTTGAATTTTGAGGTGTGTCAACTGAGTTGCTTCGATTTGACCTCAAAGCAACTCAATCATCTTGCCTACATTGGTAGGACTTCATACAACCAAAGATCCAAGAGAATTAATGAGAATTGAGTGAGAATCGAAGAGAAGAAAATTTCTGGAAAATACCTTCAATGTTATGTAGAACTTGATCTTGCTTGCTTCAATCCTTGCTTGATCACACTCAGGGAACTTGCAGAAGTTGTTTGGTAATGGAACAAAGCTTTGGATCCTGGAGTTTTTGAATCTCCAGACAGTGAGATTCAAACTCAATTTTCAGATTGAAAATCTCAAGTTTTCCTTTGAATTGTTAGAGATTGAATAGAGGGGGCAAAGCTGGCGCGCAAGGGATTCTTCAAATGAGCTCAGAGGGCTTATATTTATAGTGTAAGACCCTAATTTTGACCCTAAGATCCCTCAGGGCATCATATCATTGCTCATTGCATTGCCTCAAGGATCATAGCATGTTTGGGCTCCTTAACCTTAGGGTTGGGACTTGTGTGAGTGTTTTGAGACCACCAAGCATGCTTGTATTGTATATTATTGATTTTCTTATTTTTTATTGCTAACCAAAAGCACAAAAATATGTCACTAACTCTTTTTGTTTTGAAGCTTAAGTGATCATGTGCCCCCTTGCTCCTAGAAGGCTCCTAAGCTCAATGAAGTGGCTAGATGAAGATGAGAAAAGGCATGACATTGGTTCACAAAGTTCTTAATCATCATATATGTCTCCCAAGTATCTCAATTTGCCAATTTGATCAAGATAACCCAAAGGGCTTGAGGATTGTTTCCCAAGGAAACCCTAATTCAACTGTGCATTGATTGTGCCTTGCTCATGAAGCAACCTCAACCTATGATCAAATCCAATCAAGGGAAGTTCTTTCATTCTTTATTTTATGCATAGATGAGCCTATGTGAGTATCCTCAATCATTGATTCATTCATCAAGATTTGAAGTTTGGCCTTGAGAAGTTGACCAGTCAAGTCATCTGACTAAACTGAAGATCACTGAGACACAACTTGTGATGTGTTTGTCAAATGAAGATGACCCCAAGAGAAAACATGTTCTTAAGAACCATATGAACAACTTTCATGTTCATCAAAAATCAATTTGAAACTTGGAAGGTCATCATTCATTTCAAATCATTAAAGGTCATTTTGACTAAAACCCTAATTTTGGGTCAATATCCCAAGGACCTAACTTCCTTATTTTTAATGATTTTGAGGTGAGACCAAATGAATTGGAAACACATGCGATAATACAAAATATTATAGGTCACTTTGGACCAAAGTCATTGAATTTGAAAAATGTCCAAATGATGCAAACTTTAAGTCCAAATTGATCATCTTGAAAAGATCTACAATTTTGATGTTGGAGGTTTTTCCATTTAAGGCTTGCATCATTGAAACAGAAGGGCTTGAAGTTGCTTGCTTTTGGCAAAAAAATTCAAAGGGAACCTAAACATGTTTTGTACCTCAAACTTCACAGCCAGTTTTCATAAATTTCCAAACTCCAAATGAATTTTTGCCCAACATGACTTTTGTTCCTTATTCCAAGAGCTTTCCAACCATTACTCACATGACAATTTTTGGATTTTCCATGTGGGAGTTTCGAAGGGCTTAATTCTTATGTTCAATTTTGCAATTCACATCATAACTTGGAATGCAAGCCTATGCATACTCTTTTACACGTCCAAATCACTTATACTTGATCTCAGCATGCATTTCCATTCATTTTTGGGCTTTGCACGCGCCTGTACAGGCCGATGCATGAAGGATCCAAGTTTCATGCACACGAGCATTGCACCACCTTGCATCCATTCCAGCTATAAATAGAAGTGCAACCTCATTCAAAATTCAACCTGAAGGAGATCTGAAACGCTGCTGGATTGAAAACCAAACCCTCACTCAAAGGAATTTCAGTTTTCATTTTCAATTTCAAGCTTGAATTTCAACATCATTAGTTGATCTTCAAGTCTTAATTCCTTAACCTTGCATCACCATTACACTTCCAGATCAAAATTGGATTAAGAGCTTGGACAATTCGTGTTGTTTGAAACTCCATTTCAGAGGTATATCACCAAACATTTTTTTTGTTCAGATCTTCAAATACAGTGTGAATTGCTTGAGTTTGTGCTGTTTTCTGATGTCCTCAAGCATGAGGCAGGCCAGTGGTGGTCTTAATTTCATGAATCGTGCCATTTCAGTTTGTGTACCATGATCTTCAAGCTCATGTTTCTCTTTAAATAGGAACATTGAGGAGAATTCATGGTTACAGGGGTGATGTACATCACCTCAGCTTCATTTTGATACCTTGCTTTTTCATTTTCATTGAAGTTGAAATCCCTGCGCGTGGTGGCCGGAATCAGTTGGCTGGCCATAGAAGATGGTGGTTTCCACCACCATCCCCACGTGGGAGCCTCTCATCCCTTGGATCTCTCTCAAATCTTTTAATCCTGGCCTTGCATTGTTATGACTTGTTTTAATTCAAAATGTTGCGCGCTTGACGTTGGATCATGGTGTGCCCGCGCCTCTGAGCCTTAGGATCAATGCCACGTCAATTAATGAAAAGATCCAATGGTAGCGCATTTTTGTTATTTTCTTATTTTGGTTTTGATTTCATTTAATTCCTTTTATTTTCAAAAATTCATAAATATTTTATTTGAAGTCACAAAAATAGGAGACCAATGTCAAAAAATTTCTTGAAAAATCTAGTTTTATATTTTGATTTTTAATTATTTTTGTGACTTCATTTAATATTTTTTGTGAATTATTTGGTTTTTATTAGTTTTAATTCATTTTAAAATACTTTTTGACATCTGAAAAATCGCAAAATATTTTCTTAACACATATGGATTATGGATCATGATGAGTCAATGAAAAATAGTCTCATCAATTTCTTAATTGATTTGAGATTTATTTGAGATTTTAATTCATATTGTGTTATTTTTATTGTTTTTAATTGTTTTAAAATAGTTTCTGATTTCAAAAATTATTGAAAAAATTTGTCAAAGTTTGTTTGACCATGTTAGACCTATGAGAATTTAATTGGACTTGTTGAAGTTGATATGAATTAAATTTGAGGTATGACCATATTTTGTCCATTTTATTTTTGTATTTACTTTTATTTCAAAAATACCAAAAAAATATGTTTGACTTGTTGACTTATAATCTTCATTTCTCTTCTGTTTAGCATGGGTTGATGATGATTTGATTCACTTTTGACCAATTGTGTTTGACCTTTGAATTCTCTTTCCATTCATTTCATCTTCATCTCTTTCTTTTTATTTTTGGCCAATGAGTTAATGTCTTCTGGTTGGTCTTGACATATGAGAGGTTTAACCTTCTTTGATTCAAATCAAATTCAACTTGATCCATGATCAAGTGAGTTGCTTTGTGTCCAAGATAGGTTGCTTCATGGTCAAGCAAAAAACCTAAAGTCCATCCTAGGCCTTTCCTCTTTTCTTTTGGCATGGCAAGTTGTAGGAGCTATGCTTACTAGTCATGATCTCTAACTTGTGTTTATTTGCCTATAGTTTTATTTACCGGCCTCAGATAGGTGTGAATACAACATTATTCCACTTACGATTGCTTAACATAGCGCTAAATTGTCTTATGACAAACTAACATAACTCCACTAATTACTGACTTTAAGTTTAACATTTAATTTCTTGCAATTTACTTTAATGCAATTTACTTTCTTGCTCATTTATTCATATTGCTTTTCACTTTGCTCACTTGAGCACATATTTTATGTTTATGCCATTTTCCCTTTGCTCATTTCAGCTCATTATTGTATAAATATATATTGTTGTCTTGTGTTGGTTTTGTCTTTGTTTGTGTGAACCCAATGCAAAAAGGAGAAAGGACTTAGAATTAGGACTTACCTATGCTTAAAGGAGTTCAAGAGCAACTAGGCCTCATGCCTTTAGAATGCTAAATTTATTGAAGAGCAACTAGGCCTCATGCCTTTAGAATGCTAAATGTCAAAGTTGACTTCAAAAGACTTCTAACCTAAACTCTTTCTTTGTCCATTTCCCTTATTGTGTTGTGAACTTTTTGATGTTTGTTCTTGTGTGATAGGGATTCCATCTTGAGATAGTAAGAAGGACCATTGTCATGAGTAGTCAAGTTAAGAGAGACAAGCCAAATGGATATCCTAGGAGCTTGAATATGTAATTGTTTGATTGCTTGATAGTGTGGCTAAGTTCAAAGGAAAGGAGCATCTTGAATCATCTCTATGATTTCAAGAAAAGGAACTCCAAGGGTTTTATCTTTGTATGCTTTAGGACTAGCCCTTCTCTTCTTCTCCTCACTCTAACCCAAGCCAAACTCTTTTTGTGCAAACTTTGACTTTGTTTCAAATTAGAAACCTAGGCCTTATGCCTTTGACTTTTCAAAATCTTTTCATTAATACTTATTCTGAATGAATCTTAATCCAACTTTGACTTCATTTTGTAAATAAGTCTAACTTGTAAATACAACTCACTTCAAGTTGATTTTGTGGTTCCAATGGCCACCCTTTATTAAAACCTTTTCATAAACATTAGTCATAGGTTTGAGTTATCATAGTGGTTGATGTAAATCTCACCTCATCCTTAGTGGTTGGATTATAAGTCTTCCATGCTTATTATAGGGTTAACCCCTCACTAGCATGTTGAAGCCTTCCTCACATGGTGGATTATTGGTTTTAGGTTGAGTTTTCTCCCTTTGATAACAAAAGACCTTAAAGGCTTTTGCTCAAATCAATTCACCAATCTTTGAGATATTTACCCCGAACTATGAGGTTTTGATCCTACCTCTGTGATGGTACGTAGGCAATGGGTTCATCCATTAAAATAACAAATTGTAAATATAATCTATTCTTTTCTCATCCCCCCAATCTTTTGCACAAATATTTTTCACAAATACCAACCTACAACACACATTTGCAAAAAAAGGTTCCCTTAGAGTACTAAGGATGTTTTGGGTGCTTAAAACCTTCCCATTTCATAACCAACCCCCTTACCTAGAACTCTGACATTTTTATTAGTTTTTGATTTAATAAAACTTCTTACTTGGATTTTGTTCGCTTTTTAGCCTTTTGTTTGGAAAAATAAAAGTGCGGTGGCGACTCGAATTGTATGTTTACTTTTGGTTTAGTCAATAAACCTGAAGGTAACGAATACCCCGCTACATATAGCATGAGGGATATTTGCATACTTGAATTTGCTTCTAAATTTGGCAATGTCATGCACAAGCTTGCATGGGCATGTACAGGCCCAAATTCAATTGTTCTAAAGTCTCAAAGAAGCTTGAATGGCAAGGAAATGTGAAATGGTGTTTTGGACATTTGATCTTTCCATTTGATGCAGAACTATTAAGACCATGCGCAACCCTAGTAAGCCTCATCCAAAATGCATGAAATATGACTCTTTCAAAAGCTTAGATCAAGGGGAACAACTTTGATGTTGGACACTTTTTCATTTGGAACTTGGACCATGGTGAAGTTTGAGGTGGAAGTTTGCAAATTTCAACATGTTGAAATTTTTTCTAAGTGTCAAGTCATATACCTCAATGTTCCACCTTACTTAACTTCTCATGTGAGCTCCAAATGAGTAACGTGTCTTCATAAAAGTTGTAGCTCTTTCAAATACCTTCAAAATGGTCACCAATTTCATGTAATTTGGATTTAGAATGACAGAGTTATGCATTTATGAAGTTGAGTAAATTCACTTGTTCAATGGTATAGGTCAAAAATGACCTATAATGTATCCTCATATCACATGCTCGTAAAAGTTGAATAAGCTTTGACTCCATACATCAAAGTTGAAGTAGACATATTGAATTTGATTTTTCAACTTGGAAATCTTTCATATCATAAACATTGAGCAAGTTATGGCCTTTGGGAAATGACTTTCAAATTAGGGTTTAGACAAAATGACCTATAATGTTTCAACATATAAAATGACTTTCGAAGCAAAATTAGCTCTAAACTCAAACATTAAAGTTGTTTAGAATGTCCTTTATTATAACTGTGACCTTGGAATCATTTTCATATGGTGAAAATTGTAGGAGATGGGGTTTAGGGAGACCCAGTTTTGATCAGATGAATTCATCTGGCCAACCACCATTAACCAACTTGCTATCTTGCAATTATCTTGACTTTTTAGGCTCACGGTAGATCATATATGCATAAAATGATGAATTTTTAAGTGTCCTTTGATAAATTTGATCAATTGGTGAAGAAGCTTGTTAAAGAAGTTACTCAAGATACCCAAACAAACTAGGGTTTCCAAGGCAAACCAACTCCAAACTCTTGAAGAATACTTGATCAAAATAACATGTAGAGATCATTGGGACTCAAATATGATGCTTAGAGTCATTTTGGATCAATCTATGGTTGTGCTCTTTGTAGCCAAGAGGGTCTTAAACCCTAGATATGGACTTGATTGATCAAATGGGGATTATTCCCTTCCTACAAAAGAGTTAGGCAAATGCAAAGACATGTTTTTGGTATCTTGGTTAGTAAAAATGATAATATACAAGTATGATACAATCACATAGTGCTTGGTGATCTCTCCCAAAACAAACCCAATGAAAAGAAGGGGTAAGGAGGATGCCAAGGTGCGATCCCAATGCTAATGCATATGATGAAATTGCATGAGGGATCTTAGGGTCAAAATTAGGGTCTTACAGCTGTCCCTATTTAAGGACATTCTAACTGAGGATGTGAACGTTAAAATCTTCGTATCGACTCAGTAGAATGGGCTTAAATAACAACATATAATAACAAATTTTGGTCCCTAAGAGACCTCATGATGCATATGATATGAATGTAAAAGCAAATTCTTTGTGGGGAAATATTGCCACAAAGGAAAAGAAATCAGAGAGACCGAATATTCGCAGGAGCATGATGCATTCCGTAAGGAAAACTCACTGGGTAGATAGAGACTCTGAGGGGATAGAAAGGGTATGTGTAGGCTAGGCTACGACTTACAACTTCTGGGGGACTAGAGGAATTCCATAAAATGGAAAGAATCAACCGGGGAAACAAAAAACATCTGCAGGGGAGACGGGTAGATCAGGATAAAACTGAAGTACTTTAATCATGCAGGAAAAGCGATTTCATAAAGGAAATGCGCACTCAACTCAACTGGGGAAGAAATAAACTTCAACATAGGAGGAGCAGAAGTTTATTATCCACTACCTGCTATTGGGTAAGGAGATAATAAAGATCTCACAAAGAGGACATCTGTCATCGGTTAGGATGAACATATCAAGGATGACTCACTGGGAAACGCCAGGAGGGAGTATTCATTACCGATTACTGGGTAAGAATAGCCTTGCCGGGGAAAACTGCAACAATAGGATTTACAACTACCAGCCACTAGGTAGAAGACCGAAGATTAGAATATTCGTCATCGGTTAAGGTAAACATATCAAGGATAGACTCAAAAGGAAAGAAAATCTGTCATCGGTTAAGATGAACATATCAAGGATAAACTTGCTTAGGAATGTTAAGGAGGATATTCGTCATCGGTTAGGATGAACATATCAAGGATAAACTTGAAATGGGGAATAAAATATGGATTACAACTACCTTTTTACTGGGTAGAATACCAAAGGTGAGAGTATCCTTCATCGGTTAGGATGAACATATTAAGGATAAACTCGAAATGAGGGAAGAAAATATCCTTCATCGGTTAGGATGAACATATCAGGGATATACTCCCTGGAAACATAAAAATGAATTCAACTGGGGACTCAGCTGAGGAGAAAACAGAGGTACTTTTGTCTGGCATTCGGACAAGAAGTAACAAATTGCAGACTAAGAAGAGTATTACCAGTTATTGGGTAATAAACTCTTAGGGGACCCAAAACATCTATCTAGGTAAGATCTAGAAAGAAACGGTCAATCAAGACTCAACCCAATGAGGATATATCTCAAGGGGAGTAGTTACATCTAGATAACAAACTAGGGAGGAAACTGAAATAATAATCATCCACGAGGAAATACCTCAATGGGGAAAGGGAAAAGGTTAAAGTCTTTCTGCTTAAGGGGTTGACACTCTACAATTGAGGGAGTACAGACACCAAATTTGTATGGGGATAAAGTACCACCATAACAGAGAATTTATGATCACAGGAATGAAACAAGCAATGTGATGTTGCAATAATGGAATTATATGAGTGCATGCATATGTATATGTATATGTGATGATTATGCTGACAAAACTATCGCAAAGGATACAAAGGTGCCACATATTTGAATCATCGATACAATCCTCGGTCAATCGTCAAAAGGAGGAGACAACCACTAGAGAGATTAACATCCCAAAGGCTCAACTCTAGCTGGGGAAGGAGGAGATCTACCGAGAAAAACATTATCGAGTTTGTGAGGAATCTTTAGTCAACACCATATCAAATGGGAGATAACTATGCAGAGGATAAACACAAATTGCTGCTCATAGACCAAGAGGAAACTTTTATCGGGAGCGAATCTGATGATTATTGGTGAGGAAACATAAGTTTTACTCCAATCATGTGAACCGCTAAGGACAACATCCTCATTCTGCTGGAGATAAAAAAGAAGGGCCGAGTAATAATCACCAACCTCGCTGGGGATTAACTACAAGATCCGCTGGGGAAAAATACTCCACAGGGGAACTGAATCAACCCACTTAGCCGACTGTCTCACCGGGAAAAGGTGAATAACACCGAGCGCAAAAAATGTTATCGGGGATGAAAGAGAAATTGCGCCTACTGCTTGGGGGAACCAATACTGCTCCACACTTAGGGCTTACTGCTTTCGAATCACTGATGATATTCCTTTTAAATGAAATCGATTGTTTAAAATTACTGCTTTTATATGTTTAAGAAAACACGTTTTGATTAAAACTTTAATTTTCAAAAATGATCATAATAAAATTTACAACTATTTGCTGAAATAAATAAGAGTAGAAACAATTGGATAAAAGCTTAACTTTATTTAATAGAATGGTAGTCTATAAATAACAAGACTCCATAGATCTTTACAGAGTTGAAAATGGTAATTTACATGGAAAAGGGTTACATTGAATACAAATGACCACTAATCCTTCCACCAACTCTTGATTTCCACAGTGCTTTTGGCCGCTACTGAGGATGATGAACAACCGTCGATCATTGTGCTCAAAAGTGTATTCAATACTGAAGATCATCAGGATGCAGTTACTTGCCATAATCACTAACTTTTGCATAAATTTCCCCAATGTGGGGTACTCAATTTATCGGGATGATTCTTTTCTATTTTATGTCTCTAACTTTTGCCAGGATCGCCCTTTCGGGTTTTCAATCCACCGAGACGCTCATTTTGGCCTAAGCCGCCCTTTCGGGTTTTCAACTTAGCGAGTGTAATACCCCAAAAATTTACCCTTCATTTTTCCTGGAAGCATGGGATTATGTTTTACACTTCATTAACATCATATTAGGTCATACTCATTGCATACTGCATTAGTGACATGGAGATCAGGTTTTTATCGATCACTCCTTAACAGAAGGAGCCCACAGAAAGAAAGATTGAGAATTGGACTTCATTTTCTAAGTATACAAGTCTCAAGGGTCTCAGGGGGGGTCCAAGTATCTTATTATGGTCCTCAGTTCATCAGTGAAGGATTCAAAGCTATCAGAGTGTTCATCTGGATTTAATCATAAATTAGGGTTTCATGGCTACCTGCAACAGCCAATGTTTGGTTGTAAGTATAGGAGCTCATCCATGTCATGATTAGAGAGGCATCTTGGCCTAGGAAGATTCACAATTATCTCAGAAATATCCATTGGCAATTAGTGCAATCAGTTCTTGATCATTTTGCCCTAAAACTAGGGTTTGGTATAAAATCAGTTTATTTTTGATTCTTTGGGTGAAACTCTTTTCCATGGCTTTCCATATGTCCACAAGGGTCTACATACAAAAAATCAGCTCTTTATTTGAGCTAGAAGTGCTTCAATTGATCAATGGAATCGGGAATCAGATAGTTTGGGAAAAGTCAACTGTGGGGACAGAAAAGTTAACTCCTGACATTTTGAGAGTGGAATCTCAAAATCCATGCCTAGGGGATCCTACATGTGAAATTTTATCAAGGTTGGATCATGGATTCATCATTTAATCAGGAATTGGAAAAGTTACTTAATTTGGAAATGGTTGACTTTCCATTTAGGGCAAGTTTTCATGATCGTTGCACTCACTTTAAGCCCATTTTGCATCAAGATAAAAGATCCATTTGAACATTTCTCCAACATGAAAGTTGTTCCTCTTGTTCCAAGATTTCTATAGATATAAAGTTTGCTCCATTTGGATTAGAATTGAGAAAGTTATGCTTAGTAAAAGTGAGACATTTGTTTAGGACACTTAGACTTCTTGGCCAGTTTTCTTGCACTTCAAGGCATTATTTGAAAATACTTTCTTCACAACAATTGTACCTTGCCATGTCGTCTTTCACATCCTTTTGGAATCATCTCATTTGGATCCATGGTTTGAGAGATACATTCATTTAAAGTGGGCACCATGACTTGATTTTCTAGGCAGATTTTGGGCCTGGCTGGCCCAATCAGATTTTCTAAGCATGTTGCACAAACCAGTCACGTTTTTTTACCTCTTTTGGCCATGCATTGGACATCCATTCACTTAAGTTTGGCCCAAAATAACAATATTTTACACCTCACTTCACATTTTTATTCTTATGGATAAATCACTTATTAAAAAGCATATGAGAACACCTAATCCACCCTATTTAAGAAGCTGAAACCCTAATCCTAAAGGAGCATTGGAATTTCATGGCAAGGAGGAAAAGCTTCATCACATATCATATTCCATTCCACTTCTATTTTCCATTAGGTAATCATCCCTTCCATGGCCATATTTTGATATATCTGCGCTTGCTTACCATGTTCATCACCATTAATCCTTCAATTTTCATATTTCTTTTTCTTAATTAAAATATTTCCTTCGTCCATAAAATTACCCAAAAATATTTTTCACTTTTGTTAACGTTTTATTTAATTTTATACAATTTTTATTTTCGTATTTTTTTAATATTAATATTTTATTTTAATTATTTGTTCTAACTGGTCCATTTTAACAGACCTTTTTTTATTAATTTTATTTCTATGACTTAAAATTATTGTTAGCATTTGATTTTTGGGATGAAGGTTGACCACTGTCTCATGGTCTACCTGACCTTTTATTGGAATTTTATTTTACATTTTCAATTTATTTTAGATTTATTTTTGACCTAGTTTGGTTGGTGGACTTTTAATTTTACTTCTGTTTTATTTTAATTAATTCACGTACCAATTTTCATTATTTTTAAAATATTTTTCGGGAATAATGATTTCCTGACCCGAATTTATTTAGTTTAATTTTTCATAATTTTATTGATTAGTTTACTATTTATTCTTGATTTATTTCTAACCTAGTCTCATTAATTGACTTTTGGTTTGACCTCGGTTTTATTTTAATTAATTTATGTACCAATTTTCGTTATTTTTAAAATCTTTTAGGGGGATGATGATGTCCTGACCCTACCTTATTTAGTTTAATTTTTCATAATTTTCTTGATTAATTTGCTTTTTATTTGTTATTTTTTAAGTTGACTTGAATTTTCAGTTGACTTCTTCATGATCGATGATTGACTTAGGGATTGCTTATGGAAATTGAAGAGATCTTTTGGTCCTCCCTTGTTCATCTCATATGCCATGTATTAGAGGACTTTTACCTTGATTTTATTTGGTCCTTACCTCATTTCCTGATTAAATTATTCAGTGGACCCTTCGTGTGTATATTTTCATCTGTTTGATTCATCTGTTATCTTTTATACTTGTTTCTCTCATTCATGCTTTCTATTGCTTGATTATTTAGCATGTTCATACTCCCATGCATTGTTTAAATGCTCCATTATTTGATTCTTTGGTTTGATTATATATTGTTTATTTATCCGATCTGATTGATAACTGTTGCCTACTTGTATGATGTATGAGGCATATATTCTTATTGTTTGTTGGCCATGAACAATCCCCATTCATAACAAATGTACCCCTCTCCCATAAAGAGTATAATATTTATTTCTTTATTTCTTTAGTCACCTGTTAATACAAGAATTAAAACGAACATCCGATAACCATTTCAAAATAAGATCAAAAGCTCGATCCAACGTCGAGTAATCATTTTCAAAACTTAACAGAACCAGCACGCATTCATCCATCCTCTTGTAAGTCGATTGCCTCAGGCATCGCCATCTACCTATAAGTCGGTTGCCTCCGACATCGCCATCTACCCTTATCCGTAACTCCTCTCCGCGCTCCATCCGTCGACTCTTGTTCAGTTCAGGTAGCACCCATTAAGTAGAACCCTTTGTATGATAACATAGGTAGGATTCCCTTATTCTTTGCATCCTAACATTAGGTAGATGTTCCCCTTTGTAAATCCTAACACATAGGTCCATATTGCATGACAACTCTAGAGCAGAGCTTCCCCACTTTTAGACCTTCTGTGCGTCTCCGATCTTGTGGCATGTCAGTCCGTTCTATTGCAAAGAGGTTACTGCATAAGACTCGATTCAGCGAGCTGCGACACCACTGCTAGGACGTTGAACACACTGTCCACCCTCCTTTGACACAGCTGGTGTCCTCTTTTGTAAGTCCATGTTCAGATGGCAATCCTTAACCCGTAGTTAGCCGAACTACGTTTTGCTCTGATTCTCATCCCAGATGAGATACGTAGGCATAAGACGCGACGTCTTACCGAGCACACTTCTCTTTAACCCATAGGTAGCCGAGCTACGAAGACTCTGATTCTCATACTCAGATGAGATACGTAGGCAGTGGATGCGACATCCTTGCGAGTCATTTTCTTTTAACCTTCCTTTTAGTAAATAATACTTTAGATATACCTACACCCTTTAGACTAGAACAACACTTATGAAAAGGGCTCCCTAGGAGTACCTAGGATGTTTTGGATGCTTAAAACCTTCCCATTGCATAACCAACCACCTTACCCGGATCTCTGACATTTTTACTAGTTTTTGATTAGATAAAACTTTTATCTTTTTGTTCGCTTTCTAACCATTCCTTTGGATAAATAGAAGTGCGGTGGCGACTCGACCTGTATGGTTTACCTTGGATTTAGTCAATATCTCTAATGGTAATGAATACCCCGCTACAGAAAAGTGGCGACTCTGCTGGGGACTATCATTTGCCTAGTGGGTTTTGCCTACTTTTCATATTTGTTGTATTGTATGGTATATTGCTTTGTGACATATTTTTGTGCAATTTGGGATTACTGTATTGTATGTAATGATTGAATTGTTTGAATATTAATTCCTTGTCTGTTTGGTGATCTTCGTGAGATGAGTTCTATACCCGAACTCGAGTTCACTTAGGATAGGAAAATGGCATAGTCTTGTTGACTTGTGTGGAGTTATTCCTTAGCAAGTTGACTTTCAAGCCCATTCACTTGGTGGAGGTTATGTTGGGATCAATAATGTCACACGAGTAGTCGTGGTTAGGCATTACTCTTTCCAATATATGCCTTAGAAGCCAAGGACCTTAGTTTACCACGCCCATCTTGGCCTATTTTTAGGACGTAGTGCGAAGATCGTTCAAGTGTAAGATTTTATACGATTGTTACGCGATACTACACTCATAAGAGTCTCTCTTGAGAATATTTTTGGAATACGAGTAGTCATTTATCCGATAATATCCGAAAGATGGGATGATGACTATGGGAACCTCTTGTAGAACATGATTGTCAGGTTTAACCATAGTACACTCCCTTTGGGTGGTTCTTAACCAAGGCTCCATGCTCGCGACTCGCAACAAACCCTTCATTCGTGGTTGATCCGTTCTTGTGTATCCTTAATATCAATGGAACTTGGGTGTTGATAAGGTGTAAACCATAATCCACCAAAATGGATGATTGATATTAAGGATGACTTGATCCATCCCATGACCTTTGTGTGGTGTGATTTGCTTGATACTTGAGTGTGATTGTTGCATCCATGCATTCATGCATTCATACACATCCATATCATCAACAATGAAAAACTTTTCAAGGAACTTAAGAGGTCTATTTGCAAATTTTCAGACATAGATAAGCAAAGAAGGAATACGAAGAAGTACAGCTTCAGACAGTCCGACTTGAAAGAGTTAAGGAGTTTGACATCCTATGTATTAGATCCCTTGGAATTCAAGGCTCATCATGGGAAGCTTCTGTCTACTCTGGCTACTCAAGTGGATGAAGGTCTAATGAGTGTGTTGGTGCAGTTCTATGATCCTTTGTACCATTGCTTAACTTTTCCGGATTTCCAGCTTCTGCCCACGCTTAAGGAGTATGCATATCTTGTGGGCATACCTATCCTAGACCAGTTGTCGTTCAGTGGATTAGAGAGAGTTCCTTCTTCTCAAGAGATTACGGATTTGTTACGTATAGATGAATCTATTATTGGTGCTCATATGACTACCAAAGGTGGAATTCAAGGTCTCCCGTCTAATTTCCTCATTGATCAAGCTACTATGTTTGGGAAGGCCATGAGTGAGGACGCCTTTGAGGCCATATTTGTACTTCTCATCTATGAGCTAGTGTTATTCCCCAACATCAACAAGTTTGTGGATATGAACGCCATTAGGATTTTCTCTACTCTTAATCTTGTTCCTACTCTGTTGGGTGACACTTATTTCTCTTTGCATATGAGGAATACAAGTGGTTTATTTCTCACTTGCCTCAGACGCTCGCCTTCAAGGAGAACAAAGGATGTCTACGGTGGTCCACGAGACTTATGTCTCTCACAAATGATGATATCTTTTGGTACAACCGTGTATATGATGGTGTGCAGATTATCAACTCTTGTGGTGAATTCTTCAATGTACCTCTTCTTGGTACATGCGGTGGAATTAACTACAACCCTATTTTGGCACGTCGTCAGCTTGGGTTCCCCCTAAAGGATAAACCCAATAACATTCTGTTAGAGGGTGTGTTCTTTTAGGAGGGTAAAGATCCCCAAGGCTCGAAGGGCAGGATGGTCCGCGCTTGGCGCAAGATCCATAAGAAAGGAAGGAAGGAGCTAGGTCCGAAGAACTGTATCGCTTTGGAACCCTATACCTCTTGGGTTAGGAGGAGAGCTTCCGAGTACCTCATGCCTTATGAGTATCCAAGACCCACACCTTTGGTTGTGGCTGGGTCTTCAACCCTCCCTAGCCAAGGAGTAGAGGGGTTGAGAGACGAAGACCGTTCGCGTGCTTGGATCCATGAACGAGAGGAGTTGCTTCAACAGATCAGAGAGAAGGATGCTTTGAGAGAGTTCCTTGAGCACCAGGTTATTGATGATCCTGATGACGCATTGACTTCTCTACTTCCTCAGTCTTCCAAGTTTTGGAAGAGGAAGTATGATCGACTCGCCAAAGAGAAAGCAGATATGGAGGCAGCCTATGAGAGGGAGGTGAAGAGGCTTCGTGCAGCTTATCTTCCGGTCTCGAGGGCTTTGGACGATTGCTTCTAGGGATCCATAGGATGTTCATTTTCCTTCTCTCTTGTATTGTATTTGGTTACCAAGACTGTACTTCTTTGGCGTAAAAATATTTCCCAATATTAATTGACGTGATATTTCCGTATGTGATAAACGTTTAATATTTCTAAAATTTGCAAATAAGACTCTAAAGTTCCTCTGATATAAAAATTAAATCATAAGCATTGCATGCATCATGTTTATCTATTCCTAGGGGTTTATATCTTCTTCTTGATTCTAGTCGGGGTTTTCTTACACTATTTATCTAATGTGAGACTGGAATCAAGGGGTAGAATACCCTTTGAAATTGATAAACATGTCATTGCATTTGCATATTCATTAGCATGTCTTGCATAACAGGTACCGCCGTAGTGTTCTCATCTTGTTTGGTATTCCATTATTACGATAGCTGACTCAGGCATTCACCGATACGGTACCCGAAGGAATCAACAGAGAGCAATGGAAGGTTTACAAGCAGAGCTCGCTGAGATGAGGATTCACATGAATCAGTTCATGGAAGTGGTCCAAGGAGTGACTCAGGGACAGCAGGAGATTAGATTGTTGTTACAGGGGAATCCCCCTACTACTCAATCGGAGGTTGTGGCTGATCCTCCCGCTGGAGAGGCTAATGGACCCAATGGATCGGGGCCTATCCCAATCCCACATGGCAACCTTGGTCAACAACCCATCCATGATGATCAGGAGGATCAATTCCCCCTACTTCAGGAGGACTTTGGCATGGGCCATGGTATGGACCCTATGTTTCGGAGACTGGAAGAGAGGTTGAAAGTTGTGGAAGGGCAGAATGCTCTTGGTGTGGATATTGCTGACTTAGGGCTGGTCCTAGGCGTGAGAGTTCCGCCAAAATTCAAAGTCCCCGTGTTTGATAAGTACAATGGCAACTCTTGCCCGAAGACTCATGTACAAGCTTACTTTCGCAAGATGATCACGTATTCTGATGATGAGAAGATGCTCATGTACTTCTTCCAGGATAGCCTAGCTGGGGCATCCTTGGAGTGGTATATGAGGGTGGACAGAGCCCATATTCGCTGCTGGAGAGACTTGGCTGAGGCCTTTGTGAAGCAATATCAATACAATACGGATATGGCACCTGACAAGACTCAACTCCAGAATCTGTCTCTCAAGAGCAACGAGTGCTTCAAAGAGTATGCTCAACGCTGGAGAGAGTTGGCTTCCCGTGTTCAGCCTCCGATGTTGGAAAAGGAGATGGCCAACATGTTTATGAACACATTGCCTGGATCTTATTTGGAGCGTCTGGTGGGTTGCAACGCCTCGAATTTTGCTGATGTGGTCTCTACCGGTGAGAGGGTGGAGAACTACTTGAAGGCATGTAAGATCCAAAATGGGGTTGGATCATCTTCGGGGTCAAAGAAGTCATTCTTAGGAGGACAGAAGAGGAGAGAAGGGGATGCAAATGCCATATCTTCTTATCAGAACAGGGGTAACCAGAGGAATAACTTTCAGAATTACCATCAACAACCTTATGTTGCAGCAATGACCATTCCGGCTGCAGCACCAGTTCAACAACAACAACCTCAACATCAACAAAATCAATACCAACAACAACAGGGTAACAAACCTGCTTATCAACAGAGACAGAGGATGGTGGATAGGCGTTTCGACACTCTTCCGATGTCGTATGCCCAGTTGCTTCCCAACCTTCAACATTTGCAACTTGTGCAGTTACGCACTTTGGCTCCTCCCGTTGGCAGGCTTCCAGTGGGTTATGACGCCAATGCTAGGTGTAATTTCCACTTTGGGGCACCTGGCCACACTATTGAGAACTGCAAAGCTTTTAAGCACGTAGTTCAGGACCTTATCGACTCGAAGGCCATTAACTTTGCGCCGGCTCCTAATGTTGTCAACAATCCCATGCCGCAACATGGTGGAGCAAATGTTAACATGGTTGAAGGAGAAGCCAAACTAGTCAAGGAGGTGTTGAAGCTGAAGACTCCGCTGTTAGAAATCAAAGAATACTTGCTAAAGCCAGACGTTTTCCCCGGCTGTGGGAGCGGTTGTTTGGGTTGTGTTGCACAGAGTGGGGGTTGTGTGAAGCTGCAGCAGGATATCCAGGCCTTGCTTGACGATGGTATCCTCCAAGTTGAAGACTTATCTGCCCAAAGGTCTATTGAGGGGATTGTTGAAGGGTTGTTGGGAATGCAGATGTTGATCCTCTCTTTCCTGAAGATGCTGAAGAATTTACAAATGTTGTTCCTACTGACTTTGTAAATCCCAATGACCAGGTCTCTGCAATCAACGAAGAAGATGAGGATAGTGATTGCGACATTGACAACTAGGTGCGTCCAAGGGTCCCGGGTGAAGTTCTCCGCAACTGGTCTTCTGAAGAGATTATCCAAGTCACTCTTCTTAACGAGTAATTTTCTTTGTTTATTCATGCATATCCAAGTCTTACGTTCCGCCCAGGGTGTGATGACTCACTGTAGGGCTCATCTATGTGGATACTTGCATTTTTTATCATAAATAAAGGACGTCTTTTTGCATTCAAATATTTTGTTCATTGTCTTTCTATTTTTGCAGTTTTCAAAAATCAAAAATCAAAAAAATACATATTTGGCAATGTTTTGTTTAGTTTTCACTCCTTGTTCATACTCATAAGCACATACCATCACTCATGCAGATGCACGTCACCGGATCCTATTGATAACGGTTCTGCTATGGCTCGCTTCGACTTTGAAAATCCAATCTTTCAAGCTGAAGAAGAGGGTCATGAAGACTGTGAACTCCCTCAAGAACTTGCCAGGTTATTAAAACAGGGGGAAAGGGTCATTCAACCGCATCAAGAGTCTGTTGAAGTGATTAATCTCGGCACCGAAGACACCAAGAGAGAAATCAAGATAGGGGCTGCTTTGGAAGATAATGTGAAGAAGGGGCTGATTGAATTGCTGCAAGAGTATGTTGACATCTTCGCTTGGTCTTATCAGGACATGCCAGGGCTTGACAAAGACATTGTGGTACATCATTTGCCTCTCAAAAAGGATTGTCCTCCGGTCAAGCAGAAGCTCAGAAGAACAAGACTAGAGATGGTTGTCAAGATAAAGGAAGAAGTGCAAAAACAGTTGGATGCAGGGTTTCTAGCGGTTACAAATTATCCGCCATGGGTTGCAAATATCGTTCCAGTACCTAAAAAGGATGGAAAGGTACGGATGTGTGTTGACTACCGGGATCTGAACAGAGCTAGTCCTAAAGATGATTTCCCATTACCTCACATCGATATTTTGGTGGATAACACGGCTCAGTTCTCGGTATTCTCCTTCATGGATGGCTTTTCTAGCTATAATCAAATTAAGATGGCACCAGAAGACATGGAGAAGACAACTTTCATAACCCCATGGGGCACCTTCTGCTACAAGGTGATGCCGTTTGGTCTGAAAAATGCTGGGGCAACATATCAACGAGCTATGGTAACTCTTTTCATGATATGATTCATCATGAAATCGAGGTTTATGTTGATGATATGATTGCCAAATCTCAGACGGAAGAAGAACATCTGGTGAATTTGCAGAAACCGTTTGAGCGTTTGAGGAAATTCAAGTTGAGGCTTAATCCGAACAAGTGTACTTTCGGGGTGAGATCTAGAAAACTGCTGGGTTTTATTGTTAGTGAAAAAGGGATTGAGGTGGATCCGGCCAAAGTGAAAGCGATACAAGAAATGCATGAGCCAAGAACAGAAAAAGAAGTCTGTGGTTTCTTAGGAAGGTTGAATTACATTGCAAGGTTCATCTCTCACCTAACAGCCACGTGTGAGCCAATATCCAAATTGTTGAGAAAAGATCAAGCTATCAGGTGGAATGACGATTGCCAAAGGGCTTTTGAAAAGATAAAAGAGTATTTGTAGAATCCTCCAATCCTTATGCCTCAAGTCCTAGGGAGACCGCTGATTATATATTTGACAGTACTTGATAATTCCATGGGTTGTATTCTCGGTCAACACGACGAGACAGGTAGGAAAGAACATGCCATCTACTACCTGAGTAAAAAATTCACAGATTGCGAGTCGAGATACTCAATGCTTGAAAAGACATGTTGTGCACTTGCATGGGATGCTAAGCGATTGAGACAATACATGCTGACTCACACGACCTTACTGATCTCCAAAATGGATCCAGTCAAGTATATATTTGAGAAGCCAGCTCTCACCGGAAGGGTTGCTCGTTGGAAAATGGTACTGACAGAGTACGACATCCAGTATACATCCCAGAAAGCCATCAAAGGGAGTATTCTGTCAGACTATCTTGCTCAGCAGCCGATTGATGATTATGAGCCGATGAAGTTTGATTTTCCGGATGAAGACATCATGTTCCTCAAGATGAAAGACTGTGAAGAGCCAGTTGTTGAGGAGGGACCTGATCCAGATGAAAAGTGGACTTTAATTTTTGATGGGGCCATCAATGCCAAAGGAAATGGAATTGGTGTTGTCATTACCACTCCGAAAGGTGCCCACATGCCTTTCACCGCTCGTCTGACTTTTGAGTGCACCAATAATGAAGCTGAGTATGAAGCATGTATCTTGGGTATTGAGCAAGCCATTGATTTGAGAATCAAGACTCTAGACATCTTCGGAGATTCAGCTCTAGTGATCAATCAAGTGAACGGTGATTGGAATACTCTCCAGCCTAATCTGGTCCCCTACAAAGATTACACGAGAAGACTGTTGCTACTCTATCATCCATGATCAAGGTGATTCGGCGGAACCATGTTCCTAGGATCGATGTTATGCGCCTTGATCGGGCCGCGTATGTGTTTGCTGCTGAACTGGTAGTTGATGACAAGCCCTGGTACCACAACATCAAGTGCTTTCTGAAGAATCAAGAGTACCCTGCAGGGGCATCCAACAATGATAGAAAGACTTTGAGAATATTGGCAGGCAGTTTCTTCTTGAACAGAGACGATGTGCTGTATAAGAGAAACTTCGACATGGTTTTGCTCAGATGCATGGATAGACACGAAGCGGACATGTTAATGCAGGAAGTTCATGAAGGCTCCTTCGGTACTCATGCCGACGGACATGCAATGGCTAAGAAATTGTTGAGAGCGGGTTATTACTGGATGACCATGGAATCTGATTGTTTCAAATATGCTCGGAAGTGTCATAAATGCCAGATTTATGCTGATAAGGTGCATGTGCCGCCAAATCCTCTGAATGTGATGTCTTCGCCGTGGCCGTCTGCTATGTGGGGCATTGATATGATTGGAAAGATTGAGCCGACTGCTTCCAATGGGCATCGCTTCATCCTTGTTGCCATCGACTATTTCACCAAGTGGGTCGAAGCAGCGTCATTTGCGAAGGTCACCAGACATGTGGTTACCCAATTCATTAAGAAAGAAATCATTTGTCATTATGGGATTCCTGAAAAAATCATTACTGATAATGGTTCTAACCTCAATAACAAAATGATGAAGGAGTTGTGCAAGAACTTCAACATTCAAAATCACAACTCTTCCCCTTATCGTCCTAAGATGAACGGTGCTATTGAGGCAGCAAATAAGAACATAAAGAAGATTGTGCAGAAGATGGTCATTACGTACAGAGATTGGCATGAGATGCTACCCTTCGCCTTGCATGGGTACCGTACTTCAGTACGTACATCAACCAGGGAAACCCCTTATTCCCTTGTGTATGGTATGGAAGCAGTCCTACCTGTTGAAGTGGAGATTCTTTCTCTAAGAGTCATGTTAGATGTCAAGTTAGACGAAGTTGAATGGATTCAGGCAAGGTTCAATGAGTTGAGTCTTATCGAAGAGAAGCGAATGGCAGCCATTTGTCATGGGCAATTGTATCAGAGTCGGATGAAGAGAGCCTTTGATCAGAAAGTGCGTCCTCGATGCTTCCAAGTCGGAGATTTGGTGTTGAAAAGGATCCTTCCTCCTCAGACAGATCACAGGGGCAAGTGGACTCCTAACTATGATGGACCGTATATTGTCACCAAGGTTTTTGATGGTGGAACCTTAATGCTTGCAACTATGGATGGTGAAAACTTCACTTCCCCTATGAACTCAGACGCAGTTAAAAAAATACTTCGCATAAAATAGACCCGCTGGACGATAAAAAGAATAGTCCAAGCAAAAAAATGGGCATCCCGACGAACCAAGAAAATGAAAAAGGTTCGGGCAAAAGTTAGGGATTAAAAAATGAAATGATTGTACACCCGGTAAGTTGAAAACCTGAAAGGGCAACTTAGGCAAAAATGGGTATCCCGGTGGATTGAAAACCTGAAAGGGCGATCCAAGCAAAAGTTAGGGATTAAGCGAATGGCTGCGTTCTGAGTAGTTCTGAATATCATCTCGTGTCGATAATCGGAAACTTCCGAAGGATAGGAAATAGTCCAAACACCTTTTTCGGAAAGTTGATCATCTGGAGGATCTTGAAGACGAGCAAATCATAGCAGAATTGGAACCAGATAGAAATCCATTTCACATTGCCATTAGATTAATTTATGTTTTTATCTGTTATGCAATTACCTCTTTCTAGGGATTGCTTCCCGATGTAAATACCTACTCAGAGGCCACTCAATCAATAAAATCATGTTATTCAGTACATCTCTGTGTTCATTTTCATTTTATTGTTTTGTTTGCAAAAATGACGTCCGAATTTTTTATAAACATTGCATCATGAAACATAAGAGCTTTACAGGTACGTGCTTAATAAACATTGAAAATTGCTGTAAATTTTAAGTGCTTTGGATCGTCTATTCAGAACAGGTACACTCGGGGCATTTCCTTAAGGTCCCCATCAAATGATCGCGGATGTTTTTCCTCAATAGTTGGAATTTGGTATCTTATCCCTGCAGAGCTGGTCCGAGCGTTGGATTCTTCAATCCCAAGCAGGCTCTCACTGCTGTACTTCCCCAAGCATTTGTTTCAGATTATACATTCACCAACGGAGTCGACAGTGTCAGACTATATATCCCCAGCGGAGTTGACAGTGTCAGACTGTATATCCCCAGCAGAGTTGAGAGTGTCACACTGTATATCCCCAGCAGAGTTGACAGTGTCAGACTGTATCTTCCCAGCAGAAGCGGCTGCCCCTCAGAGTTCGATGCCAGATCGATGATCTCGACGCTAGACCCATGGTCTCTTTCCTTGAAGCAGAATCTCGGTACCGTATCGGTGTTTGCTTCCCCAGCTGAATCGTCTCTCTCACAAATTATGGTTGCCAGAACCACTGTCGCTCTCCTCAGCAGCAAGTCTTCAGAGCCATTCTCTCCCCAATCAGAGCCTCGGTATTTTGTTATTTGCTAGAACACCGTGTGGCGGGTCATTTCCCCACAAAGTTCTTTGTGCTGTGCATCTCCAACAGCCTTGCCAGGGTCCAGAAGATGGTGATCATTTCCCCAGCAGAATTCCTTGCCTCAGCTTGGCGTTCTCTCTAATCAAGCATTTCGCATCCCTGCATGTAGAATCATATTGCATTGCATCCTCCCAAATTGCGTAGCATTTCCATTTTCATGGAGCATTACGCCATTGAAAAATTCAAACATACGCATGTAAAGCATATGGCATTCTCGGTATCCCAAGTGATAAGCTAGAAGTTGTTTCCACTACTCAGACTGAAGATTGTTCATGACTTATCTTTATTATTCCCAGCAGGGGTCGTTGGCCCACGTGCCGCCTCAATTATCATTTTCCCTATTTCTGCCGATGCTGACAGGCATTAAAGTTTCCGGTATTCAGACCAAAGTGGCATTCAGGCTAGTTTTCCGATGTTTAGATCGAAGAAGTTTCCGACATTCAGGTTGATACAACTTGTGGCATTCAGGCCAAGTTTCCGGTATTTAGACCGAAGTGGCATTCAGGCCAGTTTTCCGATGTTCAGATCGAAGAAGTTTCCGATGTTCAGGTCGACGCAACTTGTAACACCCTTCTACCCAAACGACATAATTAAATAGATTATCAGAGTACAACATGTAGAAGAGTTTACATTTCTTACAACATAACAATTATCGCATCACAACATAAAAATTATTATTTAATTTATTAAAACTTCGCAGCGGACAACAACATAATTATTGTTTTTCATCATATAATAATTCATAAAAATGTATCAACATCGTCTCAACAAAACACCTCAACATTTTAATCCTCATAAACAACGTAAATAAAATGTAATTATCTATCGAATCCCATAACCCCGGTGTCACATGACCAGAGCATCTGACTCGACTCTGTAGAATAACTCTACACTTATTCTTCAAACCTCAACAATAGCTACTCCGCTTTATCTGCACATTGCTCATCATAGATGAACATAAACACATGCAGAAGGGGTGAGAATTACATTATTAAATAATAATATAACGACAGAAATATAAACATAATTATATAATTCACATATGCCAACACAGCTCATCATCATCATCATAATCAACAAACTCATGAACATCAACAAGGCAACACATCAATTTCAATGCACACACCCATGCATGACTCAACACGACTCGGTATACCCATTTTGTGACCAACTACAGGATCACCACTCCCAGATTCATCACCATAGAATCCGAGTTCCCCACAAGGAACCAAGCCTCTCAACAAGCCCGGAGTCAACAACATCATTGGAACTCAGTCCGTTCATCACTAGGCATCGGCCTTTCATGAATGCATGCACACCAACATGCATCATAATCAACATAGCAACAACAACATCATATGATCATGTTATCTTCATCATTGATAGCATGACATACAACTCAACAAAACAACAACAACATTACATCTTAACACATAGATTCATCACAATCAACCACAATAGGCCAAATCACCATTTCAACATAAAAATTAGTCATTTTTCAATACTGGAACAGTGTTAACCGGTTAACACCATGCGTTAACCGGTTAACGCAGGCAAAACTCACTTCTTGGCAAACCGCAACAGTGTTAACCGGTTAACGCTATAGGTTAACCGGTTAACGCAGGCAAAACTCAACATATTCACAATACATAACAGTGTTAACCGGTTAACGCCCTGGGTTAACCGGTTAACGCAGACAAAACAGCAGTCCCTGCGCTAACACAAGGCAGAATGCAGAGTTCTCCGCATTTTCCGCCGTTGGAGGACTTCCGGACCTCCGATTCAACTTCCGTAAAAAGCTACGCGTTCAGGAAAACGCGACTCACACAACTACGGATTCCATTTCAGCTTAATTCGACTTATTCATCATAGTACTAAACGACGGTAAACCCCAACTTCCCCAATCTTCCTAAACCCCCAAAATCCATCAACAATCCTACATAAATCATGAAATGCTCGCATATTATCATTTAATAAGGTTCAGACCCCTTACCTGAGATAATCCGGCAAATCTTTGAGCTTCAATGCTTTCCGTTCTTCAACCTCTGCTCTACAGCTTCTCCCTTCTCTGCAGCTTCTCAACTTCCACGTAAAACCCTTCTGTTCCAAAAATGAGAAACTTTTTCTCTTATCCCAACTTATATATTTTCCAATTATTATTATTCCAAATAATAATAATAATAATAATAATACTAATAATAATCCAATTTATTTAATTAAATTAATAAAATAATATTATCAACTTAATTAAATAATTCTTTTACTTTATTTGGGGTGTTACAACTCTCCCCCACTTTAGAAGTTTTCGTCCTCGAAAACATACCTCAAGCAAATAGAGCCGGATACGACTCCTTCATCTGATCTTCACGCTCCCAAGTCAAGCTCTCACCAGCTGGACCTCCCCAAACAACTTTCACCAGAGCAATCTTCTTACCTCTCAGGGTCTTCTCTTCTCGGTCATCTATCCGAATTGGCAACACCTCAACGGTCAAATTATCCCTCACCTGGATATCATCCACCTGAACAACATGCGAAGGATCCGCAATATATTTTCTCAATTGAGATACATGAAACACATCATGCAGATTAGAAAGCGACGGCGGTAAAGCTATCCGATACGCCACTTCCCCAACTCTCTTCAAAATCTGATACGGACCCACAAACCTCGGAGTAAGCTTTTTAGACTTTAAAGCTCTACCCACACCTGTCGTCGGAGTAACTCTCAAGAACACATGATCTCCCTCTTGGAACTCAAGTGCCTTTCTCCTATTATCATGATAACTCTTCTGACGACTCTGAGAAATCTTCATTTTCTCCTGAATCATCTTAACCCTTTCAGTCGTCTGCTGCACAATCTCAGGTCCGAGTACAACACTCTCACCTGATTCATACCAACACAATGGAGTTCTACACCTCCTACCATACAATGCTTCATATGGAGCCATACCGATACTAGCATGAAAGCTATTATTATAAGTAAACTCCACCAACGGCAAATAACTATCCCAAGAACCACTCTGCTCCAACACACAAGCTCTCAACAAATCCTCTAAGGATTGGATAGTTCTTTCAGTCTGACCATCAGTCTGAGGATGATAAGCTGAACTCAACCTCAACTTAGTCCCCAACGCTTTCTGCAAACTTTCCCAAAATCTAGAAGTAAATCTGGGATCTCTATCAGACACAATACTGGATGGAATACCATGCAGCCTCACTATCTCCTCAATACACAACTCTGCCAACTTCTCTAAAGAGTGATTAATCTTCATCGGCAAGAAATGCGCCGACTTAGTCAATCGATCCACAATCACCCAAATAGAATCATTACCTTTCACCGTCCTCGGCAATCCCGTCACAAAATCCATGGAAATGCTATCCCACTTCCATTCAGGAATCTTCAAAGGTTGCATCATACCTGCCGGTTTCTGATGTTCAATCTTTGACTTCTGACAAGTCAAACAGGCATACACAAACTTAGCAACATCTCTTTTCATACCAGCCCACCAAAACAACTTCTTCAAATCTTGATACATTTTAGTTGCACCTGGATGGATACTCAATCCACTCCTATGGCCCTCTTCAAGAATACTCTTTCTCAATTCAGACACCTCAGGAACGCAAACTCTACCTTTAAATCGCAGGATGCCATTCTCATCAATCTCAAAATTACCACCATTACCCTGGTTAACCATAGTAATATGATCAACTAGAGCGACATCATCATGCTGACCATTCCGAATATCTTCCAGAATTCCACTAGTCAACTTCAGCATACCCAACTTTACACTATCAGCGGAAACTTCACAACCCAAACTCATATCACGGAACTGTTCAATTAACTCAAGCTCCCGAACCATCATCATAGACATATGTAGAGACTTTCTACTCAGCGCATCTGCAACTACATTAGCCTTACCGGGATGATAACTCAGTTCAAAGTCAAAATCCTTCAGTAACTCTAACCATCTCCTCTGCCTCATATTTAACTCTTTCTGATCAAACAGATACTTCAGACTCTTGTGATCACTGAACACTTCGAATCTGGAACCATACAGATAATGCCTCCACATTTTCAACACAAATACAACAGCTGCAAGTTCTAGATCATGCGTAGGATAATTCCTCTCATGAACTCTCAACTGTCTAGAAGCATAAGCTACAACTTTACCATTCTGCATCAAAACACCACCAAGACCCATCAAAGAAGCATCACAATAAACAACGAAGGATTCACCAGGATTAGGCAGAATCAACACTGGAGCACTGGTCAACCGCCTCTTCAGCTCCACAAAACTCGCTTCACAAGCTGCATCCCACACATACACTTGACCCTTCTTAGTCAACTGCGTCAACGGCAATGCCAACTTAGAGAAGCCTTCAATAAATCTGCGATAATAACCAGCTAACCCCAGAAAACTGCGTATCTCAGTAGCAGACTTCGGAGTCTCCCACTGTAATACAGCATCCACTTTAGCAGGATCAACAGAAATCCCACCACTCGAAATCACATGGCCAAGGAAACTCACTTCCTTCAACCAGAACTCACATTTAGATAACTTTGCATATAATTTCCTTTCTCTTAACACCTGTAAAACAATTCTCAGATGTCCTGCATGCTCTTCTTCCGTCTGAGAATATATCAATATATCATCTATGAACACCACAACAAAATTATCAAGGTACGGATGAAATATACGATTCATATATTCCATAAACACACCTGGAGCATTAGACACACCGAACGGCATCACAGTGTATTCATAATGACCATACCTCGTACGGAAAGCAGTCTTCGCAATATCATCTGACTTCACTCGGATTTGATGATAACCCGACCGCAAATCAATCTTACTGAAAACATGAGCTCCAACCAACTGGTCCATCAAATCATCAATCCTCGGCAATGGATACCGATTCTTGATAGTCACCTTATTCAACTGCCGATAATCGACACACAACCTCATCGTACCTTCCTTCTTCTTCACTAACAATACTGGCGCACCCCAAGGAGAAACACTTGGACGCACAAACTTCTTCTCAAGCAATTCTTCAAGTTGCTTCTTCAATTCAACTAATTCAGTTGCCGACATTCTATAAGGAGACATCGACACTGGACTCGTACCTGGTACTAAGTCAATGGCAAATTCGACTTCACGTTCTGGAGGTAAATCGCTTACATCCTCCGGAAACACATCCTGAAATTCACAGACAACAGGCAAATCTACACTCACCACTTTCTTATCCGCTTGCAGAGACGCAAATAAAGCGAATATCTGAGCTTCCTCTTTCACAAAATCCCCCACCTGCCTAGCAGATAGAAATCTTGCCTCATCATTCTCACCAACTTCAGAAAACCGCACCGTCTTACTATAGCAGTTGATAAACACGCCATAGAATTCTAGCCAATTCATTCCCAGAATAATATCAATTTGGTGCAAGGGTAAGCACACCAAATCAACCACGAACTCTCTCTCAAAGATCGTCAAATGACAACCTCGACAGACAACAGAAGTTTTCACAGAACCATTAGCAGGAGTATCTATCACCATACTTCCGCCTAGGGACGACATAATCACACCAATCCTGGTTGCACACTCATATGAAATAAACGAATGAGTAGCACCAGTGTCAACAATGGCAAGCAATTCAACATTATTAATCAAGCAAGTACCTTTAATCAGATTATCTTCTTTAGGAGTTTCAGCCCCGCTCAGAGCAAACACCCTACCAGTAGTATGAGCTGCAGTAGCCGCCTTCTTCGGTTTCGAGCACTGCGAACTGATATGGCCTTTCTCGCCACAATTAAAACATGTCGGACCAGCATCCTTACATTCAGTAACTCTATGACCAGTCTGACCGCATCGGAAACATCTCAGCACTTTCTTGGTACAGCTATCAGCACGGTGGCCTGGCTCGCCACACTTGAAACATTTACCAGCTATGGAAGATCCTCCCCCACTTGGCTTCTTCTCATCTACCATTTTCTGCTTACCTTTACCATTCGGAGATACATAAGGACTACCACGATCCTTATTCTTCTTCTCACTAAGACTCTTGTAATGCGCAGTCCTAGCCTTGCTATCTTCATCAAATATCCTGCACTTGTTAACCAATGTAGGAAACCTACGAATCTCCTGGTAACCAATGCCTTGTTTGATCTCGGGACGCAACCCGTTCTCAAACTTGACACACTTGGATCCCTCAGCATCAGCATTATTATAGTGAGGACAATACTGCACCAGCTCTTCAAACTTCGAAGCGTAGTCAGCAACAGACATGTTACCCTGCTTCAGTTCTAGAAATTCCATCTCCTTCTTACATCGCACATCAGCAGGAAAATATTTCTCCAGAAAGACCGTCTTGAACCTTTCCCAAGTCATCTCAGTACCTGGTATTTCAATTTTCTGTCGAGTGTTATCCCACCAGTTTTCAGCCTCTTCAGATAACATATGCGTACCAAACTGCACCTTCTGTGCTTCAGTACACGTCATCACCCGGAAAATCTTCTCAATTTCCTTCAGCCAAATCTGAGCACCATCTGGATCATAGCGCCCTTTGAATGTAGGAGGGTTATTCTTCAGGAACCTTCCCAAATTCTTAAACTCGTCGACCGGCGGATTCTGCTGCGCCTGCATAGCCTGCGCCATAGCAGCCAAAGCCTCAGCAATCGCACGGTCATTTTCTCCAGCCATACTCTGCACAACACCACCACAACCGTTAAATATCGACAGTGTCATTTACACTAATCGACCAACAGGGAAAACATCACATTATGACTCGACTGGACTGACCATGCTCTGATACCACTAATGTAACACCCTTCTACCCAAACGACATAATTAAATAGATTATCAGAGTACAACATGTAGAAGAGTTTACATTTCTTACAACATAACAATTATCGCATCACAACATAAAAATTATTATTTAATTTATTAAAACTTCGCAGCGGACAACAACATAATTATTGTTTTTCATCATATAATAATTCATAAAAATGTATCAACATCGTCTCAACAAAACACCTCAACATTTTAATCCTCATAAACAACGTAAATAAAATGTAATTATCTATCGAATCCCATAACCCCGGTGTCACATGACCAGAGCATCTGACTCGACTCTGTAGAATAACTCTACACTTATTCTTCAAACCTCAACAATAGCTACTCCGCTTTATCTGCACATTGCTCATCATAGATGAACATAAACACATGCAGAAGGGGTGAGAATTACATTATTAAATAATAATATAACGACAGAAATATAAACATAATTATATAATTCACATATGCCAACACAGCTCATCATCATCATCATAATCAACAAACTCATGAACATCAACAAGGCAACACATCAATTTCAATGCACACACCCATGCATGACTCAACACGACTCGGTATACCCATTTTGTGACCAACTACAGGATCACCACTCCCAGATTCATCACCATAGAATCCGAGTTCCCCACAAGGAACCAAGCCTCTCAACAAGCCCGGAGTCAACAACATCATTGGAACTCAGTCCGTTCATCACTAGGCATCGGCCTTTCATGAATGCATGCACACCAACATGCATCATAATCAACATAGCAACAACAACATCATATGATCATGTTATCTTCATCATTGATAGCATGACATACAACTCAACAAAACAACAACAACATTACATCTTAACACATAGATTCATCACAATCAACCACAATAGGCCAAATCACCATTTCAACATAAAAATTAGTCATTTTTCAATACTGGAACAGTGTTAACCGGTTAACACCATGCGTTAACCGGTTAACGCAGGCAAAACTCACTTCTTGGCAAACCGCAACAGTGTTAACCGGTTAACGCTATAGGTTAACCGGTTAACGCAGGCAAAACTCAACATATTCACAATACATAACAGTGTTAACCGGTTAACGCCCTGGGTTAACCGGTTAACGCAGACAAAACAGCAGTCCCTGCGCTAACACAAGGCAGAATGCAGAGTTCTCCGCATTTTCCGCCGTTGGAGGACTTCCGGACCTCCGATTCAACTTCCGTAAAAAGCTACGCGTTCAGGAAAACGCGACTCACACAACTACGGATTCCATTTCAGCTTAATTCGACTTATTCATCATAGTACTAAACGACGGTAAACCCCAACTTCCCCAATCTTCCTAAACCCCCAAAATCCATCAACAATCCTACATAAATCATGAAATGCTCGCATATTATCATTTAATAAGGTTCAGACCCCTTACCTGAGATAATCCGGCAAATCTTTGAGCTTCAATCCTTTCCGTTCTTCAACCTCTGCTCTACAGCTTCTCCCTTCTCTGCAGCTTCTCAACTTCCACGTAAAACCCTTCTGTTCCAAAAATGAGAAACTTTTTCTCTTATCCCAACTTATATATTTTCCAATTATTATTATTCCAAATAATAATAATAATAATAATAATACTAATAATAATCCAATTTATTTAATTAAATTAATAAAATAATATTATCAACTTAATTAAATAATTCTTTTACTTTATTTGGGGTGTTACACAACTTGTGGCATTCAGGCCAAGTTTCCGGTATTCAGACCGAAGTGGCATTCGGGCCAGTTTTCTGATGTTCAGATCGAGGAAGTTTCCGACGTTCAGGTCGACGCAACTTGTGCCATTCAGGCCAAGTTTCCGGTATTCAGACCGAAGTGGCATTCAGGCCAGTTTTCCAATGTTCAGATCGAAGAAGTTTCCGACATTCAGGTCGATGCAACTTGTGGCATTCAGGCCAGTTTTTCGATATTCAGACCGAAGTGGCATTCAGGCCAGTTTCCCGGTGTTCAGACCAATGTTTGATAACCAAGTATCGTCTGATGCTCAGATCGAAGTCATTTCCAGTATTCAGATTGATGAGCGGCATTCAGGCCATGGTTATTTCTGTGTTACCATTTATTTTGGTATTTAGGCTAACATTCCTTGTTTTGATGTTCAGACCGACTCTCATCGTACCAGACGGATTCTTTTTCAAGACAACCTCTTGGTCGATTCTGACAGGCATTGTTACTTCTTTTTTTCACTTCAGTGTAAATTTTCGGGCTTTTATCGTATTCAATCACTTGATACCTCGAAAGTGCGAAAGCCATTGCTATCTTCCTTTCGGGTTTCCAATTGATTGAATAGGGGCAGCTGTAATACCCCAAAAATTAGGGGGTCCAAGTATTGAGAATTGGACTTCATTTTCTAAGTATACAAGTTTCAAAGCTATCAGAGTGTTCATCAGGATTTAATCAGAAATTAGGGTTTCATGGCAACCTGCAACAGGCAATGTTTGGTTGGAAGTAGAGGAGCTCATCCATGTCATGATTAGAGAGGCATCTTGGCCTAGGAAGATTCACAATTATCTCAGAAAGATCCATTGGCAATCAGTGCAATCAGTTCTTGATCATTTTGCCCTAAAACTAGGGTTTGGTATAAAATCAGTTTATTTCTGATTCTTTGGGTGAAACTCTTTTACATGGCCCTCCATATATCCACGAGGGTCTACATAAAAAAAATCAGCTCTTTATTTGAGCTAGAAGTGCTTCAATTGATCAATGGAATCGGGAATCAGACAGTTTGTGAAAAGTCAACTGTGGGGCCAGAAAAGTCAACTCCTGACATTTTGAGAGTGGAATCTAAAAATCCATGCCAAGGGGATCCTACATGTGAAATTTTATCAAGGTTGGATCATGGATTCATCATTTAATCAGGAATTGGAAAAGTTACTTAATTTGTAAATGGTTGACTTTCCATTTAGGGCAAGTTTTCATGATCGTTGCACTCACTTTAAGCCCATTTTGCATCAAGATAAAAGCTCCATTTGAAAATTTCTCCAACATGAAATTTGTTCCTCTCGTTCCAAGCTTTCTATAGATATAAAGTTTGCTCCATTTGGATTCGAATTGAGAAAGTTATGCTTAGTCAAAGTGAGACATTTTTTTAGGACACTTAGAAAAATTTCTAAGTCCAAAATTTGTCAAGATTTCTTGGCCAGGTTTCTTGCACTTCAAGACATTATTTGAAAATACTTTCTTCACAATAATTGTACCTTGCCATGTCCTCTTTCACATCCTTTTGGAATAATCTCATCTGGATCCATGGTTTGAGAGATACATTCATTTAAAGTGGGCACCATGACTTGATTTTCTAGGCAGATTTTGTGCCTGGCTAGCCCAATCAGATTTTCTAAGCATGCTGCATAAACCAGTCACGTTTTTTTACCTCTTTTGGTCATGCATTGGACATCCATTCACTTAAGTTTGGCCCAAAATAACAACATTTTACACCTCACTTCACACTTTTATTCTTATGGATAAATCACTTATTAAAAAGCCCATGAGAACACATAATCCAACCTATTTAAGAAGCTGAAACCCTAACCCTAAAGGAGCATTGGAATTTGGTGGAAAGGAGGCAAAGCTTCATCACATATCAAATTCCATTCCACTTCTATTTTCCATTAGGTAATCATCCCTTCCATGACCATGTTTTGATATATCTGCGTTTGCTTACCATGTTCATCACCATTAATCCTTCCATTTTCATATTTCTTCTTCTTATTTAAAATATTTTCTTCGTCCATAAAATTACCCAAAAATATTTTTCACTTTTCTTAACGTTTTATTTAATTTTATATAATTTTTATTTTCGTATTTTTTATAATATTAATATTTTATTTTAATTATTTATTCTAACTGGTCCATTTTAACACACTTTTTTGTATTAATTTTATTTTTATGACTTAATATTATTGTTAGCATTTGATTTTTGGGATGAAGGTTGACCACTGTCGCATGGTCAAATTGAACTTTTCTTGGAATTTTATTTCACATTTTCAATTTATTTTGGATTTATTTTTGACCTAGTTTGGTTGGTGGACTTTTAATTTGACTTCTGTGTTATTTTAATTAATTCACATACCAATTTTCATTATGTTTAAAGTCTTTTTGGGGGATGATGATGTCCTGACCCCACCTTATTTATTTTAATCTTTCATAATTTTCTTGGTTAATTTACTATTTATTCTTGATTTATTTCTAACCTAGTCTCATTAATTGACTTTTGGTTTGACCTCGGTTTTATTTTAATTAAGTTATGTACCAATTTTCGTTATTTTTAAAATCTTTTTGGGGGATGATGATAACCTGACCCCACATTATTTAGTTTAATTTTTCATAATTTTCTTGATTAAATTTCTATTTATTTGTTATTTTTTAAGTTGACTTGAATTTTCAGTTGACTTCTTTATGATCGATGTTTGACTTAGGGATTGCTTATGGCAATTGAAGAGATCTTTTGATCCTCCCTCGTACATCTCATATACCATGTATTAGAGGCCTTTTACCTTGATTTTATTTGGTCCTTACCTCATTTCCTGATTAAATTATTCAGTGGACCCTTCATGTGTATATTTTCATCTGTTTGATTCATCTGTTATCTTTTATACTTGTTTCTCTCATTCATGCTTTCTATTGCTTGATTACTTAAAATGTTCATACTCCCAGGCATATATTCTTATTGCTTGTTGGCCATGAACAATCCCCATTCATAACAAATGTACCCCTCTCCCATAAAGTGTATAATATTTATTTCTTTATTTCTTTAGTCACTTGTTAATACAAGAGTTAAAACGAACATCCGATAACCATTTCAAAATAATATCAAAAGCTCGATCCAACAGCGTGTAATCATTTTAAAAACTTAACAGAACTAGCACGCATTCATCCATCCTCTTGTAAGTCGATTGCCTCAGGCATCGTCATCTACCTGTAAGTGGATTGCCTCCGGCATCGCCATCTACCCTTATCCGTAACTCCTCTCCGCGCTCCATCCGTCGACTCTTGTTCCGTTCAGGTAGCACCCATTAAGTAGAATCCTTTGTATGATAACATAGGTAGGATTCCCCTATTCTTTGCATGCTAACATTAGGTAGATGTTCCCCTTTGTAAATCCTAACACATAGGTCCATATTGCATGACAACTCTAGAGCAGAGCTTCCCCATTTTTAGACCTTCCGTGCGTCTCCGATCTTGTGGCATGTTAGTCTGTTCTATTGCAAAGAGGTAACTGCCTAAGACTCGATTTAGCGAGTTGCGACACCTACTGCTAGGATGTTGAACACACTGCCCACCCTCCTTTGACACAGCTGGTGTCCTCTTTTGTAAGTCCATGTTCAGATGGCAATCCTTAACCCCTAGTTAGCCGAACTACGTTTTGCTCTGATTCTCATTCCAGATGAAATATGTAGGCATAAGACGCGACGTCTTACCGATCACACTTCTCTTTAACCCATAGGTAGCCGAGCTACGAAGACTCTGATTCTCATACTCATATGAGATACGTAGGCAGTGAATGCGACATCCTTGCGAATCATTTTCTTTTAACCTTCCTTTTAGTAAATAGTACTTTAGATATACCTACACCCTTTAGACTAGAACAACACTTATGAAAAGGGCTCCCTAGGAGTACCTAGGATGTTTTGGGGGCTTAAAACCTTCCCATTGCACAACCAACCCCCTTACCCAGATCTCTTACATTTTTACTAGTTTTTGATTCGATAAAACTTTTAGGATTTTGTCCGCTTTCTAACCATTCCTTTTGATAAATAGAAGTGAGGTGGCGACTCGACTTGTATGGTTTACCTTGGATTTAGTCAATATCTCTAATGGTAATGAATACCCCGCTACAGCGAGCTGTTCTTTTCTTTTTTTTAGGCGAAGTATTTCTTGACTGCATCTGCGTTCACAGGACGAGTGAACTCTTCACCATCCATAGTTATAAGAATCAAAGCACCGCCTAAAAAGGCCCTTTTAACAACATATGGGCCTTCATAATTAGGAGTCTATTTGCACCTAGAATCTGGTTTGAACGATAAAATCTTCTTGAGCAAAAGATCACCTTCTCTAAATACACGAGGTCTGACCTTCTTGTCAAAAGCTTTCTTCATTCTCTGGTGATATAATTGACCATGACACATGGCAGTCAATCTCTTCTCCTCAGTTAAATTCAGCTGATCATACCTGGTCTGACACCATTCGGCCTCAGTCAACTTGGCTTCCTTGAAGTCATTTTTCGTGTGATGAATGTCATGATGCGGATGAATGCATGAATGCAACAATCACGAGTAAAGGATCACACACAAGGAAAATAAACAAAGGTCAAGGGATAAATCAAGTCATTGTCAAGATCAATCATCCATTTTGGTGGATTATGGTTTTCACCTTATCAACACCTAAGTTCCATTGATATTGATAAGACTTGATTGGATCAACCAAGAATCAAGGGTTTGTTGTGAGTCACGAGCATGGAGTCAGGTTAAGAACCATCCCAAATGAGTGTACTAAGGATAAAACCTGTAGATCATGTTCAAAAAAGTTCCCAAAGTCTTAATTCCATCTATCGGATATTACAGGTTAGGATGACTGACTCATCAACCTATAATATTCTCAAGAGAAACTCGTCTGAGTGTAGTATCGCGTAACAACTGTTATCAAGTCTACATTTGAACAGTCTCCGCACTACGTCCTAAATAGGCCAAGTTAGGTTAAATCTTCTACGGTCCTCAGCTTCTCGGACCCCAAATCAGAGAAATTAATGCCTAACCACAAATAACTTGTGTGACATCAATAGCTCCAAAAGGGTCTCCACTGAGTAGATGGGTCTCAATCCAACTTCTTAAGGACAACTCCATACAAGTCGAACATGACTATACCATCCTCCTATCTTAATTTGCACTTAAGTATGAGTTAGAACTTATCTCACCACTCAGAGATCACCAAGCATAACAAGCAGATTATATCATACAAACAAATATACAAACATCAAATACACAATTATATACACACAGAAAAGTAGGATAAACCCATTGAGGACTACTCTCCAGCACAGTCGCCACTTAATTTCTGTAGCGGTAAATTCATGACGATTAAGCTATGGATAAACTTAATGTCAATAAAATCAGAGTCGCCACCGCACTTTTATTGTTTCCAAGAGAAAAGGGAAAAGTACGAACAAAACCCAAAAATAAGAAGTTTTCAAATCAAAAATAATAAAATGCCAGAGATTACAGGTAAGGGGGTTGGTTACACAGAGGGAAGGTGTTAGCACCCAAAGTGTCCTAGGTACTCCTAGGGAGCCCTTTTTTGTGTGTACATGTGTTTTGGTATAAAAGATGTTTACAATAAATAGAGTGTGGGGATGAGAAAAGAATTCATTAATTATATTTTTGTGTTTGACAAGACCTTCGGACTTGTGCCTACGTACCAACATAAAACTGAGGGATCAAAACCTCGTAGTTCGTGGTAACAATTTCAAAGTGAGTGAGTTGCTTTTAACAAAAAAATTTAAGTTTTAAAAGAGGCACCAAAGGCCTAAAATAGTTTGAATGGGTGTTAATTATTTTTGTCTTTTGAAATTTTGAAGTCAATATGGTTAAGTTCATTTACTAGTTTGATTAAGAAAAGAGTGTAAAATTGCAATGGCATAAGGCCAAAGTTTCTAATATGCAATAAAGAGTCTAAGTTTAGAAATCATAAGAAAAGAAGATTTTAAAAGGAGAGAAAGATTTGAAATTAAAGAAGTGGGAGGAGATGAAGAGACTAATCCTAAGCAAAAGTTAAAAGTTAAGAGTTGAAAAGATCTGACCAATGGGATGCAATCCAATATACGAGAATGTCATATAGAAACCCACTTTTGCCTTGGACTTTAGAATCAAGCAATAATAATACACACATAGCAAGATGAAGAGAAAGGCTTCAAATAAAGATAGCCACATCCAAGTTAGCAACTCGATAGTCTTCTTCATAATCTCCCATGCATCAGGTGACATACTCATTGAATGGCTTAAAATAAGGCATTCGACACATGTTCAAAGTAACAACATCATCAAGACCATGTAACGGGTGAACTCAAATGGATCTCAGCACTTGCATCAGATGAAAGTTCAATTCAGAATGACTTAAGAAAAGTTAGCATTGGCCAAGTCCTTTTGCATAGGGAATGTTGCCTAATTCTAGGTCCAAGTCTCAAATTAAATCCAACAGTCCCCACAAATCTTTTTTTAGAGCTTTTTGTTGTTATTATGTACATTAAGGTCAAAAGACCACAAATACAAACAAAATACACAAACAAGTATATACAATCACAATATATGGCTCAAATGAGCAAAGTGAAAATGACATTAAGATAAAAAAGTTAAATGGCATGAATATTGGCAAATGATAATAGACTTGAATTTAAAGTGCATAAAAGTAAATGGCTTTGAAATTAAAAGTTAGTTAAATGTTAGTTGATTAGAAGTTAGTATTGTTTTCGCTTTTCAATTGTTTAAGTCATTCTTTGGAGAACACTCAACCCTCTATTCACAAGAATGGATCCTTGAACCAAGACATCTTCCAAAGGAAGGAAAAAAGGCCATGTTTCCACACAATACCATGAAAGGGGGGAGACTTACAATCTCACTTACTAGAATGCTATGCTTTTGGGTCAAAATTTAGCTCTATGTTAAGCAATCGTAATTGGACTTATGTAAAAGTCATAACTATCTGAGGTCGGGCAATAGAAATTTTAGTGTTAATGCATGTTAGAGATATGGTATAATGAACCATACTCCTAAAACATACCACACTTAAAAGAAAATGGCAAAAGGGTGGACCTAATCTCATCCATACTTGTATTGGTTTATGAACCAGTTATCCTTAGAATATAGAGATATCATAGGTTAATGAAATGGATGTGATAGAAGGGGATTGAAGATGAAGAGGGAAGGAAAATGAGACAAACACACTTGGTCATGGGAGGACTCTTATCAAATTAAAATCATTCATTCATTTTGGGAGATGAAATTTACATTTCATCAATCCCCTAAATCCAATTATTTTAATCCAATGATTTTAATCCAACAAATTCAAATCAATCTTGACCAAGGCACAAACAACATAGTCAAACTCAACAAGTCAATGGAAATAACTCAACACAATTTATTCATAATTAAACAATTAAAAATCAATTAAAAATGTATTAAATTAAATTATGGTTGGTCAAAAACCTAAAACCTCTTCAAAACACCAAATAAATGGCCAAGAGATTTATCATAGGTCAAACAAGGTAAACGACCTTGGAGAAAAAAAATCATTATTTTTGGAAACTTAGAAGTATTTTTAAAGAATTAAAGATAGTCACAAAAACAATTAAATCATGAAAAATATTAACATTGATCCAAAAAATAATTTTAATTCAGAAAATGAAAGAGAAAAATATTTGAAATTTTTTGGTGAAAGTCCCATATTTTTTGGATCAATATTAAAATTAATATGAATTAATGAAAATAAGGCAATTAAAATAAAAACAGAAATTACAAAAAAACGTGGACCACTTGATCTCCCTCATTAATTGAGGTGCCAGATCAAGTGGATCAGAGCCGGCTATCCACCATACACCAAGTCAAATGTCCCACACGCGTGGTAATCACTTTGGACACTCAGGATTAAAACAATTTAAATGGATCATGTGGTTCAGAAGGAAGCCACCACATCGCCGGAGCCAGAGCTCCGATCTTCTTCTCCAATGGACCTCACCGGACTGGTCCACCCTCAACCATAACCAAAATGAAAAGGGAGGACTTGAATTTAAAGAAAACATGCTCAGGAGCTCGAATCTGGCCTCAATTTTGTCTAACTCCAAGTATATAGAAAGATATAGGGAGTTGAAATTTGAGGATCATGATTTGAGTTGCTCCGATTTGACCTCTAAGAAAATCAATCTTGTTGCCTACATTGGTAGGACTTCAGACAACCAAAAATCAACAAGAATAGTGGAGAATTGAGTGAGAATCAAAGAGATGAAAAAATCTGAAAATCACCTTCAATGTAGCTTCAAATTGGCACGATCTTGCTCTCAATTATGCTTGGCCTTAATTCAGATGCTTGATGGAGTGGAAATGGATCAAAGAGAAGGAAGGACTTTTGGAGTTTCAATCTCAAAAATAGTGAGAGATTCAAACTCGATTTTCAAAGAAAATCTTCAAGCTTTTCCTTTGAATGTGTGGGTTTAGGGTTGCTGATACAAAGCTGCGCACCAGGGTCCTTAATTTTGAGCAAGAGGACTTCTACTTATAGTCAAGGAGATTGATAAATGCACACTTCCATTTTTGGCCAAAGTTGGAAATCTCACTTGCATGCTTGCATGGGCGTGTGATAGTCCCATCAAATGATGCACTTAGGTCCAAAATTATGTGTAAGCAATGCTGAAATCATGTGGAAAGGCCATGCAATCGTGTATGAAAAGTGGAACTTCAAATCTTCCAAATGGTCCTTCAAATTTAAGCCATGCGTAAGTCATACATACTTTGTCAAAATGAGATGAATTTGGACTTTTTTAAAAGTTTAGATCATAAGGAACCACTTTCATGCTGAACACTTTTTCATTTGAGGCTTGGATCATGATGAATTTTGAGGTGGAAGTTTAAATCATGTGGAAAGGCCATGCAATCGTGTATGAAAAGTGGAACTTCAAATCTTCCAAATGGTCCTTCAAATTTAAGCCATGCGTAAGTCATACATACTTTGTCCAAATGAGATGAATTTGGACTTTTTTAAAAGTTTAGATCATAAGGAACCACTTTCGTGCTGAACACTTTCAAACATATCAAAAAATATTTGAAGTATCAAGCCATATGTTCACTTCTTCCACCTTGAGTAAGTTTTTATATGGACTTAAAATGAAAAACGTTCCTTCATAAAAGTTGTAGCTCTCTAAAATTACTTCAAATTGGTCAAAAATTAGACCCCATTTGGATTTAGAATGAAGGAGTTATGCATTTTTGAAGTTGAGGAAAATCACTTGTTCAATGGTATTGGCCCAAAATGACCTATAATGTTTCCTTCAATCACATGTATTTGCAAGTTGAATTTACACGTACTCCAAACATAAAAGTTGAAGTAGACATAGTGAATTTTATCATTAAACTTGAATGACTTTCATCTCATAAAAATTGAGCACGTTATTGTCTTGGGAAGTTGACCTCCAAATTAGGGTTTAGACAAAATGACATTTAATCTTTCACCATAAAAAATGACTTTCCAAGCAAAACTATCTTTATACCTCAAAACGAAAGTTGTTTTTAATGTCATTTAGAGTAGCGTTTATCTTGGAATCATTTTCATATGACAAAAGTTGTAGGAGATAGGGTCTAGGGAACCCCAGTTTTGACAAGTTGAATTCCTCTGGCCAACCACCATGAACCAACTTGTTAGCTTGACATTCTATTGACTTTTGGTACTCATGGAGGATCATATATACATAATATAATGAAATGTGAATTATCCCTTGAAACATTTGACCAATTGGTGAAGAAACTTGTTGAAGAAGTCATATAAGATACCCAGATGAATTAGGGTTTCCAAGGTAAACCAACTCCAAACTCTTGATGATTTCTTGATCAAAATAACATGTGAAGATCATTGGGATCCATATATAATTCTTAGAGCCATAGTGAACCAATTCTTGATTAAGCTCCTTGCAATGAGGGTCTTATACCCTAGATATGAGCTTAATAGAACATAGGTGAGCATGTGCACTACCTACAAAAGAGTTAAACTATTCAATGACATATTTTTGATATTTTTGTTAGTAAAAAAAGAAAAATTAAGTATCATACAATCAAATGTGCTTTATGATCTCTCCCAATGCAAACCCAATGAATGAGGGGTAAGGAGAATGCCAAGTTGTGATCCCAATGTTAATGCATATGATGAGAATAGCATGAGGGATCATAGTGTCAAAATTGAGGTCTTACAATGCATTCTGTGAATGCCGATGCAGTCAAGAAATACTTCTCCTAAAAAGAAAAGAACAACTCGCAAAGTTGAAAACCCCAAAGGGCGGCTTGGGCAAAAATGAGGGTCTCGGTGGATTTAAAACCCGAAAGGGCGATCCAGGCAAAAGTTAGAGACATAAAACAGAATGAATTATCCCAATAAATTAAGTACCCCACCTTGGGGAAATTTATGCAAAAATTAGGGATTATGGCAAGTAACTGCAAGTTGTTGATCTCCAGTCTTGAAGACTTTCTTAAGCACAATGTTCGATTCTGATTCATCTTCAGCCAAAGCCAAGAGCACAGTGGATATTGAAGGCGGTAGAAGGATTAGTGATCATTGTATTCAATGTATCCCTTTTCCATGTAAATTACCATTTTTCAACTTTTGTAAAGATCTATGGAGTCTTGTCATTTAAACGCTACCATCCCATTAAATAAAGTTGAGCTTTTTATCCAATTGTTTCTACTCTTATTTATTCAGCTAAATGGAATTAAATTATATTGTGATCATTTTTTAAATTAAAATTTTAAAATGAAAAATCATGTTTGATTAAATAATAAAAGAAATTACTTTTAAAGAGCAATCGGTTTCATTTAAGGATGTCCACAACGGTACGAGGGTAGGTAAGCCGTAAAATACGAAGCATTGTTGGTTTTCCCCAAGCAGTTGGTGTGATCTCTGTTTCTTCCCCATCAGCTTTTCATCTTCCAGCCGAGTTTTGGTGGTTCCCTCAATTGAGTTCGTAATTGCCTCCCTCGAGTTATAGGTGCATTATCGCAGCAAGTTGCATAAATTCAGCAAACTTTGTTTCTGCTCAAGTCGCTATCAGAGTTATCCATGACCCCTGTTAGCCTTGATTCTCGAGCAGTATTTTCAATCCTCTGCAAGGTTGTCACCCATTTGATATATTGTTGACCTAAATTCTCCGTAGAGTTGATAGTGCAAGTTTTCGGCAAATATTTTCCTTTTCCCCAGCCAGGGTTGAGCCTTTGATGTGGATAACTCCTATTCTTTCCTTTGCAACTTTTTCTCTCCAGCAGATGTTTCCCTCCTGTGAGGATTGGACGAGTATTGTATTGATGCGAATCAGTGACATTTGTATCCTTTGTGATCATTTTGTCAGCATAATCATCATATATACATATACATATACATTCATAGATTTCATCATTTCATTAAATAATGCACTTTATGTTTCATTGTTTCCCTGATCCCCTGCTACGGTGGTGTCCTTTCCCCATGCAGATTTGGTATGTCTGTTCTATTTCAATTATAAAGTGTAATCCCCTTAAGCAGAAAGAGTTTAACCTTTCTCATTCCCCACTAAGTTATTTCCTCGTGGATGATCATTATTTTAGCTTCCTCCCCATTTGATTGTCTGGATGGAATCACTCCCCCTGAGTTATATCCTCATTGGGTCGAGTCTTTGATTGACCATTTCTTTCTAGATCTTACCTAGATAAATGCTTTTCATCCCCTGAGAGCCTATTACCTAGTAATTGGTAATATTCTTCTCAATTTGCAAGTATTTCACTTTTGCCCTAATATCCGGCAAAAGTAACCTTGTTCTCCCCAGCGGATTTGTTTTCATGTCTCCCAGGAAGTTTATCCTTGATATGTTCATCTTAACCAGTGACGGATATTTTTTTCCCCTGCTTTGAGTCTATCCTTGATATGTTCACTTTAATCAGTGACGTATATTCTCGTTTTGGTATTCTACCCAGTAAAAAGGTAGTTGTAATCCCTATTTTGTTTCCCATAAGGGGAATCCTTGATATGTTCATCCTAATCGAGGACGACTTTCCTCTTCTTGTGGTCTTCTTCCTAGTAACTGATAGTTGTAAATCCTGATTTCCCTTTTGTGGAGTATATCCTTGATATGTTCATCCTAACCGATGATACATATTCTCTCTCCGGTATTCTATCCAGTAACTGATAGATGTAATTCCTATTTCTCCCCTCGGACTCTATCCTTGATATGTTCATCTTAACTGATGACGGATATTCTCTCTCTGATATTCTATCTAGTAATCGATAGATATAAAACCTACCCTTCTTTTTCAAGTAGTTTATCCTTGATATGTTTACCCTAACCGGTAACGGATATTCTTCCTAATGTCCCCAGGTGAGTCTATCATTGATATGCTAATCTTAATTGATGATAAATATTCTTCCCTTTGAGTTTATCCTTGATATGTTCACCTTAGCCGGTGACAGATATTTTCTTTCTTTGTGGTCTTCTACCCAGTAATCGGTAGTTACAAATCCTATTTGATTTGGTTCTTTCCTCTGCGAGCCATCCTTGATATGTTTACCCTAACCGGTAACGGATGTCCTCTATGACAGATTTTGTTATCTCCTTACCCAATAACTGAATGTGGATAATATACTGTCATTCCTGTGTTGAAGATTATTTTTTCCCCAGTTGAGTCTGAGTGCATATTTCCTCAGTGAAATCGCCATTTCAAGTTTGGATCGAGTATTTCGGTTTTGCTCTGATCTACCCGACTCCCCTACAGGTGTTCCTTTTATTCCCCAACTGAGTCTTTCCATTGATTTATTTTCGTGGAATCCTTCGAGTCCCCCGACAGTTTTAAATTCGTAGTTTGGCTTACGCGCGACCTTTTTTATTCCCCAGAGTCTCTGTCTCCCCAGTGAGTTTTCCTTACGGAATGCATTATACTCCTGCGGACTTTCAGTATCTCCGGATTTATTCCCTTTGTGGCAATGTTTTCCCCCACAAAGATTATTTTAGCATTCATATCATATGGGTCATGATTAGGGACCAAAATTTGTTTTTATATGTTGTTATTTAAGTCCATTCTACTGAGTCGGTACGAAGATTTTAACCTTCATCTCCTCAGCTAGAACTTCCTTAAATAGGGGCAGCTGTAAGACCCCAATTTTAAACCTAAGATCCCTCATGCTATCTCATCATATGCATTGGCATTGGGATCACACCTTGGCATTCTCCTTTCCCCTCATTCATTGAGTTTGCATTGGGAGATATCACTAAGCACTTTTGATTGTACCATACTTTGTTGTTCATTATTTACTAACCAAAATACCAAAAATATGCCAATGCATAGTTTATTGTTTTTGTAGGTAGTGTACATGCTCACCTGTGCTCTATCAGGCTCATATTTAGGATTTGAGACCCTCAATACAAGGATATCAATAAAGAAATGGTTTACTATGGCTATAAGTATCATATATGGATCCCCATGATCTTCACATGTTTTTTTGATCAAGAAATCATCAAGAGTTTGGAGCTGGTTTGCCTTGGAAACCCTAATTCATCTTGGTATCTTATGTGACTTCTTCAACAAGTTTCTTCAACAATTGATAAAAAAATTTAATGTATACATCATATTACCTCATCTTATGCATATATGATCCTCCATGATTCCCAAAAGTCAAGATAATATCAAGCTAGCAAGTTGGTTCATGGTGGTTGACCAGAGGATTTCAACTGGTCAAAATTGGGGTTCCCTAGACCCTATCTCCTACACTTTTTATAATATGGAAATTATTCCAAGATAAAAGCTACTCTAAATGACATTCCAAACAATTTTCATGTTGAGGTCAAGAACTATTTTTTCTTGGAAATTCAGTTTTTATGGTGAAAGATTATAGGTCATTTTGTCTAAACCTTAATTTGGAGGTCAACTTCCCAAGACCATAACTTGCTCAATTTTTATGAGATGAAAGTCATTCAAATTGCATGATTAAATTCAAGATGTCTACTACGACTTTGATGTTTGGAGAAAGTGCAAATTCAAATTGAAAATGCATGTGCCAAGAGGAAACATTATAGGTCATTTTGTCCCAATACCATTGAACAAGTGATTTTCCTCAACTTCTAAAATGCATAACTCCTTCATTCTAAATCCAAATGAGGTCAAATTTGTGACCAATATGAAGGGATTTTTAAGAGCTACAACGTTTATGAAGGAACCTTTCTCATTTGAAACCCATAGAAAAAGTTCATCATAATCCATGCTTCAAATGAAAAAGTGCCCAACATGAAAGTTGTTCCTCTTGATCTAGCCTTTCCAAAAAGTCAAAAATCATATCATTTGGACAAAGTATGAATGACTTGCGCATGGATTAAAGTTGAAGGACCATTTGGATAATTTGAAGTTCCACTTTTAATACACGAATGCATGGCTTGTCAACATGATTTCAGCATTGCTTACATACAATTTTGGACCTAAGTTCATCATTTGATGGGCCTATCACATGCCCATGCAAGCATGCAATTGAGATTTTCAACTTTTTCCAAAAATGGAAGTGTGCAATTATCAATCTCCTTGGCTATAAATAGAAGCTCTCTTGCTCAGAATTGAGGACCCTGGCACGCAAGCTTTGAATCAGTAACCCTAAACCCTCACCATTAAACGACAAGCTTGAAGATTTTCTTTGAAAATCGAGTTTGAATCTCCTACTGTTTTTGGGATTGAAACTCCAAGAGTCCATCCCTTTCCTTGATCCATTTCCATTCAATCAAGCATTTTGAGCAAGGCCAAGCATAATTGAGAGTAAGATCGTGTCAATCTGAAGCTACAGTGAAGGTGATTTTCAGAATTTTTCATCTCTTCGATTTTCACTCAATTTCCACTATTCTTGTTGATTTTTGGTTGTCTAAATTCCTACCAATGTAGGCAAGAAGATTGAGTTTCTTTGAGGTTAAATTGAAGCATCTCAGATCATGATCCTCAAAATTCAACTCCCTGTATCTTTCTATATACTTGGAGTTAGACAAAATTGAGGCCAGATTCGAGCTCCTGAGCATTTTTTTATTTAAATTCATGTCCTACTTTTTCATTTTGGTGATGGTTGAAGGTGGACCAGTCCGGTGAGGTCCACCGCAAAAGAAGACCGGAGCTCTGGCTCCGGTGATGCGTTGGCGTGCCTCTGAACCACATGATCCATTCATTTTGTTTTAATCTTAGGCGTTGGTTTTGATTACCACATGTGTAGCGCTGTTGACTCAAGACCACATGGAACGCGAGCTAGGGACCATCTGATCTGCCACCTCAATTAATGAGGGAGATCAGATGGTCCACGTATTTTTGTAATTTCTGATTTTCATTTTAATTGCTTTTTTTTCATTAATTCATATTAATTTTAATATTGATCCAAAAAATATAGGACTTTCAACAAAAAATTTCAAATATTTTTCTATCTCATTTTCTGAATTAAAATTATTTTTTGGATCAATATTCATATTTTTCATGATTTAATTGTTTTTATGCATATTTTTAATTGTTTAAAATACTTTTGCATTTCCAAAAATAACGAAATCTTTTCTCCAAGGTCCTTTGATCTTGTTTGACCTATGACAAATCTCTTGGCCATTTATTTGGTGTTTTGAAGAGGTTTTAGGTTTTTGATCAAACATAATTTAATTTAATGCATTTTTAATTGATTTTTAATTGTTTAATTGTGAATAAATTGTGTTGAGCTATTTTTATTGACTTGTGAAGTTTGACTATTGTGTTTGGGCCTTGGTCAAGGTTGATTTGACTTTGTTGGATTAAAATCATTGGATTTAGGGGATTGATTGACTGTACATTCCAGCTCCCAAAATGAATGAATGATTTTAATTTGATAAAATTCTTCCCTTGTCCAATTTGTGTTTGTCTCATTTCCCCTCCCTCTTCATCTTCAATCCCCTTCTATCCCATTCATTCCATTGACCTATGATATCTCTATATCCTAAGGCTAATTGGTTGATAAACCAATACAAGTATGGATGAGATTAGGTCCACCCTTTTGCCATTTTCTTTTAAGTGTGGTATGTTTTAGGGGTATGGTTCATTATACCATATCTCTAACATGCATTAACACTAAAATTTCTATTTCCCGACCTCAGATAGTTGTGACTTCTACATAAGTCAAATTACGATTGCTTAACATAGCGCTAAATTTTGACCCAAAAGCATAGCATTCTAGTAAGTGAGATTGTAAGTCTCCCCCCTTTCATGGTATTGTGTGGAAATTTGGCCTTTTTTCCTTCCTTTGGAAGATGTCTTGGTTCAAGGATCCATGCTTGTGAAAAGCAAAAACAATACTAACACCTAATCAACTATACATATCATTTAACTTATTTATTTTAAATTCAAGACATTTACCTTATGCACTTTAAATTCAAGATATTTATCATTTGTCATTATACATATCATTTAACTTGTTTATTTTAATGCCATTTTTACTTTGCTCACTTCAGCCATATGTTGTTAATATATTGTGATTGTATATACTTGTCTTGTTCCTTGTTTGCATTTCTGGTCTTAGGACCTTAATGTACATAATAACAACAAAAACACTTAAAAAATGTTTTCATGGACTATTGGATTTGATCTAAGACTTGCACTTAGAATTAGGCAATACTCCATGCAAAAGGACTTGGCCAATGCCAACTTTTCTGAAGCCAGACCATAGTGAATTGAACTTTCATCTGATGCAAGTATTGAGATCCCTTTTGAGTTCGTCTGGTACATGGTCTTGATGCAAAATGTTACTTTGAACCTTTGTCTAATGCCTTATTCTTAGCCATTCAAGGAGTATGTCATCTGATATATGGGGAAGATTATGCAGAAGACTATGGAGTTGCTAGCTTGGATGTGGCTATCTTTATTTGATGCCTTGCTCTTCATCTTACTTGATTATGGATATTGCTTGATTCTAAAGTCCAAAGGAAAAATGGGTTTCTATATGACATTCTTGTCTATTGGATTGCATCCCACCGGTCAGATCTTTTTAACTCTTAACTTTTAAATTCTTGCTTAGGATTAGTCTCTTCATCTCCTCCCATCTCTTAAATTTCAAATCTCTCCCCCCTTCCAAACCCTTCTTTTCTTGTGATTTTTAAACTTAGACTCTTTTATGCAAATTAGAAACTTTGGCCTTATGATATTGCATTTTTAACTTCTCTTTCTTAATTAAACGTGTAAATGAACTTAACCATACTTGACTTAAAATTGCAAATGACAAAAAGAACTAACACTCATTCAAACTCTTTTAGGCCTTTCGTGCCTCTTTCAAATTTAAACTTTTGTTAAAAGCAATCAACTCACTTTGAAATTGATACCACGAACTACGAGGTTTTGATCCCTCATTTTTATGGCGGTAAGTAGGCACAAGTACGAAGGTCTTGTCAAACACAAAAATATAATTAATGAATTCTTTTCTCATCTCCCCACTCTATTTATTGCAAATGTCATTTATGTCAAAACACATACACACATGAAAAAGGGATGCCTAGGAGTACCTAGAACACTTTGGGTGTTAACATCTTCCCTCTCTGTAACCAACCCCCTTACCTGTAATCTCTGGTATTTTATTAGTTTTTATTTGAAAACTTCTTATCTTTGGGTTTTGTTCGTACTTTTCCCTTTTCCTTTGGAAAGAATAAAAACGCGGTGGCGACTCTGATTTTATTGACGTTAAGCTTATCCATAAATTAATGGTCATGAATTTACCGCTACAAGAATCATCGAGAAAAAAGAAAAAAAAAGATAAAAGAAAATAAACTCGAGGATTCAAAAGAAGCATTGGCCAAAGAAGGGCACTCGGTTGAAAAACAAAGAAAAACCCGAGCTATAAAGAAAAAAATTTGTAATAGAAAAAAAGAAGGAAAATGAACCGACACAGTGAAAATAATAGTAACATTGACTCTGAACCAAAAACCACTTGTTCCCGTTTTGTTTGGAATATCCACTCCATAACCCAAGCCCCGTTACAACCCAAAAGACCTCAAAAAGTGTGTGTTGTGTGTACGCGATATGAAAGGAGAAACTATTAAAACTTATGAGTCGGTATTGCATATTCTGAATTATGAGTGAAAACACGTTAAACCCGAGAGACTTGGTGAGAATGTGATATAAGCTGACAGGTGAAACAGTACCTCGATGTAGAAGTACGACGGAAAACTCACAAGGAAAAGCAGGAGCTATAGAAGGAAGAGTGAAGGCCTTAGAGACAGATCTCAACAATGTCAGGAAAAATAAAGAATCTTGGGAAGTGACATGCAGTGTAATCTAAAACATTACTTGAGGACAAGCAATGAGCTAAGTTTGGGGTTGTGATCAGTCACCGGCCCAAGTGGAAGAACCGAGGAACTCAGAGCGAGACAGTGCAAAATTCTAGCAAGCGAAGGAATGAAAAATCTTCAGTATATGAGGCCTAACACGGCCACCCGTGTCACCTGACACAAGCAGTTTCAGGCAGAAGAAGGATAATAGAAGAAACATAAGCCTGACACGGTCGGCCGTGTCGGCTAACACGGCCCGTGTTAGGATTTTTCCCAGCCGTGTTACTCCTTCATGGCCGTGTCAAGCTAAGTAGTAAGCTGACACGGGCCATGTCAGCCCAGCCCATAATTTCCCTTTTTTTTCGGGCTTTTGAGGATATTTGTGGAGTTGTACACCTTTTGCTTGGAATTTTCACTATATAAGGGAACCTTCTACCAAAGAAAAGATTATCTTGGAACAAGGCAAACAAATAATTGTCAAGCAATCAAGTGTTAGAGAGAGCAAGGTGTTCGGAGAGCAGAAGGTTTTCATGAGCGGAAGCGATTGAAGATCCAAGTCATCCAAATACTTGTAATATGTAATTTTCATCTTGCATTATTTTTGAACAATATGAGTAGCTAAACCCCCCAATGCTAGGGGGTGTCCCTGATTTAGAATTGTAATGATTTTGAGTTTACATTTGCATTTATAATATTATTCTTACGGTAACCTTTTGATGTGTTTAATGCTTTCTCTTTCGAACCAATCGAATTGTTTTGTGGTTATCAATTAGGTTGGACCATCATTGGTAAGGTTTTCATAAGGTTACTTTGGAGTAGATATCACCTAGGACTAGGTATACCTTTTATGAATCAGAGCATTCTTGAGATAATAAAGCTTAACTTCACCCTAATTGCCTATGGACATAGAAATTAGGGTAGAATGATTAAAGGTTTTCTCACCAAGGAATTGAGAGAAAATACCCTTGAGAACTGATACTAATTGATATTTGTTGATGCAATACTGACTTAGAGTTGTTACAGGGATAAATCATACACCTTCCCTGGCATTGTTCCTCTTTCCTTCCAAACCCTTATTTTTTATTATTATTTTCTTTTGCCTTTATTTTGATAATTTTGAATTTAAAAACCCAAATTATATTTTTTGTTTAATTGAACCATGAATTAAACTCATTATTAACTTGCAATCCTTGAGATCGACATTCGGGGAATTTCCCCTTTATTACTATAATAGGCAAAATAGTACACTTGCTATTTTTCCGGTCAAGTAGGTTCATAGGGGGTAAAGGTGGAAGAAGGTTGAGGTAGGGAAGAAAATAATTTCTTTAAATTTGAATGAGAGGGAGTTTCAGATGGTAGAGACTTACTTGAGATGGAGGAATACAGAGGCACGAACGATCTGGCTATAGACGGTTCTCCCAGCTTCAGAGTCTTGGATTTCTTGGACTTCTCAGAAGGCTCTCTTTTTCTCTTCATGAAGTTCGGTGGTTGTTCTGGAAGCCAATCCACTGAGAACTCATAAATTTCCACCCCTTGAGATGCCAGGTCCTGAAGGTAATGGGCGATGACCTTTGGAGGATCTATCTTGGAGAACAGATAGAGATCATTGGGCATCTTTTTCTAATCCTTTAGAGCTTCCCAAGAGGTGTACAGAGTTGGCTTGACCAAGACTCTTTCAATGATTCCCATACTCTTCAGATTTCTTCCGTTTGGAGGCTTTCCAACGTCTACCGTCACATTTTCCATCAGATTATAGGATATTAGATAATGCACCAGCCTGCTTTCGATCAGAACATCAGAGGCAAGTCTTCCCAAACGAATATAGTTTCTGGGCTTCATGTGATTTCTGGTATCCCGGACTGAATCCCTCAGATACTTGAATAATAGTGTTGGCAGATTCAGCTTGAGTCCTTTGTGGAGGCAGTATAAGATACACTTTTGATCTGTATTGATGTAGTAAGAAGAGTTTGAGGATGGACAGTGGTGGATGGTACCCAAAATGATCTTCAACCAAACTCTCATATTCTGGTGAAGTTCCTTGTTCTTAGAGGATCTCTGTTCAGAGCTTTGTTTGAAGATAGTGGGAAAAATCTCATGGGACATGTATCTTGCCCTAGGGTTTATGTTGTAAATCCTTTTGCCCCCAGTTTTCTCCATGTTCATAAGCTTGGCAATAAATTTCTCGATGATGACCATCTTCACACCCAGAACATATGAAACTATGCAGTGGTCATCGTAGTTTGTGAATTTCCAGAACTCTTTGACAAGGAAAGTGTAGATGGGACCATAAAGTCTCTGAAAATAGTTTTCCCAACCTTGTTTCTTTAGTTCCTCAGTGAGATCAACACCATTGCGCTTCATGTTTTCGAGATCCACGAGAGACTCACAAAGAACTTCCAGTTTCTCAAAGGGTGTTGCTAGGTTGATGTGAGCTGGACGATCAAGGACGTGGGGTCCCTTGTTGACAGCGGTTGATGTTGTAGCAGTTTCAGTAGAGGTTTGTTGTGGAGCTTCGGCAGGATGTTCATTTGCTTCCATTTGTTGGGAGTAGTTCTAGACCTGTTGTTATTGGGAATCCATTTGAAGAAGATGAAGATATGTTAAAGGTTGATGAGGAAATTTGATGAACTTGAAGATGTTAAAATTCTTGGGGAGAGTCTGAGCATAAAGGGTTTGTGTAGGTTTGTGAGTTAAAAGTGTGAAAGTGTGAGTTGTGACAAGTATATATACATATTAGTGACATGCAAAACAACAACGTTAGTAGAGAACAGTGAACAACACAATTAATTAGTGCAGATTTATGAGTTGACATGCTTGAGGAGAATTAATTGCAGCTAATGATGAATGTCTAATCCCAAAAATATGCACACTGCTCGAGGAGATCTCAACAGTATGGGTCTTGAGTTCTGTCCTAGACAGTTGTCTAGAAGATCCAAGGTCAGACGCTAGAGAGGCCACATGTTTATGTTTCTAACATCAAGAATACTAAGAGATTTTTGATTTAGAGGGTTTCTAATTTAGATTACATCTAACTGGTAGAAGCATCAGAACCAGAACCAGATGTCAACAATATATTTAAGTCAGAGCTTATTTTTACACGTCAGAGGAGAAGCACAAGTTTAGAATCACTCTGGGAAGTTTTCCATGTTTAAATACTTCATAATGAAGGAGAATCTATCTTCAACTAGGGATTTTGTGAAGATATCAACCCATTGGTGGTCTGTATCAATGAATTTTAAAGTTATTACCCCTTTCTGAACATAGTCTCTGATAAAATGATGTTTAATTTTTATGTGCTTCGGTCTGGAGTGCAGAATAGGGTTCTTACTCAAACATATAACAACAGTATTGTCACCAAAGATAGGAACGTTACTCTCATAAATCTGAAGGTCATCTAGCTGATTCTTCATCCAGAGCACATGAGTAGTGCATAATGAAGCTGAAATGTATTTTGCTTTTGCAGTTGACAGTGCAAAGGTTAATTATCTTTTGCTAGCCCATGAGATGAGGTTTCCTCCCAAAAACTAACAGTTTCCAGATGTGCTTTTGCGTTCTAATTTTTCTCCAGCATAATCTACATCACAATACCCAGAAAACCTATACTCTAGTGTTTTCTTATACATCAGGCCCAGGGTAGGTGTTCCATTCAGATACCTTAGGATTCTCTTAACATCAGTTAGGTGAGATTCCCTTGGATCTGACTGGAATCTAGAATAGAGACAGACGCTGAATAATATATTTGAATGTGTAGCAGTCAAATAGAGAAGAGAACCTATCATACCACGATAGATTTTCTGACAAACCTTTTAACTTACCTCTTCTTTATCTAGAATACAGGTGGGGTGCATAGGAGTCTTTGCTAGTTTGCTTTATGACATTTCAAACTTTTTCAGAATGTATTTTATGTATTTGCCTTGATAAACATAAGTAGCATCTAATGTTTGATTGATTTGTATTCCCAGAAAGGACTTAAGTTCTTGCATCTTACTCATTTCAAATTCAGTCTGCATTAGCTCAGAAAATTCTTGACACACATAGGGGTTAGCAGAACCAAAAATTATGTCATTAACATATATTTGACAGATCATGAGGTCTTTTATAATATTTTTAGAGAAGAGTGTAGAATAAACTTTGCCTCTGATAAAGTCATTTTCCAGAAGGAAAGAACTTAATCTTTCATACCAAGCTCTGGGAGCTTGTTTTCGACCATAAAGAGATTTCTTCAGTTTAAAAACGTGTTCGGGACATTTTGAGTTTTCAAAACAAGGAGGCTGATGAACATACACCTCTTCAGAAATATATCCATTCAGAAACACACTTTTGACATCCATCTGATATAGTTTAATGGAGTAATTTACAGCAAAAGATACAAGTAAATAAACAGATTCTAACCTGGCGAATGGAGCAAAGGTTTCATTGTAGTCAATACCTTCTTGTTGACTATAACCTTGTTCCACTAGTCGTGCTTTGTTTCTAACTACTTCACCCTTTTTCATTCAGTTTGTTTCTGTACACCCATTTTGTTCCGATCACGTGGGTTCCCTTACGTTTTGGTACAAGATCCCAGACATCATTCTTTGCAAATTGATCAAGTTCTTCTTTCATTTCCAGAATCCATTATTTGTCTTGAAGAGCTTCTTCATAGGATGTTGGCTCTATCAGAGATACTAGTCCTAGAAGAGTTTCTACAAAACCTTAGAAGGTTGATCTTGTTTTGACAGGTTCGTCTTAGTTTTCCAGAATCAATTCTTCAGAGGCATTTTGTTTATTTCTTGATTTCTTCTGATTGATTGACTTTTCAGATGCATCTGACGTTTCTTTTTCTGCTTCTTCCGGTTCTTTAGTTCTTTCGTCAGACCCTGCAAGTGTTATCTGCAAATCTGCAAATTTTTCACCTAGCTTTGACTTTTTAGAGTCAAGCTTATCCTCAAATCTGACATGTATTGATTCTTCCACAATTAATGTTTTAGTATCATATACTTTATAGCCTTTAGAGCATTCTGAGTATCCTAACATAAAACATTTTGTGCTTTGGAATCAAACTTATTCAGATTATCTTTAGTGTTTATGATAAAACAAGAACATCCAAAAGGATGAAAGTAGGAAATGTTGGGTTTCCTTCCCTTTCACAGTTCATAACGAGTCTTCTCCAGAATAGGTCTAATAGAGATTCTATTCTTAATATAACATGTTGTGTTCAGTGCTTCAGCCCAGAAGTGCTTCGCTACATTTGTTTCATTGATCATGGTTCGGCCCATTTCTTGAAGAGTCTTATTCTTCCTTTCTACAAATCCATTTTGTTGTGGAGTTCTAGGACAGGAGAAATCATGTGATATTCCATTAGAATAAAAAAGTTCTTCAAAAAATTTATTTTTAAATTCTCCACCATGATCACTTCTGACTCTGATGATTTTAGAGTCAAATTCGTTCTGCACTTTTGAGCAGAAACTGGTAAACACCGAGTGTGACTCATTCTTGTTTTTAAGGAATTTTACCCATGTCCAACGACTATAATCATCAATAATGACAAGTCCATACTTCTTACCATTGACAGAGGCATTTTTGATAGGTCCAAACAAGACAATGTGAATAAGTTCCAGAGGTTTAGAGGTAGAGACAACGTTTTTATTTTTGAAAGTTGTATTACAGAATTTTCCCTTCAGACATGCCTCACAAAGAGCATCTAAAGAGAACTTCATCTTAGGTAGGCCTCTGACTAACTCAAGTTTATTTAGCTGAGAAATCCTCCTCATGCTAATGTGGCCCAAGCGATTATCCCATACTCATTCCTTTTTTTACAGATATTAAACATTTTACATTTTGATCTTTTAGATCAAAAAGTTTTATTTTGTAAATGTTGTTCTTCCTCTTACCAGTGAAAAGAATTGTGCCATTTTTCTGATTAATAGCCTTACATGTTTTTTGATTAAAGATTACAACATAATCGTTATCACTTAATTGACTTATGGAAAACAAGTTATGCATCAATCCTTCTACGTAAAGAAAATAAGAAATAGAGCGAAGAGATCAAATACCAAGCGTTCCAGATCCTCTAATTCTTCCTTTTTGATTTCCTACAAAGCCTACGAAGCCAACGTCTTTAAGTTCCAGGCTTTGGAACATATGCTTTCTTCCCGTCATGTGTCGCGAGCATCGAGAGTCTAGGTACCATGATTGGTATTTTAACTATGTTGCACATGATATCTGCAACATATACTATTTTATCTTTTAGTTCCTAGAATACTTTGGGTCCTTTATGATTAGTTCTCCCGGAGTTTCTATAAACTTTGGGTTTTCTGGCATTATTAAAACTTTGTGCTTGTGCATGTGGGTATGATATGAAAAAGGAGATTTAGGCTTATCCTCTGTAGAAAGTATTTTCTCATCTTCATCAGAGTCATATCCAATTCCTCTTTCCTTATTGTGACTAACACCATAAATCATAGAAGCCATTTTGCTTCTTTCAAGCACATTTTTCAGGAATTTCTGAAATGCCTTTTCATATTTATATATGATGGTGTCAGAAGTTTGTGGAGCTTTGGACATAGTTTCTTCAAGTTTTAAGCATTTTATGGTTGAAAATTCATTTTCTTTTTACAGTACAAAAATGTTTCCTTTAAGTTCAGAAACTTTTGTTTCAAGCTTATCACATTCTTAAACAGTTTCTTCATGGACCCTTTTAAGGATCTTGAATTTCTGTCGAAGCTTCTGGTAGGAGCTTAGAGATTCAGATAAACAGGCTTCTAGATCAGAGCGAGAGAGATCAAAAAATACCTCTTCGGAGTCAGAGTCTCTTTCAGATGAACTTCCATATGTGGTAGCCATGAATGCAAAATTTGCTTGTTCTATTTCGGAGTTTGATTCTAAGGCGTCAGATGCAGAGTCATCTCAGGTAGCCATGAGTCCCTTGTTGGTTTTGAAGGAGTTTTTCTTGAATCCTTCTTTTCTGGAACTATACTTCTTGAGCTTTGGACATTCGTTTATGTAGTGTCAAGTTCTTTACATTCATAGCAAGTTACCTATTTGCTTGGTCTACTTCTGGAGGTAGATTCTAAGCGATCTCCCTTCTGCCTAGGTCTTCTGAAGTTATTATTACTTTTTCACCAGAGTTGTTTAAATCTTCTAGATAAAAGAGATAACTCTTCTTCATCATCAGAATCATCTTTTTCAGAATCATCGGCGTCTTCTTCTTCAACTTGAAAGGCTTTGTTCCTTTCAGGATTTGTCTTTCTGATGTGGACTTCAGAGCCACTAATTTTCTTTTCTTTTGGGTTCATCTTCCTCTAGCTCTATATCATGAAACCTAAGGGAGATGATGAGTTCATCCAGGCTTAGGTTGTTCATATCCTTTGATAACTTCAAGGAAGTGACCATAGGTCTCCACTTCTTTGGCAGACTTCTGATAATCTTTTTGACATGATCTGTAGTTTTGTAGCCTTTGTCCAGAACCATGAGTCCTGCAATTGAAGTTTGAAATCTAGAAAACATTACCTCAACAGCTTCATTGTCCTCCATTCTGAAGGCTTCATATTTTTGGATTAGGGCCAGAGCCTTAGTCTCTTTGACTTGATTGTTGCCTTCATGAGTCATCTTTAGGGAATCAAATATTTCTTTAGATGTTTCCCTGTTGGTGATATTTTCATATTCATTGTAGGATATGGCGTTCAACAGAATCTTTCTGGCTTTATGATGATTTTTGAAGTCACGCTTCTAATCATCACTCATTTTGTTTCTAGCAGTGACAACTCCAGGAGCAGATACAAGTGGTTTATAGCCATTTGTAACAATGTCCCATAAGTCAGCATCATAGCCTAGGAAGACACTTTTGATTTTGTCCTTCCAATAATCAAATTTCTCTCCATCGAATATTGGAGGTTTGACGTTGTAGCTATCTCTTTCAATGGTGGTAGTCATTATGTTTTTCTCATGCTGGATCTCTCTACATTGTTAAGTGTTTGATTTGAAAATCAAAAACAGAGTCAAAGCTCTAATACCAATTGAAGATAGAGAAAAATAAGAAATGGGGGTTTGAATTGTTTTCATAGATAATAAAAACTTTTGGAGTTTCTACACACACACAAATAAAAGACAAACAACACAGAAGTTTTCTTGGTTCACTTGAAATTCAAAGCTACTCCAGTCCACCCTACCAAGGTGATTTCACCTTTAAAAGGGACTTAATCCAATAATCTAGAAAGATTACAACACCGTATAAGAGTACAATGATCTCTTAGACCTCTCAAGTCTATAGACTTCATAAGTCACTTGAGGAACCTCACAACAAATACTTTAGAAATACAAGAAGGTTTTTTGTATTTTAGAAATACAAAAAAGTTCCCAACTATATCAGCTGTTCTGGACTTATGTGACATTAGATGTTGTTACATCAGATTCATTTTTCGTTAGAGCCCTACACACTTAGAGAATTTTATTAGGGTACCAAAATGTTTCATCCTTTGTTATCATCAAAACTTAGAGAAAAGTTGCATAACCAAAATATTGTTCTAAGAGAAGCTAGCTGAACGAAAGTTCACGGCGGTTCTATTGTTGGTTGTTGGTGGTTAGGATCGGTTTTTGATAAATTCTGACGGAAGTTTAAAGTTAACGTGATGCCGTGTTTATTGGAATGTTGATGGTGTCTTGATTTGTTGTGAAGGATGCTTGATGGCTGCTTGAAGGAGGATTTGAGATGGTGAAAAAGCTTTGATGGGGGTGAAATTGTCTACACGAAGGTGGTGGATGAGGGTTACTTGCAGGCTATTGAAGAAGGAGTTTAAGGATATTTTTCAAGTGGTGGTTCTCGTTTTGGTGGACGGAAACAAAAGTTGGGTTTGAGATGGTTGAAAATGAAGATAGTCGTGGTTGAGTTGTTGATTTTGTAGAATGATGGTGAGGAAGGGAAACGATGGAGGAATATATGGTGGTTATGGAGTGTTAAGTGGGTCACCAGAGAGATGAGTGGCGGTGAATGGTGAGGAGGTGGGAACTTTTTTCTTTCTCTGTTAAAACCAAAAAACCTAGGGGGAAGAGATGACGATGGTGATAGTTTTTGTTATCCAATCAAAAGAGGGTCTCTCTGTTAGAGTTGCAAGAAAAGTCAAGTAGATAGTATTTTCTTTTCTTTTCATGAGAGAGAGAGAGAGATGGTATAATTTTTAAAAAGCCCCTTATAGAGGATCCCCAACGTAAATAATGAGAGAGACGTTGGTAAAGGATAGAAAATATGAGCTCTTGATTGGACAAGAAAATTGGCCAAGGATAGCAAATGTGAGCTCATGATTAATCTTGAAATAGTGGCCAGGATCAGATCAAAGAAGCACACATAATTTAAAATGTCTATAAAGCCCCTTCTAGATGTTTTAAAGGATTTAAATTAAATAAAATCAATTAAAATAACTAAAATTCATCTCTTTTAAAATAAACTTGATAAAATAAAAATGAAAACATGAATAATACTATTTAATTTTTTTGAATCACTTGACAAAAGAATAAAAATGAAATGGATAAAAATGAATAAAAACCAGGCGCCAAAGTGCTCGGAAAATTAAAATGAATTCACTAGAAGTAATAGCGCGAAATAAACTTCTCAGAAATATACAGGTTCAGGCAGATCAAAATGCGAGCAAAAAAGTATTCAAACAAATAAAGCGAGCACGTCACGTTAAATTACGTGAACCGTAGATTAATAAAACTGACATCGACAAACCCAATCTTTAAATTTTTTGCCCGCTAATTTTACTTATATTCGAGAATCAATTCAACCAATCTGTGTGTAGATCTGAAAATTTATTCTGACCGATATTTTAGGTATTATGCGTGATGAAAGAGATATTATGTTATGTAGATGATGCAAAGTAAAATAAAGTCGGATGAATGAAAATTTTAAAATTCCCTGACAAAATTGGGATATGACAATATGTCCTACGTCCTTAGGTAGCTTTGCTCTTAGACTTGTAGAAATGTTGCTTGTTTTGCACATTGTTACAATATTGAGAAATGTATTCTTAAACATGTTATAAATTGCAAGCCATTGCATTACAAAAAAAAATGGTGAATGGTAAAAAATAGAAAAGGAAAGAAGACATGTTACTTTCAATTTTTTATCATTCACCAATTTTTTTATAAAACCGATGGGACAGTCCTTATTTTAACAATGCTCAAGATAATACCAACACATAAATCCACAAGAAACACTCTACATCCACCACTATATATCTTGTTGTCTCTTTTGTGAAAACATTTATCATGAAAACATTAACTCAAGATAATAAAATCTTTGAACAGATCTCTAGGATGAATTGCAAGTTCAGAAAAAAAATCCAATTGTTTGAATAGATAACTTATCAGAAATTGGATGCATGCAATCCATTGAACTTGAAAAGATTTGTTGTTCTCCAAGAATCCATTGTCAAAATATAGATTTGTTTAAACAATTTATTTTAATACTCTATGCAAGCAATGTAATTTTTATAATAAAAAAAATCTTATTCCCCTAAGTTTTTTAAAGAAACCGAGAGGTATATGGCACTTGGGATGGAACATATTTTATTGTATTTTTTATTTAAAAGAAACACATTATACCTCAGTTTTTAGTAATAACCGAAAGGAAATATAAGCGTGTTTATTGAGTTTTTTCAGCATCCGTAAACAAATCTTTTTCATCCATTTAATGAGTATCAACACTCAAGACATTGTCATTAGTAATCCGCGTGAAACCTAAAACAAATTATAAAAACATTATGAATATTAAAAATTGATAATAAAACATTTGACTTTAAAACTTTGAAACTTAAAGAAGCAATTATTTTATATGGGAAATTCTCTATGATGGATTGCGAGAGCGGAAAATCATTTTGGTTCATGGTTTGCGTTGTTAAATAATCATATAACTGAATATTTATTTTATTTATCTATTTTTTTGTTTTGTTTTATATCATAAACAAATGAATGCAAAAGGCATAGAGAATATATTATATCTAACATTTGACCTTCCCCAAGATCAATGAAACGAGGATCAACAATATTTGTTCTTCCTCAAGATAGCCAATATTTATTCTTCACCGACAGCGATGACGATGAATTAGATTCAAAATTTGTTATATATTTTTACTTTAATATTTTGTGTAAACAATGTAATATATTGTATAAACAATATAGTTTGGAAAAAATTATTTTATTAATATTCTGTGTAAATAATATAATGGGTATTTTTTTGAAAAATTCAGCATTTGTTCTTCACTGACAATGATGACGATGAATTAGATTAAACATTTGTTATATTTACTTTAATAATATGTGTAAATAATATAATATTTTGTGTAAAAAAATGTAGTTTGTAAACAATTTAATTTATTAATATACTGTGTATATAATATGATGAGTATTTTTTAAAAAATCTTTCCCTGAGGTTTTGGCCATAAACTGAGAGGTATGTGGCGCTAGTTTTGAAAATATAAAAACGTTATTGCTAGGGATCGAACCAATGATATTTCAACTATCCTCTCAATTATTCTAAATCCGAAGGTTATAATGGATAGTTTCATGACGCCCTTCATTACCTCGCCTCTGTAACCGAGGTTAAATCAAATTCGCGTCCGAGGTTAAATGTGTTTTTTTGTAGTAGTGGAAGGAAACAAATGAAAATGAAGCAGGAGAAAACTTCAAGTATGGAAGCAGAGAATGACTAAAGTAGACTAAAATGGTCAGATGGAGTATGTGACTAACTAAAAAAGAGAAAGGTTGAAAGACCCACCCCTTGAAGTATTTATACAAGAAACACTACGCCAAAAACTGGAATAGACAGCGCACCTTAGAGGGCGCTTTACTACAAAAGCGCTCTTTAAAGTGAAGCGAAAAATAAGGAGCAATAGACAACGCACTTTAGAGAGCGCTTTTGTAACAAAGCGCCCTCTAAGGTGAAGCGAAAAAATAAGGAGGAGATAGAGGGACAACAATACATGGCGCTTTTTAGAAAGCGCCCTCTAAGGTTACCCTTAGAGGGCGCTTTTAATAAAGCGCTGTTATAAGTCCATGTGCATTTCCAGCTTATAAAGGGCGCTTTTGTAACAAAGCGCCCTCTAAAGTGAAGCGAAAAAATAATGAGGAAATGAAGGGACACCAATAGAGGACGCTTTATTGAAAGCGCCCTCTAAGGGTAACCTTAGAGGGCGCTTCTAAAAAAGTGCTCTCTATGTCCATGTACATTTCCAGTTTATAAGGCGCTTTTGGAAAGCCTTAGAGAGCGCTTAAAGCGCTCTCTAAGACCCCCTTTAGAGGGCGCTTTTGTAACAAAGCGCCCTCTAAAGTGAAGCCAAAAAAAAAATGGAGGGACAACAATAGAGGGCGCTTTTGTGAAAGCGCCCTCTAAGGTTACCCTTAGAGGGCGCTTTTGAAAAAGCGCTCTCTAAGTCCATGTACATTTCCAGTTTAGAAGGCGCTTTTGGAAAGCCTTAGAGAGCGCTTTCAGAAGCGCCCTCTTAGGCCCCCTTTAGAGGGCGCTTTTTTTAAAAAAGCGCCCTCTAAGGTCCCCTTTAGTAAACATTAAAAATATAACATATACTGCATGTCTCTTTATTTTCCCTCTCTATAAGCTATTTCGTTTTCTCTCAACTGCGATTACTCTCTACTGCGATTACTCCCTCACCGTTCATCGTTCGTTCTCCCTCCCTCACCGTCATCGTCGCCGTTCGTTCTCCCTCCCTCACCGTTCACGTTCACTGCGTTATCCTCTTCCACCGTCACTGTTCACTTTCTTCTCCATCGTTACCGTCACCTTTAAGGTATTTCTCTTCTCCATCGTTACCGTTCACTTTCTTCATGTGTTTGATTATGGCATTTTCTAAACTTAGTTTTTCATTTTGTGCATTATGTTGATTAATGTTGTTTAGGGCAAACTGAGTTTTTTATTTCTGATTGAAAACTGATATATTTGAAGTGTGTTTGAGCTTGTTTTTGGAAGTTTGATGATTATGGATACAAGTTTGTTCATGTTCCAAACACCATAAGTTTGCATTGGTCTTTTGCATGCAGTAGGTGTGTGTGAGTTTGTATTCAATAATGATAAAAAAAAAAGAGTTTAGATTGTTGTAACATGAGAGAAATGGAAGGTATATGAATGTGTTCACGTATTGAATCATTGTCTTACTTGGGTCTTATTGAATCATTTCTATATTACAGATAAAATGGCTAACCAAGACGATACCAATGCCGCGAATGAATCACGTAATAATGTTGAAAAAGAAATCAAGCGAGGATTGACTGTTATGAAGTCAATCATTCGTGCAAGAGACAAGGGTGTAAAATTTGAAGTACATTGGAGTGCTGAAGACCAACTAATTGAGCCTAACGGTTCAATGTTGGCAAGTTACATTGGTTTCCTTGTTCGCCAACATATTCCGATTACATGTGATAATTGGAGAAGTCCGGACTTGAAGGTTGGCAAGGAAACAATATGGTCGGAGATAAAGGTACTTACCATATATTGTTATATGTTTTTTTGTTGACTATTTGTTAACCATATATTGTTATAATATTACTTTATAATAACACACTCCATTTGTATGTTTTTTAGAGATCCTTTCACATCGATGAAAGCCGGCAAAAATATTGTATTCAATTGGCCGGAAAAAGACTCCGAGGATTTCGATCCTTTTTGTGCAACAAATTTCTCAAGGATGAGGAAGGAAAATTTGTTGAAGGAGAACGGCCAATGAAGTATGCCGAGATTATTTCAGCCGATGAATGGAATAACTTTGTCGCCAAACGAAGAAACGAAAAATTCCATGTAATGTCTATTAATTATGCTATTATACAATTGTTAAGTTACTATGTTCTAATATGCCTTAAACTTTTTTATCCAGGAAGTAAGCGACATAAATAGGAAAAGGGCATCAAAACCCGCGTATCCGTACAAAAAAGGGCGTATGGGTTATGCACGGTTACAACAAAGAATTGTGAGTATATTCAAATACTATGAGCTTATACATTGTCACAATATGTTATAATTGATGATCTTATAATCTAATTCAATGTGTAGCTAGCCGAGGAGAAAAGTAACGCAACATCTCTTCCGGATCACGTATTATGGAAGGCTGCTCGGGTTGGGAAGGATGGGGCTGTCGTTGAAGCGGTCCAAAATGTTTATGACGAATGTGTAAGTATATGTAACATTTTTGTTTTATTTTACAGTGGTCACTGGGTGTTGGTTGCTATGGATCTTTCGAGACTAATAGTGTATTATCTCGATTCTTTATCGGGTGATTGGAGTAAATATCCGAGTATGAAGAAGACGGTTGACGCGTAAGTGAAATTCCCCTAAATAATCGTGTGTATTTGTATATTTAATTATGTCTGTCAGATTGATCTCAATATACGTTTTTATTTTGTTAGGGCAATAATAAAATTTAGATTGAAAAAGAAATACCGCAATAGGAAGGACATTACCTGGATCAGAGTTCAGGTATATATTAAGTATCTTATTTTTGCTTATAATAGTGTTTGATTTTTTGCTTATAATAGTGTTTGTAAGAAATTAACTATATATATATTGTTTGTTTTTCTGTGTAGTGTCCTCAGCAAAATAATTCGGTCGATTGCGGATTTTTTGTAATGAGATTTATGAGAGACATCATTGCGTTGAATCGTATAGACATCCCAAAAATGGTATGGAATAATAACTTAGGGTTTATTTTAATATTATCGGATATTTCATCTAATTTGTTACTAAATCATGAATATGTTTTATTCTCTTAATTGTAGTACTTTGAGGAATACAAATCTTACTCAAGAGCTCATTTGGATGAAATCAAGGATGAATTGTGTCAATTCATTGTTGATCAAAGAATCATATAGCTAGGTTGTATATTGTTGTACATATATGTATGGAATGTTGTTGTTGTATGCTGTTGTTGTATATATGTTGTATATTGTTGTTGTAATTTTACTAAATCATGAATATGTTGTTGTATATTTTTGATCAAAGAATCATATATTAATGTTGTATATATGGAGGATTAATGTTGTATATAAATGGATTCATGTTGTATATATCAATGGATTAATGGTGTATAACATTGGATTAAAGGATGAAATCAATATGAATTTTACACTTTTGCAGCATGCGAACAGGTTACCAATTAAATATCCACTGTTTTTCAAACAATTTTTTTTTTAAATAACTAACACTTTAGAGGGCGCTTTGTCCAGAAAGCGCCCTCTAAACACTTTACATTGACAACTTTAGAGGGCGCTTTTTCCTGAAAGCGCCCTCTAAACACTTTACATTGTCAACTTTAGAGGGCGCTTTTTCCTGAAAGCGCCCTCTAAACACTTTACATTGACAACTTTAGAGGGCGCTTATTCCTGAAAGCGCCCTCTAAACACTTTACATTGACAACTTTAGAGGGCGCTTTTTCCTGAAAGCGCCCTCTAAGGTGTCTCTTTATGGACCACTCCAGAGGGCGCTTTTTTCTTAAAGCGCACTATAATGTGGCCCTTAAAGGGCCACTTTAGACAGCGCTTTCTCCAGGAAAACAAAGCGCTGTCTTTACCTATGCCAGCGCCACTTTAGAGGGCGCTTAAAAGCGCTGTTATAGGCCAAAATAAGCGCCCTCTTTTCCCTTATTTGGCGTAGTGAAAGAAAAGAAAAAAGAAAAGGAAAAAACTCAGACTTTGGAAGTATAAAACGTAGTGGAATATTAAGCATCAACCAAAAAATGAAACACATGTGGCTAAGAATGGCATCAATATCATTATGGAAGAGATAGTTCCTAGGAAACCCATCATGAGAGACACTAGACTGACACATCGAAGGCGGTTACTGAGACAAAAATGAGGAGTCACACTCTTCACTAGCAACAAAGTTTGATGATACCCAAAAATTAGAAGGGAAATGGAGAAAATATTGAGGAAACTCCATTCAGCCGTTTTATAAACATAAAACAATGAAGATTTACAAGCTCGGTCCTGATTCCAACAGGTCAGAGTTGGAGGCAATTGTTTCTATCTAGATCGATGTCTAAAGGAAATTGGTCCATTAGCCTACCTATCTATGAATCTGGATCACAATTGATCCAAATCGATCTCATCCATACAATAAAAAAACCACATAAGTTGTTTCCACCTGATCTCGTCAATGATAGATGGCCTGATGGGAAATGATCCACGAAAGCCACAAAGGCCTAATGTGAGGATATTTATAACCAAAATGACGTCAAAGCAATGACGTCAGAAGACAAATATCTCTTAGCAAGCAAAAGGCTTTAGAACCTAGAGAACATGTTTGGACCTACTGTAAAAGAAAAAAACATGATCCAAATAAAGAAGAGAAAGAAGAACCATTGGATAACATAACAAATTATATTTGTCCATCTGAAAACAAGAACGCTATGGATGGAAATTACATAGTGAAAGTTAGTAGAAATCCTAATAGAATTGCTTTAAGAGGGACAAACATGTATTAAAGCAGGTACACACCCTCAAAAACCTAAAATATTTTTCCTCTTGCTTACTCAAATATTGACTTGGACATTAAAGGGTTTTGTAGGAACCACCCTCTCCTTTCTGACGCATCATCAAACTAAAAAAACTATAATCGCACTGTATTCACACCAGATACAATCATCTTATCATTCTTAGAATATTTTGATTTGGACATATTAAAACTTATGGAACACAATAATAGAATTACGTTATTATTTATCCAAAAAGATTTGGATAAATAAGGGAGCTCTTTCAATTTAAGAAAAACGTATAGATTCGAATTCAATTATGGACACATTAGTCGTTAATTCTAGGAGTATAATCGATTTGGTTTGGACCAATTTTTGGTCAAAAAATTGTCTAAACCGATGATATCTCTGATCGTTTTGGTTTGATCCGATTTTTTAGTGATTTTAAAAAATGGAACCAAATCAAACTAGTCAGTTTGCCTCGATTTGGTTTGGTTGATCAGTTTACAACACTTTTTTTCAAATAATATATTCTCTGCTATTATATATTTCAGTATATTTTATGCTATTATTTTTTCAAATAATGCATTTCATATAATATATTTCATACTTTATTTTTCAAACAACTTACAAGTTGTTCTCAATGCATACGAAACATTGACATAATTTTCTTTACATCGTGAAATAAATTCATTATCGAATACAAAAACTGACACTTCGCATGAGAAGATTAAGAAGGGGTTTAAAAACTTAACAAATAAAACAATACAATAATAATAAAAAGATTTCAATGGACATAAATTAATATGTTTTACACCTTACACGCACGTCAAAACTATTTTATAACAACCCTAGAATGAAATTATTTGACGAAGAAGAAACAAAATAAAAAGGCAAAAAAAATAAAAATTGTTGAAAACCTTTCTAATTTCCAATTTATACTATAAAATAATTCAAACCTTTCTAATATCCACCGTATAATTCAAGATGGAACTGATCAAGGATTTTATGAGAATTTATTGTTTGTTTTATAGGATGGGGGTTACATGTGCACCTACGATGACATTGATTACAAGAATTATAAAAATAATGTATGAAGGTATGTCGATTGGTATAGACACTAACTATATATATACCAGGTCAATTAAATATTTTAAGTTACACGAAATTTCCCTATGGTACACAACTATTTGTCATATTGACAAAGTAATTAAGCTGAGAAATTGTAACATTAAAATAAATGACATGATTTTTTGGGATAAAACGTGTATCATTTTACTCTTTTTTTAAACTGAGAAGTTGTGTATCATTTTAGTCTCTTTTTTTTCTTTTCAATTGAGTGCATAAGTATGACATGTTAGAAATTTCATCCAAATTGCGAGAGTATTAGAGAACTCAGGCATGTTTGGAATTAATTTGACTTTATCTCTGTTTCATATTCTGGCCTCTCACTTATGCTTGCCAGTTATTTTCTCTAAAAGCCAAGTAAAACAATTAGAATACGCCTGCTCTCTGACGCGTTTTCACAAATATTTATTGTTCAAGAACTCATTCAAACTTACCTACCAATGATCACCAACTCTCTTCATTGACTTGTTCATGTCCGTGTTCTGAAAAACATAAACTCATATAGTTGAAAACCACAATACATTATTATATTTTAAAATACAAAATGCTGGTACTATAGGATGTACACCATCCTTGAAAGTTGAAATAATAATATAACTAATCACTAAGCCAGCCTGTTATAATGTATTAAATATCAAAGGTGATTTTTAATAAAACAGACACATGCATAATCAGACTCCATACCTATTTTTCTTAAAACCCTTTCAAAAAATCCTTCAATTCTCCATCATGATTTTCACTCCAAACCTTCAATCTTGTGTTTCATCATATCAAAAGGAGTAAAAGAAGTTTGAATTCAAGGTCAAGATCATTTGTTTCAAAGTTTCATTGCTCGCATTAATCTTGTTTTGTAGATGATAACTTACGTCATATCCGAAAATGTATTTCCGAATTCTGTATGAATTCCTCCGGAAATACATTTCTAGAGTCTGTCTATTGTCATTTGCCACTAATATATTTTCAACTTAACCTGTTTTGTAACATTTTATGTTATTGTTTTCATTAGATATGGTGCACCTCTATGTTTTCCTCAAACCTATTATGTCTCCGAATGTAAAACATGTTGTTATGAAGAAGGTAGATATTGGAAACCAATTTACAAATGAATAAGATTTTAAATTTTGTATGGAGGCATCTAAATTGGGGTTTGGTGTTGTAATCAGAAGGTTCAGTAATGGTTCAGATATAAGAGATGCATTTGCGACAATGAAATTCGAAAGAAGTGGGAAGTATAAAATTCCTCTTTGGAATTTCAAACGAGATGACACATGTTCAAGAAAATATGGGTGTCCCTTTATGTTGCATGCTTATATGTTGGGAAATAACAAATGGAGATTTAATGTGATATGTGGTTTACCTAACCATGACATGTGTGAAAAGTTAGTTGGACATCCAGTTACTAGTCGTCTCATGTTAGAAGAGAATGAATGTGTTTCAGAAAAGACACTGAATATAGTGCAACCGAAAAACATACTTGTAACTTTGAAACATAAAAGACCCAAAAATATTGCAAATATCAGGCAAGTCTACAATATTCGGGCCCAAAATAACAAGGCATTAATGGGGGGATAGAACTGAAATGCAACAACTCTTGAAACTTTTTAATGATAATAGTTATGTCTCTAGGTATCGAAAGTGCGAGGATGGAGTAACCGTTAAAGATATATTTTGGACTCATCCTGACTCCATCAAGTTGTTCAGCATGTACCCAATTGTTCTCATCATTGATTAAATGTATAAGACCAACAAGTAAAGGCTTCCGCTATTGGAAATTGTTGGTGTCACCTCTATTGAGAAAACTTATTCTTTCGGATTTGCATTTCTAGAGAGAGGAAAAAGGAGAATGTTACTTGGGTTTAAGAGGTGTGTCGGGGAACATTGAAGGACAGAGAAGACATGATTAAAGTAATTGTCACCAACCGCGATACCACTTTGATGAATTCGGTTTCATAGATATTCCCCTACTTCTTACGCATTACTATGTAGGTATCACTTAACAAAGAATGTGAGAAGTCGGATTAAACCTGCGGTAGGGACGAAACAGATAAAGGTCGGAGACAAAAAAATGGTCAAGGCGGGCATGATAGTGGAAAGAATAATGGATGCATAAAATGTTAGAATAAATTCTTCTACAAAAGAGTTATATGCCAATGTTCTTATACTTTTCAGGAATGTGTGTGAGAAATATCCAAATTTATTGAAATATGTTGAAAGTACAATTTTAGACCAGGTGAAGGAGAAGATTGTATGTGCTTTGGCCGATCGGGTTAGACACCTTGGAAATACAACAACAAATCGAGTTAAGTATGCCCATGTTACATTGAAGAATTGTTTGGAAAATAGTAAGGGTGATTTGTGTAGAGATTGGAACTCGATGAACCAAATGATCCAAAATCAACATAATGAGATACATATATCATTTGGTCGTAACGTCACAGTGTTGGAACACAGATTCAAAGACAACAGTTTGTATTCTTAGTTGGTCAGCAACATATCTCGAGCAAGTCTGAATTATATTTTTCACGAAGTCAAACGAGCTAAGAATGTAGGTTCCAATAGCTCAAAGTGTGGTTGCACACTTAAGAAAACCTATGCTCACCCATTTGTTTGTCTTATATCTAAAAAGGTGAAACTTGATATCCCGATACAAATGGATGAACTATTCCTCACTGGAAAAGGCTCAGGTTTGATGATGATGGTGTCATCAAATACGGAAAATCGAATATCTCTATCTTAAATGAATGGAAATGATACAAGAGATATTTTTAGAAGTCGGTGACAATATGAAACTCCATATCTAATAGAAATTGAAAAAGATTTCTTATCCGGAAACCACACACTTCAAACCACCCTTTCAACCGGTAAATACAAAAGATTCTCCTAAGAAGGTTAAACCTACACTAAGTGACAATTAAATGATACAGTCGACTTCATATTTTGAACAGATTGACAAATTTCTTCCTGATTCTCCAACACAAAAATCCCAAAAAAATTATTTTCAAAGGAGCTCGCATAAGAAATAATTTTATTCTTGAAGAGACGTCAATTTCTATGCACAAATACATTGAAGGGATCGTTAATGTTAAAGAAGACGGTAATTACGGTTTTTAAGTTGTTTATGCTTTGCTCGGTAAAAGAGAAGAGGATCACATACTTGTATGCCTCAACATATCCAAGTTTTGAGAGACCATAAAGAATCATACACACTGTTATAATGAAAAAAAAAGGAAGTTTTGATGCAAATTATGAATATGTTTATCCTTGCATTATTGGACCGGCACCGGAGGACAAATGGATGAGCTTCCCTGAAATGGGTCATATCACACCAAGTGTGTATGAAAGAGTGTGTATTGATCTTACAAGATACGAATTTTCGGAAACATTTTTCCATTGCACACTGCCCCACCTCAAAATCCAAATGATTGTATTATATGTGTTGGGTGGATTTCAAATTTGCGACACTTTGTTTAAGTTTATTTGAAATCGGAACTACTACAAATAACACATGTCATGTCGAACACGAAATGGATTTCACCTCGGTTACAATGCCGAGGTAACCAAAAGTGACATGAAAAGGTGGAAATTTACCCCTCGGCTAAAAACTAATTTAGAGGTTTTAGTTTAAATAGTCATGGGTTCGAACCCCAACAATAGGTTTTTTATATTTTCCAAACTAACACCATATACCTTTAGTGACAAAACTGAGGGGAAAGATATATATATATATATATATATATATACGGATAAGCTTCCCTGAAATGGGTCATATCACAGCAAGTGTGTATGAAAGAGTGTGTATTGATCTTACAAGATACGAATTTTCAGAAACATTTTTGCATTGCACACTGCCCCACCTCAAAATCCAACTGATTATATTATATGTGTTGGGTGGATTTCAAATCTGCGACACTTTGTTTAAGTTTATTAAAAATCGGAACTACTACAAATAACACATGTCATGTCGAACACGAAATGGATTTCACCTCGGTTACAATGCCGAGGTAACCAAACGTGACCTGAAAAGTGGGAAATTTACCCCTCGGCTAAAAAATAATTTAGGGGTTTTAGTTTAAATAGTCATGGGTTCGAACCCCAACAATAGTTTTTTTATATTTTCCAAACTAACACCATATATCTTTAGTGACAAAACTGAGGGGAAATATATATATATATATATATATATATATATATATATATATATATATATATATATATATATATATATATATATATATATATATATATATATATATATATATATATATATATATATATATATATATATATATATATACATACTCATTACATTATCTACACAGAGTATTAAAGTAAAATAGATATCAAATTTTGAATCTAATTCATCGTCATCGCTGTGATTAAAGAACAAATACTGGATATCTTGGGGATAAACAAATGTTTGATCCTTGTTTCATTGAATCTTTGGGAAGATCAAATGTTGGATGCAATATATTCTCTATGGCTTTTGCATTCATTTGTTTTTGATATAAAAAAATATTTAGATAAATAAAATAAATATTCAGTTACGAGATTATGTTAGAACACAAACCTTGAACCAATTTTGTTTCCTCACTTGCAATCCATCACATAAAATTTTGGCAAAGTAAATACAGACTCACCAACCACATATTAAAAACCTACATTTTTTCTACTTTTGCAATCTATTACTTTGATATTTTTACTTTGTAAAATCTCATGGCACTCTGATTAATCATAGAGGGTTTCACAACAACGTTTGAGTTTCTTGTGGATTCACTAATATTCAGAATTCTTTTATAATGAGGCATTTAGGTTTCACGAGGATCACTAGTGGAAGGGTCTTAAGTGTTGATATCTATTAAATGTATGACGGATATTTGTTTAAGGATGGTGAAGAAACTAAATAAACACGATTATATTTTACCTCAGTTATTACTAAAAATCAAGGTAAAATGTGTTTCTTTTTAAATAAATAAATAACCATAAAATGTGTTCCAACTCAAGCTCCACATACCTCTTGGTTTTGATTAAAGACCGAGATTTTTCTTTTATATTTTTACATTGTTTACAAAGAATATGAAAACAAATTGTTTAAACAAATCAAGAGTTTGATAATGGATTCTTGAAGAATAACCTATATTTTCAAATTTATGATAAGTTATATGTATCAAATAAGCAAATTTGTTTTGTACTTCCAATCCATCTCAAAGAGATTTCATTATCTTGAACAAATATTTTCATGGAAAATGTTTTCACATGACAGAGAACATGAAAGAGAACGTTAAAGAGAAATGGATGATTGTTTTTAGAAATAAATTTCTCAATATTATCAACCGAGGAAAACAATAAATTTCTCAATGTTTTCTTTAATTAATAACATAGGAAGTTTATTACAAGAATACATCAACATCATTATGTGAGATAGATTGAAAGGGCAGGAAAAAATATTTTGTTTAATATTGAAGAATGTTGAAGATTTTTTCGGTCTTACAATCAATCCTAGAGAATGATGCATAAGACTTTGGAGCGGCTACATATAAGTTATGTTTCACGTAAAATCTGACTAACGAGTACTTCTATAGTACAATATGATAACTTAGTCGCTCAGTTGTTAAACATAACTGAAGAAATAGATCATTAATTTTTAAATTAAAAATAAAATAAAAAGAAACAAACTCATTTTAAAGAAATAAAGAGCTTATCAATTGTACTCAGCAATTTGCTGGTTGGATAAGTGCTCAGAAAGGTTATGTCAGAGCATTCAATAATTGGCTACTGAAATGTCTCTTGTATGAACAAAAGAAACATACTTATTAAAAGGATCAATATCATTACATAACCATTTCACCACAATAATTATTAAACCTCTTTTCCCCCTTTATTCAGATCATTCGGAAGTAATCTTTAGATAATAACAGTCATTCATGTAAAGAACAATCGAAATGATTCTCGTTGAGTACAACGAATGTGAGGGGTTCTGATACCTTCCCCTTGCATAACCGACTTCCTTACCCATTTATCTTCCTCTTGGTTTTACCGATATTTTCCCTTTCCTTTTGGAATAAATAAATTTTGGGGAAGACTCTGTTATATCTTTGAACGTGCGATGCACTCAGGAATTTTTCGCAGCGCGACAACTAGCTGCTACGCTGGTGAGTCAATAAGCAAGTCAAGCCTAGTTTTGGTTGCTCTCTTTGCATGTTTAGCTATTTATCTTTTAGATTTACTTTCCTTATCTTTATGTTATTTATTTCATTCTTTATTGCTTTAAATAATATTTATTCTGGATATCTATTATATTCTCTGTTGTGGGTTGGGATAATTGTTACATGAGAGAAAAGTTTTATACCCGAGCTTGAGCATAAACACCTGATAGTATAGTGGCAAGAGTCATGTTGACCTACTTCATGTAAGGCCTCGACCAGGGTCGGGACAAGACACCACACCTAGATTAGATCCTTTTGGGTGCATCATTGTTCGACGAGTCACTCGTCCCAGGCAATGGTATCTCAAAAAGGGTCCATGACTCTAAGGGACCTTTTTAGGAACCTTCTCCTTTAAATACTAGTACCTACCTGTGTGGGGATATTGGGTTTTTGTAGGAAACCAATACCCTACATACCCTTCCATCATGCATACGTCGGACCTTTGAACCTATGTCAAGAAGTACAGATAGGTTATCCAGAATACGGTGAACTTGTGAACCAATGGGTATTGCAATTTGCCTCTTCGTTGGATGGAGTATTTATCTTTATATATTTGCATCATTTATTGCATAGTGAGATGGGCTTTGTGATTTTAAATAAGCTCTACACCCGAGCTTGAGTATGCATATAGGATAGAATCGTGGATAGTCGTGTTGACCTACGTTTCGTGCGTTGGGTTGGCACGAGACCCACATCCAAACTAGATTCACTTAGAAGTACCATTGTGCTACAAGAATTTTCTACCTCAAGGTATTTTCATTTGGATCCATGACTCTGGGAGGCCTTTTAGGGACTATCCTTTGAAGACTAGAACCTACCGCTTTTATTTATCGCTTTCTAGGTAGATTTAAATTATTGTTATTTCCTTTTTTTATTTTCTTGTTGTTAAGTGTCAGTCAAGTCAAATATCAATGTGTTGTCGAGTCTTTATGTGTGGTTTCCATTATTTACTAATTCTCCCATTTTCTTAAGCCATACAATTTTTTTTTTGCAAAAATCTAGACTTAGAAATACAATACATCTTTTGAAAATTCTAACATATTGTCGCAGCCTGAAAAAATACAGAGGTGCGAAAAAACAACCGGCGAAAGAAAAGACAGAAGAGTCGCCACCGTGCGTTATTTATCCCAAAGGAGGGAAAGGAAACGCTCGAAGTAAACCTGGAGAAAGGAAAGGAAAAGACAAGGTCTCGCAACCAAATCTTGGGTTCGGGAGTCGATTATGCGAAGGGAAGGTATTAGCACCCCTACGCATCCGTAGTACTCTACGGGATCCACTCTTGTTGTTCTTGTCTAAAGGGTGTGTGTTTATCTAATGTACTATTTACTAAAAAGGGTCAAGAGAAAAATGACTCGCACGGATGTCGCATCCACTGCATACGTATCTCATCTGAATATGAGAATCAGAGTCTTCGTAGCTCGGCTACCTATGGGTTAAGGATAAGTGAGCTCGCTAAGACATCGCGTCTTATGCCTACGTATCTCATCGGGAATGAGAATCAGAGCAAAACGTAGTTCAAACAACTACGGGAATGAGGGTCTCGATTGCAACTAGGGCAAGAGAAAGGGAATGTCTCGATCGCAACGAGGGCGAGAGAAAGGATCGCAACAAGGGCGAAAGCAAACAAGGATTAGTTGTTAGTCGTTAGTCAAACTCGGCAAGACATCGCATCTTGTGCCTACGTATCTCATCTGAACATGAGAATCAGAGTTGTCGTAGTTCGGCTACATAGGGACGCCAAACAAAACAAAACACAAAAGGCAAACATGGAGCCTGAATGCCAATCACTGGACTTACATCAGCATCCGAACCAAAACACACACAAAAAGGCAAACGTGGATCCCGAACGCCAATCACTGGACTTACATCGGCATCCGAACCAAAACACACGCACACTGGAACCCGAATGCCACTCGATGGACTTACATCAGCTTCCAAGCACACAACAACCAAACAAGTTAATAGGGAGTCGGGAACTCGAGCCTATAACTGTCAAGCACACACACAAAAAGAAAGAAAAGGGTGCCCGGAGAGATCTCGCACGATCTCCTGCCTACGTACCTCATCTGGTATGAGAATCAGGGCGACGTAGTTCCCCCACATAGGGATACAGGACTAGCCTAACCAGATAACAGAGGGAGACACAACACTAGGGAGACTACGACTCGAGCCTAGATGTTGTCATGCAAAATCGTCCCTAAGTTAAGGTTTCTAGCTAACTTGCACAGGAAGCAAGCCTATCCTAAACATGACTTGCACAGGAAGCAAGCCACACCAAACCTATCTTGCACAGGAAGCAAGTCAAACAAGCACACAAGCACAAGTAGCACACACTATATGCAAACAATGGGCTCAATCAAGGTTAGGTTTTAGTCGAGGGGTCATATCAACCTCAACAAACAAACCACTGGAACTGGGTTAATGGTGCTCTTAACCTTGCCATTGAGGGGCTAAGGTGAAGCAGATGACAGGTGAGTGAAGATAAGACTTCACAGCTCTTATCCCTAGCCTGGGAGAGCTTAAGACAAGAATGTGTGGGTTCATAAAGGGGGAACCCTTCTACACATTTGAAACTGACTCAACTGTACAATTGTACAAGATCTTGGGTTTGTATCTGCAATGCATCAACACAGTGGTGTGAGCAAAGCAGATGACACACAGAATAGCAGGGGATAGATTGCGTATCCCTTGGGTTCTGCCAATTGCCTCTTCACTTAGGAGGTCTTTGACTCTATACAAGGACAAATGTAAACAATCACAAACATTGCCTCTTAAGGAGGACTTCAGACAGGTGCCTGGCCAAGTAACAGGCCAGGTCTTCCAGACTACATGAAGATAGAAAGGTATACCTCAATGCAAATTGCTTATCAAGCAAAGAAAAGCAAAAGTTCACAAGGAACTGAGCAACTAAAAGCACCTGAAACCAGTCAGACAACATTAGTACACAACTTCAAAATTAAAGCAAAAGGAAACAGATATCAACCAGTCAACACAAACAAGCTAAGTGTGCAATGCACAAGGCTCAAGGCATGTGAGCCAAGCAACCTACAAAACAAATGGGTTAGTCATGATAAACAAGCAAACACAACCGATTTGTATTGGTCTCATTGGATAATTGTTGGTCAACCTGAAAACATGAACTCAAATGTGAGTAACAGGACCACTAGGACAAGCCTAGGGTCAAAAGGGGATGAAAAAGTTAAAACAGCAAATGGCAAGTGTCCAAAATCATGTTCAAACAATCAAGAAACAAACCCAATTGGTTTTACATTCATATCACTCATCATCATCATTTCATGAACGAATTAGGTCAAGGCATGGCATTTAGAAGCTCATAGAAGTCAACAGCAAGACTTGAATCAAAAGCAATCTCAAACATTTCCAAAAATCATCAAATAAATCATGATCAATCACAACCCACAGCATGGTAAGCATGTCAAATTTCATCTCATTTGGACAAGTAGAAGGTGGTCAATGAAAATCAGAAAGGCAAAGCAATTTTGAACATGCTCAAAGAAGTCAACCAAACATACATCAACTTAAAAAAAACATAAATCAGGGATGGCATATGAGAAATGAATGGGACTAACACCATGGCAAAGCTTAAAATGTCTAGTAATCACATATAAAATTTCATGTCCATCTAATAAAGTATGAGCATTTCACAAAACAAATGGGGACATGTATCACAAAAAGTCAACATAAGACCAAACAGGGGACAAAAATCTCAATCAACTGGAAAATGCCATAAACAAATCCACAAAAAATCACATGTATACTAGATATACACAAGCTCAATCATGCAAAAATTCAATCCATTTTGAGGTCAAGAAGCATGGCTATGAAAATCATCAAGTTGCACATCAATGGTGTGACACAAATTGTCACACCCTACTTCAAAAAATCATAACTCAATGACCAGAGATGATAAATTCATGAACTCTATACCAAAATCACCATGGATGTGTCTAGTTTATGCACAAAAAATTTCAAGGGCAAAGGGTAAAGCACCACTATTTCACAAATGATTTGGTAAAAGGTACAAAATATTGTCACATGTCACAAACCCTAATACCAATTAAAATACACTTATCCAAAAAATCAGGAAAAAATATGATAAACAAGTAGAGGTCATGATGAATCAATGAAAAAAATCCCATTAATTTTGGATTAAAAATGATGATGTTATGATTTTTGCAAATTGGTGTATCAAATTGAAATAAACATTGAAAACCAACATGATTTAATGGGTCACATGCCACGGCAGTGGCAAACTTGTAAATACTGGGAACAATAAGTAAAACGGTGCGCAGCGAAAAGAAACGTGGCAGGAGGGCATTGGCTTCATGGTAATAGAATAGTTCAACCATGCAAAAAAAAGAAAAAATCTGGAAATGTTTTAGGGTTTATCGTGTACAGTGACCACATTCATCATCTCCAAATTCGTGAAAAATCTTTGTGCCCAGAAAATGGAATTGGATACATCAATGTAATCAGCAAACAACAAGCATGCATAATCTGGACTTCGTTTTCATTAAATCAAGCTAACACGCGAGCAATAGCCAAGAACAAGTTTGAACATGAATTTTTAAAAACCAGATTTCTCTTAAAATACTCAACCATTTCCTTCGATTCAAAGCTCAGCAAGTTCATGGCAAAAAGATCTACAAGATGTAGTTCATGATTTTAAGAATGGTTAAATGCGATTTTCACCTGATCTTGCAAGGCAGTGATGGTTCAGCGGTTTTCTGGCTGTGATTGATCGAAACAGTTGCTCTATGGTGTTGGTGTTGATGGATGGATGGAAGGCTTTAGCTTAGCAATGTTGGAATTAGCTCAAAATCAAAGTTGCCATGGACATGCTCTTTGATGCAACAAGGTAGAAATGATGTTACAGTTGTGATACATGGCTGCCAAGTGCTTCCAAGATGTTGGTATATGATGACAAAACCATAACAAGCTCGTGTGCTTTTGAGTTTTTAGCAGAATTTTGCAAATGAAGAAAATGGTGTTTTTTAGAGAAATGAGTTTTCTGTTGGTTTTGAGTGGCTGCTAGGGTTCCTTTGAGCAGAAAATGAACAATATATATGCTGTTTATGTTGCTAAGCATGATTAGTCCAAGTGGTAATTCAAATTTTGTTAAAATCACATGTTTTGCTAATTTGGTCCATTTTCACTCAAATGGCAAGGTCTGTGGTTACAGCTGCGAAAGTGGCCTTGTACACACTCCAAATATGATTTCTTAGCAATTTCAATTGGCAAAATATATTGGAAAGGCTTAAATTGCAAAATCACTTTTTCACCTCACTTGAAATAATTCAAGTCACTTCAAAAAGTGCCATTTTGATTGGTGAGTTTTTGGTAAATTGTGATGACATATTTGGAAAGAGGGCATCAAATGTGACTTGTAGCAAAAAACCCCACCCAATTTGGCCAAATGGTTTGGAAGATATGCCACTTTGAAGTTCAAAAAATTTTGAGAATGATTTGATCATAACTTGCCAACCATTCATGGGAATTGGGTGTTCTTGGACTTTTTGAAAATGGGAGAACAATATCTTCAACTTTCATGTTGGGAAAAAATTCATTTGAAGCTTGTATCATGATGTAGTTTTGAGGATCAAGACTTTCCATTTTTGGCAAATTCCAAATACAGGTCAACTTTCTATTTTTGGAAATTTCTTGTTTGACTTCAAATTCTTCCATGATGATGTTTGACATGTTATATGAGGCCTATATGGACATGAATGAACCCCTTCAAACCATTTCCCACCTTGAAATCCATAAAATCAGGCACAGTTGACCACAGTTGACCATGGTTGACTTTTTAGGGTTTCTGGTGAACTGAGCCATGACTGATGACTTCTGGGCACCCAATCTTTGACCAAAACACTTCAAAAGGACCCCTAGATCATGTGAACATGTTGGACCAACCCTAGGGCCTTGCCTCAAAGGAAAATGCACTGACTTGCTTGATTGACTGATCTCTTGACCAGTTTGACCTAATTCTTCTGAATGGCTTGCACTTGGGCAAAAGGGACAATGCAATGTTATGCAGTGGACTATGTTAATGTTCTGACCTAATATGAGAATGTATGAAATGTAGGGTGCAAATTTGAGGTGCTACACATATAAATAAAACTGAGGTTGAGTTTTAGAGATTTGGAAAAACTTTACAAGATCGGTATCATTTTAACATCTTAAATCTCCCAAGTATAAGATCAATTTGAGTACTTGTCATGCCATTGAAGGAGAATTGCCATCCAAGGCGCAACAGAATTTAAAAATTTCTCCATTTAGTGATCCTTACGAATGGGCATGATCAGTGATAGAATCGTTACCTCTTGTGGTGATTCAAATCTTTAGTGCAGATCTCTGATAATGATCAAAACCTTTGATACAGATCCACGGGGCGATCACGAACGTTGAACGATGACAACGTCTCTACTCAGTCCACACAAACGGATTCCTTCAATCGTAGTGCTAGCTGTTATGAATGAATGCTTTGAGTGAGAGAAAGAGGGAAACAAAATTCCAAGTCTCTACTTGAATTTATGTCTGAGTGGATTGGAGTGACAATGCTTCTACCCAAGGGGTTCTATTTATAGAACCACTTGTGTGGGCTTCAAGCTAAAAAGCCCACTTAAGTGTATTTTGGCCCATATCTTATAATATGCCCAAAATCACTTAAGTATTTGGTACCTTACCATATTTCGTCTCCCACTTAAGTGCATCGTACCTTACGGTGTTCCTTAGTTACTCTATTTCTCATCAATCCGTCCTTTGTGTGTGACCCTATAGGTTTTCGCGACGTTGGCAATTATATTAAATCACGCATTTAACATAATAAACAGTGAGCGGTATCTAGCAACACATCACTGCTACCCAAGTCACGAAAATGTCATGTGATCTGACAAAACCTCCTGTGATAATAATTATGTGTATAATTACCCCTTTGCCCTTATGTCTATATTGAACATAAGGTATACACTGTGTCACCCTTGTCCAGTTCAATATTGGGCCCATAGACATTTATCCTGTTACGCAGGATGGGCAAATTCCATCTAGGACACTCATGTCCCTTAGCATGCTTTGTGGAGTACCCATCAACTGTCTTTATGGTTATCCAGTTACGGGCAATGTTGGATCAGCAACAAAGCACTCGACTCTACATCTAGGATCCATAGTGGTTTCAGGTCGAAGAGTGGTATACACCATTATCACCATGAGAATAACTTATGACACTTTGCATAACTTTCTATATAGTATTCTCATAGCGGGTCAATCCGGTATAAATATTACTCCTAATATTCATACCTATGATTAAGACTTGATAACTCTTTATCCATGATCCATGAGATATGATCATCAGTCTACAAACATAATAGTCTTAATGCTTTAATGTTATCCTACTTCACATTAAAGCTCGACTACGGATACTTTAAGAATAGTTTCCTTATGTTTAATGTGTTCTCATGATTAAGTCACACTTAATACATTAAACGGACTATCTATTCCAGGGACTTTATTAATCAACCATAATAAAGAAAATGCCTTTAAATAATTCGATACAAGTACCAAAAGTATTGGCCTCTAGGGCTTACACCAACAGCCATAACCTTAAAATTGCATCATTTAATATTCCTTAAGTGGTTTATCTAGCAGTCAACACTATCCTAAGCACACATTACGCATGAAGTCGATGCAAATAAGTGTATGATCTCAGGCCTAAACGAGAAAAAGATTGACAAAAGTTATGAAAAATTTTGTTCCTTCTAAGTTAGGTGACCCTCACCCGGTCATTTAACCCAACGGTATAACCATCTTTAGCTGTATTTAAGCCAAAGTGTGAGAAAAGAAAGAAATAAATAATGATGAGATCATAGTCACTAACAGATTATCTTGTTATGAATGTGAAAAGATAACGGGCTTAATGTGATTGCGCCAGAATGAAAAAGGATAAAAAGAAGGATTAGTAAGGTAGGCTTAGGCATGACGACATTATTCAGACTAGTGTGTATAAGAGGGAGGCTTATGGTTGCACTATTGTGACTATGTGTTCCAACGATACCCTTAGTGTGGAAGTTAGTACCTATTGATGCAATTTCTGACCAAAGTAGAGTTTATAGACTAGAATGAGTACCTGAATGCAACTGTGTCTTTCACGAGTCTTGATACTATATGCTACGAAGATTTTACAATTTTTATTTTTTTATTCATGTAAGCGGCATTTGCTTGAGGACAACAAAAGGTTTAAGTATGGGGGAGTTTGATAACGCGAAAACGTATCGTATATTTGCCTTAATATGCATTGCTTTTTACTTGATTAACACTTATTATCAACAGTATTTTATATTTATTTCAGGTATTTATCGAATAAGAGATGTATAGGCAAGCAAAGTGGAAAATAGCAAAAATGAAAGAAAAAGAGAAGAAAATGGAGAAAAATAGGAAGCATGGAGCTCACCACACCAAATGAATGGTGGTGTCCACCACTTGGATGTGTGGCGCCCACTACATGGCTTTAGGAAGTGGTGGCGCCCACCTCATACAATGTGGCGCCCGCCACAAAAGCTTGGATGCGTGGCGCTCATCTCACAAAATATGGCGCCCTCCATGCGGACCATATTAGGGTTGTGGCAACCGCCATCAACCCGGTCTTCCTTATTCCGCTCCACACTTTTCGTCACGACCTCCTCTTACTTTTTTAACCAACCAATGCTACATTTAGGGAGAGTGGGGAGTATATATGGGAAGATCGGTTTTTACGAAGAAGAGGGCATTTTTCCAGTCAGATTTTGTTATTAGATTTTCTTAGGAAATTTCCTACTTTGTAAAAGCAATAGATTCTCCACATCGGGGACTATTGCAATTATTGTTTAAGCATCTGAATTTGATTGTAACGGGGTACTCGATTTCCAAAGCGTGCCAACATTATTTAATTTGAAGAATCAATATTCATTCCAAGTTCTTGATTTATATTCCAGGTTTTATTTTAATTGTCATTTTAATTAGTTATGCCTTATTGTATGCTTAATTATCTGAATATCATGTCTATTATCGGATCCATGTCCGGCTAAATCCCTAGGTATCGGTATGTAAAGACCGTCGAAATGACGAGATTCGTAAATAATTGGTGTTGGTTTTATAAAATATTATTTTTCGGTTTTAGTTTCTTGTTTTATTCAAAATAGTTTTTCGTACGAGATTTCAAAGCAAACAATGGTTACGATCAATAAGAACGAGAGTGTGAGACTTTAACCAGATAGCTGAAACAAAGCATTAATCCTAAACACAACGAGAGCGCTTTAGGATTAATTAGATTTTATTCATATTTAAAAATTAGTTTTAAATTCATAATGAGACCGCGAGAGCCAATCATTATGGTTTAAGAGTATGGTCAGAGTCAATAAAAACGAGAGTGTGAGACAAATTCCTTTTTATAAATAATTTCTACTGAAGAATATTTTGATCTTTAAGATTACACAAACTATCTATCGAATCCTCGAAGTTTGATGCGTTACATACCGATATCCCTTTATTAAATATCTTTATTGATATTCTATTTATGTTATAGTTATTTCTCTTCATCCCTCCAATCTTAGAAAGATCCTCAGCCTTAGATTTAGATAGCTACATTAGATAACGATACGTTCGATTTTTAGTCCTTTTGGGTTCTATAATCTTTAAAACTACGTGATATGATGTGCACTTGCAGTCACGATTCCCATAGACTTACTAAGTCGCGATCATTAACCATGGTATGCTATCAGCTCTCATTGTGAGAAGACACACAAATATGTCATTTTTTCATCTTCTGGATTGTGAGATGTCATCACATTGGATGATGTGTCATCCATGCTACATCTTCTGATCAGGGGAAGATTATTAGAAACTCCACATTGACCAGGCCTGATGCACTGTACATGATAATGACCTATTAGGGAGCTATTCTAACTGGTGCCTAAAAGGAGATGGATGACACTGGAAGGTGTCATGCTAGATTTGTATTTTATGAGAAGATGTATATAGACCATTTGGTTGTGGAAGTGGAGGCCAATAGTGATGATGCACAAGTTTTGCATCATAGAGTATGTGCATTGAAGTCATACCTCATGTATTTAGTTAACATATCCATATTTGTGGATAAAAATGCTTATTACATCGATGTGGTCTATCTTAGATACTTCATTGAATTTGATTGAATTCATGAGTACAACTAGGGGGCACTTGTTTCGTTTACCTATACTCGAATTTAGATGAAGGTTCTCTTTAGAAGACTAGACTAATGGAAATAAGTTGTACTCTGATTATGATAATATATTTGCACCTTTACTGTTACTAATATTTTATAACACTTATGATACGCCAATACTAATATTTCATTTGTACAATTGTATATGTCATTCTATCCAAGGCACATACGATATTATAGGACACGAGGCAGAGAAGGAACACAGGGTCATATATACCCAATAACATTTGTATTATGGATTCTAAATATTATTATAGTTTGTAATTTATCATATTTCTAGTATTATGAATTATGGATTGATTCTAATATATAATGTTTTAATCTTATTACATTAGTGTACGGTTTAATTGATAACAAATTTATTACTATAGTATACTTATTATAAATGACATCTTATATTAGTATACTTAATACATTAGTGTTTTTCATACTTCCGTAAATTGTCTTAAAATGTCTTGCTTCTCTCGTTCCTTCACAATTCAATGTTGGTTGTAACTGTCTTCTAAAGAGAACAAGGTACAACTCAACAACGCCCAAGTGTCAAATCTTACTGTCTAAGTGATATTATGCAAGTAAATTTACAGAGATACATTTCCGTATTAATTTATAACAAAATGGGTGTGACTCATTTATGAAGAGATATGGTGTCTATGAGGTTCGAATGGAAATATTCTTTTAGATTTGTGTAGAACAATTCTGAATTTTAATATGGTAGCTGGTCACCACTAAAGGTGAGAAAAGCAACCCGAGAATTTCAATATTTCAAACATTTCCACCGTGGAACTGATAACTGATCAAAGATTTATAGTTGTTTTAAGCAAGGGCCTAAATACAATGACAATGATCACAAGAATTATGAAAATAATACATTCTTATATACATCGAGTCAAATGCATTTTAAGTAACTTATACCACATTGGCAAGTAATTATACCATATTGACAAGTAAATAAGTTGAGTTAGTTTATTAATTCATCAAGAATATTGGCGAAGAAATTATAACAATAAAGACAGATTTCGTTTTTATAAATAAGTAACTTTTTTTATATTGTGTAGTATACCATAAGTAGTATAGGGACCATGAATTTGTAAGTACTATATAAAGTCTCTGTACTTGAATGAGATTAATGCAAAAAGGGCTAAATGTTTACATGACAGTGATTACGAGAATTATGAAAATATGACACAGTAACTTTTATACACTAAGTCAAATGCATTTTAAGTAACTATATAGAGTACCATATTGACAAGTAATTAGGCTGAGTTAGTTTATTAATTCATCAAGAATATTGACGTAGAAACTATAACAATAAAGAGGATTTTCATTTTTATAATCCAGAAATATGTATTAATTGATCACAATATAAGACATTAGAAAACTCTGGCAATTTGGAATTAATTTAACTTTATAAACTGTTTTCACATTCAGATTTCCAAACGTGCTTGCCATTTCCTCTCTCTACAATCAGAACTAAGCCTCCTTTGACGCGTTTTAATAAAAAATAGCTCATTCAACATTACATTCCCATTATCACCTACTCTCTTCATTGACTATGTTCATGTCCGTGTTCTGGAAAAACATAAACTCATATAGTTGAAAACCACAATACATTATTATATTTTAAAATACAAAATGCTGGTACTATAGGATGTACACCATCCTTGAAAGTTGAAATAATAATATAACTTAAATCATTAAGCCATGTATTTGAAATATTCAGAAATCCTATAATCTATGATTGGGCAAACACTATAAATAAAGAGTTACAATACAAACTTAAACAATCACAGTAACTAGCAAACATTCTTCCAAAAAATTGATTACAAAAATACATAAACTTACAGAATATGGGAAGCTCACTTGGGTTGAGGCATTGGCCTCAACTCTTCTATGCAATTGCGTTATGCTTAATTGCTAGCACTGTTGTTGCGGATGATGATAAGCCTTACTATCCAACACCTCCAAATCAAGGACGACAACCACCATATTACTACAAGTCTCCACCCCCATCATCTCCTTATGTCGACAAATTCCCTCCATATTACTACAAATCTCCACCTCCACCATCTCCATCACCACCACCACCTTATTTCTACAAGTCTCCTCCACCTCCATCTCCCTCTCCTCCTCCACCATATGTTTACAACTCACCACCACCTCCATCCCCTTCACCTCCACCTCCATATATCTACAAGTCACCACCTCCTCCATCTCCTTCACCTCCCCCACCATATATCTATAAGAGTCCACCACCACCCTCTCCATCACCACCCCCTCCATATGTTTACAAGTCTCCTCCTCCACCATCTCCTTCACCACCCCCACCATATGTTTATAAGTCTCCACCACCTCCATCTCCCTCACCTCCTCCTCCATATATTTACAAGTCACCACCTCCTCCATCTCCTTCACCTCCTCCGCCATATGTTTACAAGAGTCCACCACCACCCTCTCCATCACCACCACCTCCATATATCTACAAGTCACCTCCTCCACCATCTCCCTCACCACCTCCACCATATGTCTATAAGTCACCACCACCTCCTTCCCCTTCACCTCCGCCCCCATATGTCTACAAGTCGCCACCCCCACCATACCCATCACCACCTCCTCCATATATTTATAATTCTCCACCTCCATCATATCCATCCCCACCTCCTCCTTATGTTTATAAGTCTCCTCCTCCACCATCTCCTTCACCACCACCACCATATGTGTACAAGTCTCCACCGCCTCCATCTTCCTCTCCTCCACCGCCATATGTCTACAAGTCACCACCTCCACCATCTCCATCCCCACCACCTCCGTATGCTTATAAGTCTCCTCCTCCTCCTTCACCTTCACCTCCTCCTCCATACGTCTATAAGTCCCCACCCCCGCCATCACCTTCCCCACCACCTCCATACATATATAAGTCTCCTCCTCCACCATCTCCTTCACCGCCACCTCCATACATCTACAAGTCACCACCACCGCCTTCCCCTTCACCACCTCCTCCATATGTCTACAAGTCACCACCGCCTCCATCACCTTCACCACCTCCTCCATATGTTTATAAGTCCCCGCCTCCACCATCCCCTTCTCCTCCACCACCATACTATTATAAGTCCCCTCCTCCTCCTTCTCCTTCACCTCCTCCTCCATATGTGTACAAATCTCCACCTCCACCATCCCCTTCCCCCCCTCCTCCATATGTTTACAAATCTCCACCCCCGCCATCTCCATCACCTCCTCCACCCTATTTCTATAAGTCACCACCACCTCCCTCTCCTTCACCACCTCCTCCATACTACTATAAATCTCCACCGCCACCTTCTCCATCACCTCCTCCACCATATGTCTACAAGTCACCACCACCACCTTCACCTTCACCGCCTCCTCCATACTACTACAAATCTCCACCTCCACCATCTCCATCACCTCCTCCATATCATCCCTACCTCTATAACTCACCCCCACCTCCCATCTATTAAGCTCCGGGCTAAAGTTGTGTAAAAATTTTCATTGAATTATGTTAAACATTATTGTTGTTAATTTGTATTTCAGCTTCTATTTGTCAATAAAACAATCTACATTGGGTTAAGAGCCTAATTTTGGTTCTAGTGTAATTGTGTATGTATGGTCATGGTGCTAATTCATAAGTCTATATTATGTATTTTCTTTAGCTGTTTTGGTGATTCTACGGATTTAACTTCATATCACCAACATCAACACACAAAATAACCTTTAAATTCTTTTTTGTCACCAAATATTTGATTATTAAATCTAGTTAACAGTTACCTTTCATATGCAGAAGAAGAATATATATAGACTCGAAAAAAATATAAGTATATCGAAACAAATTAATACACATATAGTAGATTAACAATATGATTAGTGCAACTATCACTCAATCAAACCTACGTACAACAATTGTATCGATTGTACCAAATAATAAAAAATTGAGTTTAGTATTGTCTCCATTGAGATTATATTGTTAAGAACTACACCATTTTGACCGAATAATGGCTGAAAAAGTGGGTAACATATGAGTTTGCATTGATTAGAAGTGATAAACATAATATGTAATTGATTAAATGAATGAACACACATTAAACATAATTGAAAACACGAGAATCAAACACAATGTAGGTAAAGATGGATACATACATAGCTAAATGTTGAAGTTTGATATATCATTTATTGATGCAATTTGAATCATCCATTTGATCAAGTTAACTCAATTCATCTGTAGATAGTTTAGAACAGACTTGCATTGAATTCATATGTAGCAGCATTTTGAATTTGAACATTGTAAGCATTAACTTCATGATGCTACAAAGACTCACATAAGCATACCTCACAGTTACATCTAATGTCAAGATTATAAATCAAGGAAAATAATTTCTAGGATTAAGAGATGTCATCAAAACTAACAAATCATAGTGAACAAGTAACCATAAATTTCTATAAAAAAAATTAGGGTTAGGAAGTGAATGGAACACAAGTCATCATGATTTACTTGCAATGAAGTGAATGGAACATAGAATCTATTTCGTAGCAAGAACTTTAGGAATTGGAGAAATCTGAATCTATATTGATTGGAATATTCTACTTGTAAAAAGTATGTAAAGCCAAATTGAAACCCAATCAGTAATGCATCATCATTGAATAATTCTAAACAAGCTCAAAGTAACAAAACAAAATCATTTACATTGTAATAATAGGTTTAAAATTACTCCATTGAGAAAGATCCATCTCTACCACGGCCTTGTAGATTTTATCAATAACATCTCTAATATGAAACTTCCATCGGACTTCAGTAGCGAGAATGAGTTGACTTGTTCATGCGCCCACATTGCATTTTGGGAAGCTAGGTGCGTTATTAGGTTGAAATGTCTGCAATTAGATTTGGAAGAGAACTATAGTTAGAAGAATTTTTTATTCTTCTTAGTCCATATTATGGAATTTTTTATTATGTTTATGATTGGATTGGTGGAAAATCACTGTACGAAAATTTGTAATTGTCCATCAGAATTTGAAAATGTAACACCGTTTGCCTCATTGAATAATGTCTTAAATGAGTATCACCCTAATTTAAAACAAAATATTATTTCGAATATTCATCTCCGGAAAAAATCCAATCAATTTATTGATCACTAAGCATTCCATTGGAGTTTCCAAAAATGTATTTCCGTAGTTTTGAAGCGAGAATTAAAAATCTATCACCTTTGCATGTCAGTCATATTCAAAGATACATTTTTGGAAATACCAAAGGTGACTTTAGTAAAACAGACACATGCATGATCAGAATCCATACCCGTTTTTCTCATAACCATTTCAAAAAATCCTACAATTCTCAATCACGATTTTCACTCCAAACCTTCAGTCTTGTGTTTCATCACATCAAAAAGAGGAAAAGAAGTTCGAATTCAAGGTAAAGATCATTTGTTTCAAAGTTTCATTGCTCACATTAATCTTGTTTTGTAGCTGATAACTTACGTCATATCTGGAAAAGTATTTTCGGATTCTGTATCAATTCCTCCGAAAATACATTTCTAGAGTCTGTCTGTTTTCATTTGCGACTAATATATTTTCAACTTAACTTGTTTTGGAACATTTTATGTTGGTGCACCCCTATGTTTTCCTCAAACCTATTGTGTCTCCGAATGCAAAACATGTTATTGTGAAGGAGGTAGATATTGGAAACCAATTTACAAATGAATAAGAGTTTAAATTTTGTACGGAGGCATCCAAATTGGGATTTGTTGTTGTAATCAGGAGGTTTGATAATGCTTCGGATATAAGATATGCATTTGTGACAATGAAATGCGAAAGAGGTGGGAAGTATAAAATTCCTCTTTGGAATTTCAAACAAGATGACACTTGTTCAAGAAAATGTGAGTGTCCCTTTATGTTGCATGGTTATATGTTGGGAAATAATAAATGGAGATTTAATGTGGTATGTGGTTTACATAACCATGACATGTGTGAAAAGTTAGTTGGACATCCAGTTCCAAGTCGCCTCATGTCAGCAGAGAAGGAATGTGTTTCAGACAAGACACTGAATATAGTGCAACCGAAAAACATACATGCAACTTTGAAACATAAAAGACCCAAAAATATCGCAAATATCAGGAAAGTCTACAATATTCGGGCCCAAAATAAAAAGGAGATAATGGGGGGATAGAACTGAAATGCAACAACTCTTGAAACTTTTTAATGATAATAGTTATGTGTCTAGGTATCAAAAGTGCGAGGATGGAGTAACCGTTAAAGATATATTTTGGACTCGTCCTGATTCCATCAAGTTGTTCAACATATATCCTATTATTCTCATCATTGATTCAATGTATATTACCAACAAGTAGAGGCTTCCGCTATTGGAAATTATTGGTGTTACCTCTATTGAGAAAACTTATTCTTTCGGCTTTTCATTTCTAGAGACAGGAAATGGGAGAATGTTACTTGGGTTTTAGAGGTGTGTCGGGCAACACTGAAGGACAGAGAAGACATGCTGAAAGTAATTGTCACCAACCGTGATACCACTTTGATGAATTCAGTTTCATAGATATTCCCCTACTTCCTATGCATTACTATGTAGGTATCACTTAACAAATAATGTGAGAAGCTGGATTAAAATTGCGGTAGGGACGAAACAGATAAAGGTCGGAGACAAAAATGGTCAAATGTTCTTATACAAAAGAGTAATTGCGGTAGTGGAAAGAATAATTGATGCATCAAATATTATAATAAATTATTCTACAAAAGAGTTATATGCCAATGTTCTTATACTTTTCAGGAAGGTGTGTGAGATATATCCAGATTTATTGAAATATGTTGAAAGTACAATTTTAGACCAGGTGAAGGAGAAGATTGTATATGCTTGGACCGATCGGGTTAGACACCTTGGAAATACAACAACAAATCGAGTTAAGTATTCCCATGTTACAGTAAAGAATTGTGTGGGAAATAGTAAGGGTGATTTGTGTAGAGATTGGGACTCTATGAACCAAATGATCCAAAATTATCATAATGAGATACATATATCATTTGGTCGTAATGTCACAGTGTTGGAACATATATTCAAAGACAACAATTTTTATTCTTAGTTGGTCGACAATATATCTCGAGCAAGACAGAATTATATTTTTCATGAAGTCAAACGAGCTGAGAATGTAGGTTCCAATAGCTCAAAGTGTGGTTGCACACTTAAGAAAACGTATGCTTACCCATTTGTTTTTCTTATATATAAAAAGGTGAAACTTTAAATCCCGATAAGAATGGATGAACTATTCCTCACTGGAAAAGGCTCAGGTTTGATGATGATGGTGTCATCAAATACGAAAAGTCGAATATCTCTATCTTAACTTAATGTGTTGATTCTTAGTGTTGGCAGCAATTTTGGTAAAACAAAGAGTATTGAATTATGCAGGATTTTTTCAGGATGTCAGACCCGATGTCATGACATCCTGTACACAGAACATTCAGTATGAATGTATGGTGTTTTGTGATTGCACAATTAATGGCAATCTTTGTATGATTGAAGATATGATTAGCTGGCGCATTCAATCATGGATTGCGACCTGATTTACTTATTTTCCAAGGAGATCTAACCAGCTGTTATAAAAAGATTTGATTGGAAAATAGATTTAGGGTTTTCAAGATGTCCAAGCCCAGCTGAAAGCTTCTATAAAAAGGGACTTAGAAAACCTGTTTGAACACACAACCAGTACTGAGCAAAATATGGTCAGAGAGCTAAGGTTTGTGTCTGTTTAGTCGTAAGACTTGTAAGCCATTCAAGTCATCTTTTGATGATTGAATTGGACTGATTTGTGGTTGTAATTTGTCACTCTAAAGATGTTAAGAAAGAGTGTGTGTCTACTTGATCAAAGTTGTGAAGCAAGATCAAGTGTGTGTCTTCTTGATCAAAGCTGTGAAGCAAGATCAAGAGTGTGTCTTCTTGATTGAAACTGTGAAGTAAAATCAAGAGTGTGTTTTTGAAAAGTGTTTTCTTTTCTCAAGGGATTGTTGTTTAAGATCACAGGTGTGATTGTAGGGAAGTGAGTGGGTTCTCATATCTAAGAGTGCTTAGGTAGAAATTGCACGGGTAGAGATTAGGTGAGAAAGACTGTAACTTGTTGAAGTGTACGGAGAGTCTTTGAACTAATTCTATTTTAGTGAATTTCCTTCCTGGCTTGGTAGCCCCCAGATGTAGGGGAGTTGGACCGAACTGGGTTAACAATTGCTTGTGTATCTTGCATTACTTTTCTCTATCTTTATTTTGTTTGCATTACTCAGATATCAGTGTCGTAACATTACGTTCGACATCTCATATTTGATACCAGAATTTCAGAATGGAAGTGATACAAGAGATATTTTTGGAAGCAGGTGACAATATGAAACTCCATATCAAAGAGAAATTGAAAAAGATTTCTTATCTGGAAACCACAGACTTCAAACCACCCTCACAACCGGTAAATACAAAATATTCTCCTAAGAAGGTCAAACCTACACTAAGTGACAATTCAACGGTACGGTCTACTTCATATTTTGAACAGGTTGAGAAATTTCCTCCTGATTCTCCAAAATAAAAATTCCAAAAAAATTATTTTCAAAGGAGCTCGCATAAGCAAAAATTTTATTCTTCAAGAGACGTCGATTTCTATGCAAAAATACATTGAACGGATCGTCAATGTTAAGGATGACGGCAATTATGATTTTTAAGTTGTTTCTACTTTGCTTAGTAAAGGAGAAGAGGATCACATACTTGTCTGCCTCAACATATCTAAGTTTTGCGAGGCCATAAATAATCATACACACTGCTATAATGAAAAAAAAAGAGTAAATTTTGATACAATTTATGAATATGTTTATCCTTGCATTATTGGACCGACACCGGAGGAAAAATGGATGAGCTTCCCTGAAATGGGTCATATCACAGCAAGTGTGTATGAAAGAGTGTGTATTGATCTTACAAGATATGACTTTTGGGAAACATTTTTCAACTAAACACTGCCCCACCTCAAAATCCAAATGATTGTATTATATGTGTTGGGTGGATTTCAAATTTGAGACACTTTGTTCAAGTTTATTTGAAATCGGAACTACTACAAATAACATATGTCATGTCGAGCACGAAATGGATTTCACCTCGATTACAATGCCGAGGTAACCAAAAGTGACATGAAAAGTGAGAAATTTACCCCTCGGCTAAAAAATAATTGAGGGGTTTTAGTTTAAATAGTCATGGGTTTGAACCTCAACAATAGTTTTTTTATATTTTCCAAACTAACACCATATACATTTAGTGACAAAATTGAGGGAAAAGATATATATATATATATATATATATATATATATATATATATATATATATATATATATATATATATATATATATATATATATATATATATATATATATATATACATTGTCTACACAGAGTATTAAAGTAAAATAGATAACAAATTTTGAATCTGATTCATCGTCATCGTTGTGAGTAAAGAACAAATACTTGATATCTTGGGGATGAACAAATGTTGGATCCTCGTTTCATTGAATCTTGGGGAAGATCAAATGTTGAATACAATATATTCTCTATGGCTAGATAAATAAAACAAATATTCATTTACGAGATTATGTTAGAACACAAACCTCGAACCAATTTTTTTTCCTCACATACAATCCATCACATAAAATTTTGGCAAAGTAAATACAGTCTCATCAACCACATATTAAAAACCTACATTTTTTCTGCTCTTGCAATCTATTACATTGATATTTTTACTTTGTAAAATCTCATGGCACTCTTATTAATCATAGAGGGTTTCAGAATAACGTTTGGGTGTCTTGTGGATTCACTAATATTCAGAATTCTTTATGAGGCTTTTAGGTTTCACGAGGATCACTAGTGGAAGTGTCTTGAGTGTTGATACTTATTAAATGTACGACAAATATTTGTTTAAGGATGGTGAAGAAACTAAATAAACATGATTATATTTTACCTTAGTTATTACTGAAAATCGAGGTAAAATGTGTTTCTTTTTAAATAAATAAAAAATAATAAAATGTGTTCCAACTCAAGCTCCAGATACCTCTGGGTTTCTGTTAAAGACCGAGAATGCTTTTTTTTATAAATATTTTTACATTGTTTAAACAAAATATTAAAACAAATTGTTTAAACAAATCCAGAGTTTGATAATGGATTCTTGGAGAATAACCTATATTTTCAAATTTATGATAAGTTATATGTTCCAAATAAGCAATTTTTTTCTGTACTTGCAATCCATCTCAGAGAGAGTTCATTATCTTGAACAAATATTTTCATGGGAAATGTTTTCACATGATAGAGAACATGAAAGAGAACGTGAAAGAGAAATGGATGATTGTTTTTAGGAATAAATTTCTCAATATTATCAAACGAGGAAAACATCAAAGTTTTCAATATTTTCTTTAATTGATAACATAGGAAGTTTATTACAAAAATACAACAACATCATTATGTGAGATATATTGAAAGGGCGGGAAAAAATATTTTGTTCAATATTGAAGAACATTGAAGATTTTTTCTATCTTACAATCAATCCCAGAGAATGATGCATAAGACTTTGGAGAGGCTACATATAATTTAGGTTTCAGGTAAAATCTGAATAACGAGTACTTTTATTGTACAATATGATAATTTAATCTCTCAGTTGTTAAATATAATCGAAGAAATAGATCATTAATTTTAAAATTAAAATAAAAAGAAAGACACTTGTTTTAAAGAAATAAAGAGCTTATCAATTGTACTCTTCAATTTGCTGGTTGAATAAGTGCTCAGAAAGGTTGTGTCAGAGCATTGAATAATTGGCTACTGAAATGTCTCTTGTATGAACAAAAGAAACATACTTATTAAAAGGATCAATATCATTACATAACTATTTCACCACACTAATTATTAAACCTCTGTTTCCCCCTTTCTTTAGATCATTCGGAAGCAACCTTTAGATAATAACACTCATTCATGAAAAGAACAATCAAAATGATTCTCGTTGAGTACAACGACTGTGAGGAGTTCTAATACCTTCCCTTTGCATAACCGACTTCCTTACCCATTTCTCTTCCTCTTAGTTTTACCGATATTTTCCCTTTCCTTTTGGAATAAATAAAGTTTGGTGAAGACTCTATTATATCCTTGAACGTGCGATGCACTCAGAAATTTTTTGCAGCGCGAAAGCTAGCGACTCTGTTGGTGAGTCGATAAGCAAGTCAAGCCTAGTTTTGGTTACTTTCGTTGCATGTTTAGGTGTTTATCTTTATGATTTACTTTCCTTATCTTTATGTTATTTATTTCATTCTTTATTGCTTTAAATATTTTTTATTCTGGATATCTATTATATTCTGTGTTGTGGGCTGGGATTATTGTTACATGAGAGAAGAGTTGTATACTCGAGCTTGAGCATAAACACGTGATAGTATAATGGCAAGAGTCGTGTTGACCTACTTGGAGTTAGGCCTCAACCTGGGTCGGCACAAGACACCACATCTAGAGTAGATTCTTTTGGGAGCATCATTGTTCGACGAGTCACTCGTCCTAGGCAATGGTATCTCAAAAAGGGTCAATGACTCTAAGGGACCTTTTTAGGAACCTTCTCCTTTGAATACTAGTACCTATCTATGAGGGGATATTGGGTTTTTGTAGGAAACCAAGACCCTACATACCCTTCCATCATGCATACGTCAGACCTTTGAACCTATGTCAAGAAGTACAAACAGGTTATCCGGAATATGGTGAACTAATGGGTATTGCAGTTTGCCTCTTCGTTGGTTAGAGCATTTATCTTTATAGCTTTGCTTCATTTATAGCATTGTGGGATGGGCTTTGTGATTTGAGAAAAACTCTACACTCGAGCTTGAGTGTGCATATAGGATAGAATCGTGGATAGTCGTGTTGACCTGCGTTTCGTGCGTTGGGTTGGCACGAGACCCACACCCAGAATACGTTCACTTAGAAGTACCATTGTGCTACAAGAATTTTCTACCGCAAGGTATTTTCATTTGGATCCATGACTCTGGGATGCCTTTTAGGGACTACCCTTTGAAGACTAGAACCTACCGGTGAGGGAATATGGGATTTTTTTGTAGGAAACCATAGACTCTACATTCCTCGAAAACCATGATTGCGTCGAACTTTTGAACCTTCATTGAGAATCATAAACAGACTATCCAAAGCATGTTGAACTTTTAACCTACATTATCGCATAATATTATTGCATCATTGTGTATATACCATATTTTTGAACTTAAATTATTACATCATCGATCCTTTGAAAATTAATGGATGTTGCAGATTTTATTTGCATTCCACCCCTAACATATGCATACACTCATGCATTTGCAATTCATGCATACAAACCAGAAAGCTCACCTTTTCCCCTCCTCATCCAGAAGACGATGATTCCCCGACGTTGATTGCCAAAGAATCATGGAAGAGGTTATGTGCAAAGAAATCTTGGTTCACGCCTAAGGCAAGGTTGACATGATTCTGGAATTTTTCCAGGACAGCATGACAACAGACTTCTCAGATCAAGTTGTGATGGGTGAGAAAACTGAGAACAAACTGAAGACGGATAAAATCTAGAATGTAACTACAAGAATTTTGTCGGTTTATCCCCAAGAACAGTATCTGCTACCTAATCAGAAGCCCACTCAAGGAAATCAAAAACAAAAGCAGAAGCATATCAGTAAAGGGAGAAACGATCAAGGGAGGAGACGTCCCCGCTTTAATCCTATTCCAATTTCTTATACGCATCTACTGCCTATTGATCGTTCACCATTTCACTATGTTTTAATTACCTATTCGACAAGAAACCAATGATTCTGGAACACTTTATGCGCATTGTTGAAATGTATATTTCGTGTCGGGTTTTTGTTATCGTATCCACAGGGATTGTAAGATATCACCGCCGTTCGATGGTTGTATTAATCTTAACTTAATGTGACAATAGGGTTTTGGTTTTAATCAAGTTATCTTGCATACAAAGTAATTAATTGCGGTAAAAGTTATGTTTTGATTAATATGAGAAATATTGTCAAAGTTAGGTTTCAATGATCACTTTGCATGTATTTGCTCGGTCAACAATCTTATAAACTCCTTTAGATGATAAATCATTTCACAAAGTCCTCTCAATATGTTTCTCTCGAACACATATTGTGAGTTTTGCCATTTTGATCCATTGTTTCTCTCGAACACAATCTATCAAAATGACAACTTTTTGGTTCAACCTTATGGTGAACAAAATCATTCGTTACTATCTCTAGCTAACAAACAAGTTTGGATGAAAACCTAGGTCAAGAGTCGGTAAACATCTCTCGATCATAAACCAACACAAAGAGTTTTAAATAGAAACAAAGTTTTCATCATATATTTACCGTTAAAGAGTTTACATATGAGGATCCTTACATTTACACACAAAGCTAGTAATCACCTACATCTAACCTTGACAAATGGATGACTTAGCTACTCATTTTCATGGTAGCTTGGTCGGCAAGTAAGGAAAGAAGGTTGATCAACATCCAAGTCGAATAATCGAAGTTGGATGGGAATCCACCTTCTTTTTGTGGAAGATGGTTGCTAGATGAAGAGAAATGGAAATTGGGGCATAAAAGCTCCCAAAACAATGCTGCAAAAATATCTAGAAAAAGTACAGAAATGGAAAAGTTGGTAAAAATGAGGTATGGTGCTCAAAAGTGGCACCTGCTACTTATAGACCTCAGCTGGTCTGTCATGTTCGCTAGGCGAGCAGAATGGCTCGCCTAGCGAGGGTCTAAAATGGGCACAAAAGGCCCCTGCGCTCAGAGAAAACAGGGTCTTGGTGAACTGTCATGTTCGCCTAGCGAACATACCTTCGCCTAGCGAACATACCTTCGCCTAGCGAAGGACACGCTTCAACCTCGCCCCAGCGAGGTTGAGAGGTTTTGCTACTGGAATGCTCGCTGGGGACTCGCTAGAGCTTCGCCTAGCGAGTGAGTGCTGGCTGCGTTTTTCACCAAAACAGAATGAACTCGCTACCACATTCGCCTTGAGCTCGCCTAGCGAATTAATTTGCTAATTTAATGGAGCTTTTCGCCAGGAGCTCGCCTAGCGAACCAAAAGCTTCGCCACAGCCTCGCCTAGCGAGCAGGCAAATGAAATGCTTGTATGCTTTGGTTCCTTTGCCAATTCTCTTGTGTCTTTATTATCAATTAATTCATGCCTTTCCTGCACAATAACACACACATCAAAGGCACCAAGCTTGTTTATCAATGTAATGCATTCCATGTAAAACAAATGTGGTTTTGACAATTTTAGCAAGGAAAAAGAGTGAAAGATGCCCACATATGATAGCTCAAATAAGCACTTTTGGGCATCTAACAACTCTCCCCAACTAGATTCTTGCTTGTCCTCAAGCAAAGTATGCCTCTTGAAGGACAAGAGGATTTGCTTTAAGAAACGGTTTCTCCGAAGTTGGATAAACGGCTCAAACACAAGCGAAATCAGCAAATACAAGTTCCCAACGGTTCGAATAAAATAATACCTAGGAACTAAAACTTAAAGAGCAATGCAAAATATTTATCTATCTACAACAATACTATTCTGAATGAATCATCCTATCTCTCCTCTTCGAATAAGGAATGAAGATTTTGCGCGTTTGCAACCGCGGGACTAATCTCACTCTCTAACAAATAATGAAGAAATCAAACAGATTCATACAATGTCTAATAATTAAAAAATGGTACTGTGGAAGCATAAAGATCACTAAGGGCTTTTCGGTTGAAGCTTGGTTAGGTTAACAAACAAGGGTCATTTCTAAGGCCATTGAAACGAAAGTGCCGATGCAAAAGAGACATTCACAGTATTATTCACACTACTCGACTTTGTTTCATTTGTTTCTTATTTGTAACCTTCACAACACATATTCCACAACTCCATTTTTATTTTTTTCTTCCAAGCAAGCATTCATTTTCATTCTTTTATTTTTGTTCTTTTCTTTCACATCATATATATAAACAGATGTTTCTTTTCTATATTTTCTATACATATATTTTTCTATGCTTGCTCGGTTTTTTCTTTTCTTTTTCAAGAGTTGTGGTACTTACCAATTCTTTTTCGTTCTCCCCAACTTATTTCTTCCACACCCTAAGTGAATGCTCTTAACTTTTTACGGAAAAAGAACAATAATCAAGATTTTTCGGGTTGTAAAAAAAAGATTTTTGAGATCTCGCTTTATTTCAAGCCGAGATTCAACTGTTTAGGCTCAAAGGGGTTAACAAATACTCTCTCTGCTCACAGGTAAGTTGTTTTTGGATGTAGTTGTGCTCGAAAGAAAACAAGTGCCTTGATCATTTCTAATTGCTTCCACAATTTCACAATAATAAAAGACAAATAATGAATCACATGAATCAACAAAACTTATTAGAATCCAACATTTAAGTGAACAATGGAGGTTTCCTCACAATTTGTGGTTTTAAGTTCTAGATGAAGCATTCATTCAATTATGTTGCAAAAAGACAATATTCAATTTACCAAAAAGAGTAAAGTTCGTAATGCATTCTAAAATTCTAGCCGACGGTAACCATGTACCTTAGCTTCATTCACTTGTTTATTCTTATCATTGCCATCCAAGCTCGGATGCACCTTCATTGGGTACTTCTTGAGGAGCAACCAATCTAGAAGGGTTTGCCACTCAATCAACCAAAAATTTATTAAACACACAAAATTAAAAACAAAAAATAAATAACATTAACTGAAAATATAAATTTGTTCGTGGGGGACAAAACACCCCAATAGTACAACACCATGGTCAAAATACAAAATCCGAAGATACAAATAGAAATAACATAAAAACTGAAAAAATACAAAAACTTAACCCACTAAGGGCTCAGGACTCCTCTTCGCTACCGGCCTCAGAACCGGTAGCCTCATCATCAACATCATCATCAACATCAGCTTCAGCTCCCTCCCCCTCACCATAGACTGGCCTGTCCACAGGCCAATTAGCGTTAAGCATAAACTGCTCACGCGCCAACAATGCTCGAGCACCGGAGGGGTCATTACCTTGCAGTTCCAACCTCTGCATACTGTTGTGCATATCAATCATAGCTCGCTGGGATGCTGCCATCCACTCAAAACTGTAGTCACACACAGCCCGCAGGTACAGATCAAGTCCGGGAGAAGAAGCACTAGGACCATCAGCAGCCCGAGTACTTCCTGAGGCTGCACTGCCACCGGTAGTCTTAGCTCTACAGTATTTAGCCACATACCTATCATCGATAGGTGCCGGGATTCGAACCTGCCCACGAGACGGAAGCCTCACCCTAGCCTGAACACATAAGCTCATAATCAAACACGGGAAGGCCAGGGGACAATTAACACGAGCCCCCGACTTAAGCCCGCTCTCGACGACGGTCTTCAGCTCATTGGCGATTATCCTCGCCACATCTATCTCGACATTTGTGAGGATGGAATGGACTAAATGTGCCACTGGGATCGGCACAGTAGAGGTGTGTGATTTGGGCTGGATGTTGGTCAAAACCAAGAGTAGTATCAGCTGAGCCATGGGAGTCATGTCCTCCCGGTGATATCTCACAGGAACCCAGATGGGTTCGGCTCAACCGATTTCCCAGGTAAAAGCAGGTCGGCGGTAATGGCAGGGACATCTCTGTGAAGTCTGAGGTCGGTGTGGTACTGGTCTCTCTGGTCAGCTCCCAGCTGGAGCGGTTCCCCTAGGATTCGGTTGATAGCATCCCGGTCAAATGGAATTGCACGCCCGGCAACTCTAGAAACCCAAGTGAAGGGCTCGTCGTCGTCGGGCAGTGCGTTAGCATAAAACTCCCGCACTGTAGTAATGTCGTAATGCTCTAAGGGACTTATCAACCTATCCCACTTCTTGGCGTCTATCAACCCGGCGAAAGTTCTGTAAGTGCCCTGTGGGTTGATCAGAAAACGCTTCTCAGGAAGTATTTTTCGCTTCTCCAGAGCGATGTATCTGGCGGCCTGTTTAGGGCCGACAAACTTGTCTTGGTCGAATTGAATAGGAACCGTTCGAGATGTAGACGATGCTCCCTTTCTTTTCTTACCAGCTCCAGATCTAGACTCCATCTGCAAAAGATACAAAGAAACAACACACACCAAACAACAGGTTAGCCATCAAAGCATAATTTTAAAATACTGCCATGTTCGCTGCTGCTTCGCCTAGCGAAGTTGCAGCGAACGCTCGCCCCAGGTTCGCCTAGCGAGTGCTAGCGAACCTTACGGGTTTTGGGATTTTCTGCATATTCAAAGAATTTTCCCCCAATTTCCATACACAAATGGTTCCCACATCAGAACCTAATGATTTCTTAAACAAATAATCGTTCTATGCTATTGGGGATTGGCTAATTTCATGCAAAACCTAAAATAAATGAAATCCCCAATTTGAAAACCTAAGTATCCAAACATTGCAAACTCCACAACATCACATGCAACCTCAATTTCCCATACTACACTTATCCTATTTGCAATTCATATTCGGAATTTAAGAGTACACAAAAAGAAAATGAAGTAGGGCAAACCTTAATTACACGGATTCGGAAATGTAAAATGAAGAGAGTTTGCAATCGATAGGAAGGAGCGAGGGTTTGTGATAGCGATGCGAATGCGAGAGTTTGAGAAGCTTCGCAAAATTTTCTCAGCAAAGCCGTTCAGAATGTTTTTAAGGGTTTGGGGCAAAATGCCCTGCTGAGAAATTTATAGAAAACAGTACTGATGCGCTCGCTACTGTCTCGCCTAGCGAGCAGCCAGCGAGCGCGCTCGCTGCAGCCTCGCCTAGCGAGCTGCAAGCGAGCATGACAGCAAGTGCATTTGCAAATGCAGCACTTGCAAGTCATCCAGCCTGATTTAGCACACTGTAACAGAATTCAACATGATACATAAAACAATAAATACTTACAATGTTGGGGTGCCTCCCAACTAGCGCTTGTTTAACGTCGGCTAAGCTCGACGATGCGATGCTCACAGAGGAGCATCGAGCGGCTGAGCACAACTCTCGCGATCCACATGACCGCCGAGATACACTTTCAATCGTTGGCCATTCACGGTCCAACTATCTTTCTTGTCCATGTCTTCAATGACAATGGCCCCGTACTCTTTTACTTCTTTCACCCGAAATGGCCCGGACCATTTTGATTTCAACTTCCCGGGAAACAACTTCAACCGGGAGTTGAACAATAGGACCAATTGTCCGGGCACAAATTCTTTGTTACGGATCTTCTTGTCGTGATACTTCTTTGCTTTTTCCTTGTACAACCAACTTGAGTGGTATGCGGCATTGCGCATCTCCTCCAACTCAAGTAGTTGTACTTTCCTTTTGTTACCGGCCAACTCATGTTCAAAATTTAAAAACTTTAGGGCCCACAAGGCCTTGTGCTCCAATTCAACCGGCAAATGGCAAGTTTTACCAAATACCAATTGAAATGGAGTTAGGCCAATTGGAGCTTTAAAGGCCGTACGGTAGGCCCATAATGCTTCGTCCAATTTTTGGGACCACTCTTTTTTAGAATTAGACACGGTTTTTTCTAGGATTCTCTTAATCTCTCGATTAGAGACCTCCGCTTGCCCGTTAGCCTGAGGGTGGTACGGAGTTGTCACCCTATGCGACACACCATAATGTTTTAAAATAGTTTCCAAAGGTGCATTGCAAAAGTGTGACCCTCCGTCACTTATCAACACTCGGGGGGTTCCAAAACGGGAAAAGATGTTTTTCTTTAAAAATTTTATCACCGTTTTGGCATCCGCCCGAGGTGAGGCAATCGCCTCAACCCACTTGGAGACATAATCAACAGCTACAAGCATGTACTCATTCCCGTAAGAGGGTGGGAAAGGTCCTACGAAATCGATGCCCCAACAATCGAACACTTCCACTTCTTGGATATTTTGGAGAGGCATCTCATCTCTCTTACCTATCCCACCGCTTCTTTGGCAGCTATCACAACTTTGCGCATGGATATGTGCGTCTTTGAAAATAGTTGGCCAATAAAATCCCGATTGAAGAATTTTAGTGGCCGTTCTAACCCCATTATAATGTCCGCCATAAGGCGAGTTGTGACAATGCCAAAGGATGCTCTGGGCTTCATCACCAGTTACGCATCTCCTTAACAGGTTATCGCTACCCAACTTAAACAAGTATGGGTCATCCCAAACATAATACTTCGCATCCGAAAGGAACTTCCTCTTTTGGTTCGAAGTTAGGTCGGCAGGCACGAAACCACTAGCCTTGTGGTTTGCAAAGTCTGCAAACCACGGCCTAACTTGAACCTTAAACAATTTTTCATCAGGAAATTCTTCCCGGATTTCCTTTTCAGATGCGGTAACCTCGACATTCACTAAGCGGGATAAATGATCCGCTACCAAGTTTTCCGACCCCTTCTTGTCTTTGATTTCGACATCGAATTCTTGTAACAAGAGGATCCAACGGATGAGCCTTTGCTTCGAATCCGGCTTGGTTAGCAGATATTTAATCGCCCCGTGGTCGGTATACACAACGACTTTAGACCCTATAAGATAGGACCTAAACTTTTCTAGCGCATACACTATTGCGAGTAGTTCTTTTTCCGTTGTGGCATAATTTATTTGAGCCTCGTTAAGAACCTTACTCGCATAATGTATCGCATGAAAAGTTTTATCTTTTCTTTGGCCAAGTACCGCTCCAACGGCATAGTCACTCGCGTCACACATTAGTTCAAAATTTTCATTCCAATCGGGAGCGACTATTATTGGAGCGGTAACCAATTTTTCTTTTAAAACCTCAAAAGCTTGCAAACAATCTTCGGTGAAGAGAAATACCTGGTCTTTGGCGAGCAAATTGCTCAAAGGTTTAGCCACCTTTGAGAAGTCCTTGATGAAGCGCCGGTAGAACCCCGCGTGCCCCAAAAAACTACGGATGCCCTTCACATTCACCGGAGGGGGTAATTTTTCAATTACTTCAACCTTAGCTCTATCCACTTCAAGCCCCCTTTTAGAGACTTTGTGGCCTAGCACGATCCCCTCGGTCACCATGAAGTGACACTTTTCCCAATTTAGCACCAAATTGGTCTTCACACATCTTTCCAACACCGTCTTCAAATTTGCCAAGCATAGACTAAACGTCCCACCAAATACCGAGAAGTCATCCATGAAGACTTCCATTGTTTTCTCTATCAGATCGGCAAAAATGGCTTGGACACATCGTTGGAAGGTCGCCGGTGCATTGCACAGCCCAAAGGGCATTTTTCTGTATGCGAACACTCCAAACGGACATGTGAAAGCCGTCTTCTCATGATCAACCGGGTCAACCGCAATTTGGTTGTACCCGGAGTAGCCGTCCAAAAAACAATAGTATTGTTGGCCCGATAGTCTTTCAAGCATTTGATCCATAAATGGGAGTGGGAAATGGTCCTTACGAGTCGCGGTATTCAACCGTCTATAATCTATACACATTCTCCACCCCGTGGCAACTTTAGTCGGGATCAATTCGTCTTTGTCATTTCGGATTACGGTCATTCCACCCTTCTTCGGAACCACGTGCACGGGACTAACCCACGGACTATCCGAGATCGGGTAAATCATTCCCGCATCCAATAGCTTCACCACTTCCTTTCTTACAACCTCTTTCATGGTAGGATTTAAGCGGCGTTGTGGTTGAGCTACCGGCTTGAAATCCTCCTCCATCAAAATCTTGTGCATACAATAGGATGGACTAATTCCTTTTAGATCGGAAAGAGTCCAACCCATAGCTTCTTGATTGGTTTTTAGCACAATGATTAGACGGGCTTCTTCTTCTTTTGTCAAGAGGTTGCTTATGATGACCGGCTTTGCCTCGGTCTCATCTAGAAACACATATTTCAAAGTCGAAGGTAACTCTTTTAATTCAATTGGCGCTTTCTCGTCAATGACCTCCTTCTTCAAATTTTCTTCCTCTACTTCCCACGGTTGTAGGTCTTCCAAACTATCAAGTTCCTTTAAGCATTCCTCAAGAGCTAGCTCCTCTTCAACAGTGAAAACCTCCAATGAGTCGTCAAGAGCTAACTCCATAGGAGATATCTCATGAATATGCTTTGAAACCTCTATAATAGCGTCTTCGATCACATCGATGCGAAAGCTATCATTTCTATCCTTGGAATGCTTCATTGCCTCGAATAGATCAAAGGTGACTTCCTCATTTTGAACCCGCACCTTCATTAAACCGTCATCAACATCTATCATCATTCTTGCGGTCTTCATGAATGGTCGGCCCAATATGAGCGGAGCATCATCATCTTCCTCCATATCAATTACAATAAAATCCACCGGGAAAAAGAATTTGTCGACCTTCACCAACACATCTTGGGCTACGCCATGAGGATGGGTTGTCGACTTATCCGCCAATTGCAATGTCATTCGGATGGACTTAATCTCGATGTTGCCAAGCCTCTTGATAATTGACAAAGGTATAAGATTAATGCTCGACCCCAAGTCAATAAGTCCCTTCCCGACATAAACGTCACCAATCTTAACCGGCAATGTAACTCTTCCCGGATCAACCTCTTTCTTAGGAAGCGTCCTTTGAATAATGGCACTACAGCTCGCATCAAGGACGATGGTCTCCGGTTCCGTATACCTCCGCTTTTTGGTTAGTATGTCCTTCATGAATTTGGCATACTTTGGCATTTGTTCCAAGGCTTCAGCAAACGGAATGTTGATTTGCAACTGTTTAAAAATATCCATGAACCGGGCGTAATGCCGTTCATTCTCCCTTTTGGAAGGAGCATGAGGATAAGGAAGATTTTGGACCGGAGTAGCGCTCACTACCTCCTTTCCCTTTGCAATTCTAGCACTTTTCCATCTAGGCTTCTTCACTACCTCCCTTATTACCTCATCACTTTTATTTTCCTCAATCTCCACACCTTTTTCTTTTTCAACTTCACCATTATTTTTATTCTTTTCAACTACTTCCTCATCACTCCACACTCCTATTTCACCATCAACATTTTCCTCCACTATTTCCTCCTCAATCTCCTTCTCTTTCTCTCTTTGTTCACTCTCAACTCTTTTTTCATTCTCACTACCCAACTCCCTCCCACTTCTCGTCATAATCGCCTTACAATGCTCCTTAGGATTTATTTGCGTATTAGCCGAAAAAGAAGGACCGGTTTGTTGTTCAGCGAGTTGCTTGGCAAGTTGCCCAACTTGAGTTTCAAGATTTTTTATGGCCGCGTCATTACTCTTTTGATTGGCCATTGACATTTGCATGAATTGCGTCAATGTCTCTTCCAATTTAGAATTGACGACCGGCGGTTGTTGAGGTTGATACGGATTTTGGGGAGGGTTTTGACGGCTAGAAGAACCACCTCCATAACCTTGGTTATGATAATAGTTGCTTCTAGGTTGGAACCCTTGGTTCCCTTGGAATTGTTGTTGTTGTTGTTGTTGTTGTGGTTGATAAGGTTGTTGTTGTCTCGGTTGATAGTCCCGTTGATTGGCCATGTAGTTTACTTCGTCAAAACCGGGAGGTGGACAAAATCCGGTGTCATGTTCACCTTTACAAAGTTCACAACAAGCTATTTGTTTAGCTTTTGACGGTTCTCTTAACTCTTTGATTTGTTGCGTTAAGAGTTCCACTTGTTGTGAGATGAGCTTGTTTTGGGCAAGGATGGCATCATTCGTCCCTAACTCAAGCACTCCCGCCTTCTTCAAAGAATTTCCACGACTTTGACTCTGAAGATCATTTAGAGCCATGCGATTTATAATGTTTGTGGCTTCTTCGGCACTTTTTGACATCAACGAGCCACCCGAGGTGGCATCCCACAACGTTTTGCAGTTTGGTTGAAGTCCATTTCTGAAGATATGGATTTGAGTTAATTCATCAAATCCATGCCCTTTACATTTCCTAAGCATGGACTTGAATCTCTCCCACGCTTCATTCAAAGATTCACTAGTTCCTTGAGAAAACACCGAGATGGCCGTCTTTGATTCCATGAATCGGTTATGGGAGAAAAATCTTTCAATGAATTTCTCTTCTAACACGTTCCAGTCTGTCATTACGGCTGGTGTTTGATCGAGATACCAATCCTTTGCTTTACCGAGCAAAGCGTGGGGAAATAATCGTCTGAACAACGGAAGCTCCTGAGCCTGATCCACTCCGGCAGCCAATGCTATCTCATAAAATTTTGTGAGAAAAGAAAATGGGTCTTCATGGTCCATTCCGGTGAATGGACTCCCATATAATAAATTCAGAGTTCCCGTCTTCATCTCAGCTTGCCTTCCTGTTTGGTTGGCAAACTGAGCGGTGTTCCTTGGACTATTGATACATGGAGTAGAAATAGGTAGTGGTGGTTGTGGCTCCATGTTTGGTATGAATGGGTGTGGATTTGTGGTCGAAGAACTTTCTCCTTGCTCTTGGCGTTGTCTAGCCTGTTGCCTCCTACGTCTCGTTTTGCTATTGAGCCTCCTTGCGGTTCTCTCGATCTCAGGATCAAAAAGAAGTTCGTCCACAGGGATTTGCCCTCGCATAAAACGTAAGCTGCACACTAAACCAAACAAATTACAAGCACAAGTCAAAAATTCACAAGCTAAAACTTAAACAACCATTGCGATGCTCGCAATATCAATTTACAATCCCCGGCAAAGGCGCCATTTTGTTGAAATGTATATTTCGTGTCGGGTTTTTGTTATCGTATCCACAAGGATTGTAAGATATCACCGCCGTTCGATGGTTGTATTAATCTTAACTTAATGTGACAATAGGGTTTTGGTTTTAATCAAGTTATCTTGCATACAAAGTAATTAATTGCGGTAAAAGTTATGTTTTGATTAATATGAGAAATATTGTCAAAGTTAGGTTTCAATGATCACTTTGCATGTATTTGCTCGGTCAACAATCTTATAAACTCCTTTAGATGATAAATCATTTCACAAAGTCCTCTCAATATGTTTCTCTCGAACACATATTGTGAGTTTTGCCATTTTGATCCATTGTTTCTCTCGAACACAATCTATCAAAATGACAACTTTTTGGTTCAACCTTATGGTGAACAAAATCATTCGTTACTATCTCTAGCTAACAAACAAGTTTGGATGAAAACCTAGGTCAAGAGTCGGTAAACATCTCTCGATCATAAACCAACACAAAGAGTTTTAAATAGAAACAAAGTTTTCATCATATATTTACCGTTAAAGAGTTTACATATGAGGATCCTTACATTTACACACAAAGCTAGTAATCACCTACATCTAACCTTGACAAATGGATGACTTAGCTACTCATTTTCATGGTAGCTTGGTCGGCAAGTAAGGAAAGAAGGTTGATCAACATCCAAGTCGAATAATCGAAGTTGGATGGGAATCCACCTTCTTTTTGTGGAAGATGGTTGCTAGATGAAGAGAAATGGAAATTAGGGCATAAAAGCTCCCAAAACAATGCTGCAAAAATATCTAGAAAAAGTACAGAAATGGAAAAGTTGGTAAAAATGAGGTATGGTGCTCAAAAGTGGCACCTGCTACTTATAGACCTCAGCTGGTCTGTCATGTTCGCTAGGCGAGCAGAATGGCTCGCCTAGCGAGGGTCTAAAATGGGCACAAAAGGCCCCTGCGCTCAGAGAAAACAGGGTCTTGGTGAACTGTCATGTTCGCCTAGCGAACATACCTTCGCCTAGCGAAGGACACGCTTCAACCTCGCCCCAACGAGGTTGAGAGGTTTTGCTACTGGAATGCTCGCTGGGGACTCGCTAGAGCTTCGCCTAGCGAGTGAGTGCTGGCTGCGTTTTTCACCAAAACAGAATGAACTCGCTACCACATTCGCCTTGAGCTCGCCTAGCGAATTAATTTGCTAATTTACTGGAGCTTTTCGCCAGGAGCTCGCCTAGCGAACCAAAAGCTTCGCCACAGCCTCGCCTAGCGAGCAGGCAGATGAAATGCTTGTATTCTTTGGTTCCTTTGCCAATTCTCTTGTGTCTTTATTATCAATTAATTCATGCCTTTCCTGCACAATAACACACACATCAAAGGCACCAAGTTTGTTTATCAATGTAATGCATTCCATGTAAAACAAATGTGGTTTTGACAATTTTAGCATGGAAAAAGAGTGAAAGATGCCCACATATGATAGCTCAAATAAGCACTTTTGGGCATCTAACACGCATTATGATACCTTTTAAGTTAGTGTTCATTTTCGTAAGTTATTTAAGCATTTTATCAATTTTTAGTTTTATTTTGTGTTTTCAGGATTTTATGATTTAGTTGTTTGTGTTTATGCATCCATATCCATGTATAAGATTCAAAGGACTCAATGCGAGGAAGTGGAAAGTTCCAGCGTTCGAGGAAAGAGTATTTCTCAATACAACGGGCCTGACACGGTCACCCGTGTCACCTGACACGGGTCGTGTCAAGATCAAGACAACTCAACTACAAGGAATGGTTAAGACAGGGACCTAACGTGGCCCGTGTGAGGTTACCTAGGGCGTGTCAGGAAGGAAGTGGCAATGCAGGGAACTGACACGGTCACCTGTGTCAGCTGACACGGGCTGTATCAACCCAGGCGTAGAATTTTCCAATTTTTGGGCTTTTTACCCGGGTGTGAGCTGCAAGGACGTTTTGGGGATTTCCAACCTTTGCCAAGGTTTCTTTTCACTATTTTAGGAGAGTTTCTACAGAAGAAGAATAGACTTTGAAACAAGGAGAGTACAAAGAATTGTCAAATGATCAAGAATTACAGAGATCAAGGAATTCAAATAGCAGACGATTTTCATGAGCGGAAGCAATTGAAGATCCAAGTCATCCAAATTACTTGTAAAGTGTATTTTTTATCTTTAATCTATTTTGAACAATATGAGTAGCTAAACCCCCCAATGCTTGAGGGTCTTCTCTTCCTAGCCCTAACTCTCCAAAATGTTTCCTCTAAATTTTCATGTTCACTGACAAACTCCAAAATAATCCTTATTTCTCTATTTTTTCTAATTATAGAATAATTTAATTATCTTCTCATCATTATTATTTTTCCCAACTAAAACCCCACTTCTCTCCATTCAACACTTAATTCCATCAATTTACAAAACTGACCCAACTCCTCATATTTTACCAATTTCTAATTATTTAATTAATTAAATTTGAGTAAATCAATTAATTAAGGCACAATTCCCCGAAACTATCACTCACTAGCCAAACCACCAAAAATCACACAAAAATCTATTTAAATAAATCACACAATTAAATCAAATAAATAATTAAACAATTAAATAAACGACTAATTAAGTTAGGGTGTTACGCTGCTGCCTCGGAAGTCCCCCTCTATATGCAAACCATGCCGCTAGGCACGTGTGGGACGGTGAAGTAAAATCAATATGTATTTATTCTTTGAAACACATGTGTTATAATATTTTAACTTTCTGACTATGATGTATTTTTTTTTGTAATACCATGATGCTTTAAAATGCATCACCATGGTAGGAAGATTGCGAAGCTGCATAAGCTTGAGGAGCAGTTATTTCATGATGTTATTTAGTTATCTTTATGCATGACTAGTTATAATGTTATTAACTTATAACGCGAAAACGTATCGTATATTTGACTTAATATGCATTGCTTTTTACTTGATTAACACTTATTATTACGCAGTAAATTATGTTTATTTCAGGTATTTATCGAATAAGAGATATATAGGCAAGCAAAGTGGAAAATAGCAAAAAGGAAAGAAAAAGAGAAGAAAATGGAGAAAAAAAGGAAGCATGGCGCTCACAACACCAACTGAATGGTGGCACCCACCACTTGGATGTGTGGCGCCCGCCACATGGCTTTAGGAAGTGGTGGCGCCCACCTCACACAATGTGGCATCTGCCATAAACTTTAGATGCGTGGCGCCCATCTCACAAAATATGGTGCCCGCCACGCAGACCACATTAGGGATGTGGCAGCCGCCATCAACCCGGTCTTCCTTATTCCTCTCCACACTTTTCGCCACGACCTTCTCTTACTTTTTCAACCAACCAATGCTACATTTAAGGAGAGTGGGAAGTATATATGGGAAGGTCGGTTTTTACGAAGAGGGGGGCATTTTTCCAGTCATATTTTGTTGTTGGATTTTCTTAGGTAGTTTCCTACTTTGTAAAAGAAATAGATTCTCCATATCAGGGACTATTGCAATTATTGTTTAGGCATCTAAATTTGATTGTAACAGTGTACTCGACTGCCAAAGTGTGTCGGCATTGTTTAATTTGAAGAATCAGTATTCATTCCAAGTTCTCGATTTATATTCTAGGTTTTATTTTAATTGCCATTTTAATTGCTTATGCCTTATTGTATGCTTAATTGTCTGAATACTATTACACTTACTGCTGAGTGTATGATCGCGACTTAGTAAGTCTATGTGAATTGTGACCGCAAGTGCACAGTCCTATCGCGTAGTTTTAAAGATTATTGAACCCACGAGGACTAATAATCGAACGTCTCGTGGTCTAATTTTGATATGTAAATCTAAGGTTGATGATTATTCTATGATTTGAGGGATGAAGAGAAATAATTATAATGTAAATAGAATATTAACATAAGATATAGGGGATATTGGTATCTAATACATTAAACTTCGGGGATTCGATAGATAGTTGGTGTAATCTTATTGGTTAAAACATTCTTCAGCAGAAATTATTTATAGAAAAGACTTAGTCTCACACCCTCGTTTTATTGACTCTAACCATACTCATAAACCAGAATGCTTGGCTCTCGAGGTCTCATTTTGAATTTAAAAGTAATTTTTGAATATAAATAAAGTCTAATTAATCCTAAAGCGCTCTCGCTGTGTTTAGGATTAATGCCTAGTTTCAGCTATCTGGTTAAAATTTCAAACTCTCGTTCTGGTTGACCGTAACATTAGTTTATTTTGTACTCTTGTACGAAAAATAGGTTGATTAAAATAAGAAACTAAAACTGGAAAAATAAGTTTTATAAAAACTAACACCAATTATTTATCGAACCCCGTTATTTCGACTGTCTTTACATACTGATGCCTAAGTGTTTAGCCAGACATGGATCCGGTAACAAACATGGTATTTGGGAAATTAAACATGCAATAAGGCATAAATAAATAAAACATTAATCAAAATAAAACCTGGATTGCAATTTAAGAACTGGAACTGAATCTTGAATCTTCAATTAAAATAATTCCGACAGGCTTTGGCAATGAATAGCCCTTACAATTGAATCCCTAATGCATAAAAAATAATAAATCGCAATAGTTCCCGATGTGGAGAAACTATCACTTTTACAAGGTTAGAAAACTGCCTAGAAAACTAAAAGAAAATAATGATGAATAAAATTAAGCGTAGACTTGAAAACTGGAAGAAGAGAGAGCTTCGTACGAGTCTGAGAGGTCTTTTATATATGTTTTTCATATTCCTCATTTGTAGCAAAGGTAGTGGCAATCGTGGCTAAAAAGGTGGAGGAAATGTAGGAAGACTAGGTTGTGGCGGTTGCCACAACCCTAGCTTCATGAGGAGTGGCGAGCGCCACCTCTGTAGCAACAAACTGCCACTTCATAAGGGTTGGTGGCGGGCGCCACCTACCTCTTGGGCCAATTTGGTGGGCGCCACACTCCTTGGATAATGGACGCCACAAGCCCATTTGCTTTGGTGACCCATTAACCCTTTGAGAACCTCATTTTCTTCTCTTTTTTCTTCCCTTTTCCTTTCCTTTTTGCTATTTTCCATTTTGCTTGCGGTAAACCTTTTAATCGATAAATACCTGCAATAAATATAAAATAGTGTGTAATAATAAGTGTTAATCGAGTAAAAAGCAATGCATATGGAGCCAAAAATACGATACATTTTCGCGTTATCAAACTCCCTCATACTTAAACCTTTCCTTGTCCTCAAGCAAATGCCGCGTACATGAATAAAAAGTTTTGTAAAATACTTGCAGCATATATTATCAAGACTCGTACAAAATTCAGGTGCATTCGGCTACTCATTCTAGTCTATAAACTTTACTTTGGTTCAAAATTGTATTAACAGGTACTCACTTCCACACTAAGGGTATCGTTAAAGCACACAGTCGCAATGTTGCAACCATAAGTCTCCCTCCTATACAAACCAATATGAATCATGTTGTCATGCCTAAACCTACCTTACTAAACCTTTTTTTTATCTTTTTTCATTTTGGCGCAATCACATTAAGCACATTATCCTTTCACCTTCATAGAAAGATAACATGTTAGTGACTATGATCTCATCATTATTTATTTATTTCTTTTTCGCACTTTGGCTCAAATAACAATTGAAGATGGTTATACCGTTGGGATAAATGACCGGATGAGGATCACCTAACTTAGAGGGAACAACATTTTTCATACATTTTGTAATCTTTTCTTCTTTTAAGCCTGAAATCGTACACTTATTTGCATCGACTTCTTGCGTAGTGTGTGCTTAGGATGGTGATGACTACTAGATAAACTACTTAAGGATATATTAAAGAATAGAATTTAAGGCTATGGCATCACAAGTACTCAAATCGATCTTATACTTGGGAGATTTAAGGTGTTAAAATGATACCGATCTTATAAAGTTTTTCCAAATCTCTATAATTCAACCTCGGTTTGATTTATAGTTTAGAATTTTCAAAAGATGCAATGTATGTCTAAGTCTAGAATTTTGCAAAAAAATTTAATGGCTTAAGTAAATAGGAGAATTAGTAAATAACGGAAACCACGCATAAAGACTCAACATCACATTGATATTTAACTCGACTGACACTTTAACAAAAATTGAAATAACCAAAAAAATATAAAATAACAAAAGGAAATAACAATATTTTAAATCTATCTAGAAAGCGATAAATAAAAAGAGGTAAAGCTTCCTCCCCCATACTTAAATCTTGCATTGTCCCTAATGCCACGACATAAGATAGGAAAGAAAGGTAGAACCTGGTTATTCTGCTACTGACGCCTTCTGCCACGTGTACGTGGACGTCCACCGTTTCTTGGCTGGTGAGGTGGCGTATAGTCCTGGAGATCTTCCACACGCAATATCAATGTTTCCATTTCACCTATCAAGCCAGACATGTTCTATTCGGTTCTGAAAGCGTAGTCGTGCTGATCATGCTGCATTTGGCGAATGGTTTGCATCATTTCAATTTGCTGAGTTCCCATGGTTTGGATCTGTAGGTCTCGTTGAGCGTCTAATTCTCTATGCCGCAGCTGTTCAACATAAATCTCCTCAAGAGTGGCTGGTGCCACATTTCCTCTTGGTCTTTGACTGGAAGATGTACCTGCAACATTTTCAAATGAAGCGTGTGTGGTGTGTGGGTCGTAGCGGGAGCAGTTTTCTCTGGAATGTGATCCTCGTCGGTGTCCTGGTCAGCAGCTACATTCTCAGGAATGTGTGCGGGGACTTGGTTAGGCACCGGATCATTAGTATAACAATAATTATTTGGGTTGCGCACATCTGTGTGATTTAGATTTGGGAGGATAAAATCTTGTAACACATTATTAGCAATTATTAAATTAAATTTACCGTCACTCCTTCATTTTACTAGTTTCATGCTCCTTGCCTTGTCAATGTCAATGGCATGATGCGGGAGCGGGGTTAGCCTGGAGAATTTTTCTTCAAGTCCTAGGACTCTGGCTATGGAGGTTATTAAACCTCCAAAAATAATCGGGGCTCGCTTTGCGTTGACAATGGCCAGCATGTGAGATAGCATAAACGGGACGGTATTCACCTTTTGTGGCAAAAATGTGGCGAACAAATAAAAGAGTTCTTTTTCGTTCACCTTGTTAAAATTTGCTCGGCCAAAATGGTGCACGCCAATATTTGGCTGAAGTATCGAATAGTCGGGTTTTGAATTAAAGTGGCTCTGTTTCCCTCAAAACTATGGGTTACTGTACCGGTTATTGCTCTCCAAAATGGTTGGAAGGCGCGTTGCCAACCCTCATTATTTGGGACCTCACTTACTATGCGAATGTAGCAGGTCCACTAGTTGGGAAAATGTAAGGGCATATTCGACGTTAAATAAACGAAACTTGGCAGTCCCACTGGAGCAGTTTATGCTAGGTATGGGACTAAAAATCAATGAGCTAAGGAATTCTAGTGTCAGTTGAGCATAGACAGGGTCCTTGAGAGATAGAAAATAATTCAAATTTAAAATATCTAGCATATAATTAACACTATCTTGAATTCCTAAGGCATATAAATAGTGTTCATCGGCGTACCTTGTTGATTCTATCTTTCTGGTGCTTAGAGATGTGTATGTCTCCTCTTGTAACTCGTCTGGCTCGCCGTTTCTGAACACTATTTCGTATTCCCTCATCTGAGCCATGATGAATTTCACACTCTTTGTGTAATATATTGAAAATAGAGCAAGAGTTCAGAGAAATATGTAAATGAGAGGTGTGTTTTGTTGAGGTAATGTTGGTGGTTTATATAGAGGTGATGGTGGTTGGAAAATTAATTGGTAAATAAATAACATTTACAGTTTTTTTATGTCTTGGTAAAAGAGTGGTTGAAAGTGGTTGAATGGAATTCAGGCAATGTATTGCATGCAAGGGACAACACCATCAAAGTGATATGAATGGTCAAAATACACAGCCTGCACGTGCAGGCTTGTGTAGTGGCTTGCGCCACTTTTGGTGTCGGTGGCGGAAGCCATTAAGGGCCCTGTGGCGGGCGCCACAGCCCTCACATGGGTGCCACAATTGTGTGTGGCAGGCGCCACATGCAGTATGGTTTCCCATGTGTGTGACTTTATTTGCTTTGACTACAGCATTTCAATGGAATTTAGTTTACCAATAATATATAGTGTATGGGAATAATAAACATGATATAGTGGAATGGAATTTAATTGCAAAATTGACGCACAAAAGAATCGAGTAGACGGGAAAAGATGAAATAATTTGTCTACTGGAATAAGAAGAAATGAAATAATTAAATAAATCCCAATGTGTAACAGCAAATAACAATAAAATTCCAAACAAGAAAATAAAATAAAATAAAAGTCAGTAAATCGGTAATACTATAATAAATTAGCCATTACGGCGGCTGCTGGTAGGAGGAGTGAACGAGTATAAGTGCTGGTAAATGTGATCCAGGTTCTCTATCACTACATCCATAAAGCCGTGGAATTACACGCGGAGGGTGCTCAGCTCACCTCTCAGGTTGGCGACGTCTGTCTGAACAACTTCGATGGCAGCAGCATGATCGGTGAGAGGTGCAGCAGGTATAACTGGGGCATGTGATTCAGCATCAGAGAGATAATTGTCATAGTGGTCGTATACTTGGGGTGTCTTTGGAGGAGAAAGTGGTGCATCTGGTGGTCCATCCAAATCATAAAGCCAGTTGTTCCTATCATGTACACTCATTTTGGGGTCTGGCAGGGTAAACAGGTGTACTACTTCGTGGTTGATTAGAAATTCAAACACATCTGGACCTAGGTTCCTAATGATACCGGTGTTGAAGAAAAAGTCAATATTCATTGGTCGTATTCCCCCTAAAGGGGTGAGCCTGATAACTTGTTGTCTCAGTCCGATGGCATTTGCAATCATGGTCACTAAGCCTCCCACTAAAATTGGTCTATAGTCCTCTTATGCCATACGGTAAAGATTAGCTATCATAAATGTAGCAACGTTAACAGGTCAGGCCTGTGATGCTCAATACATTATGAAGAGTCTGTCTTTGGAAATAAAGGTTTTGTTCTATTCCTTTCCAAATAAGGTGTGAGCTAGGATCTTATGGAAGTAACGAATCACAAGGTTATGGATGTTCTCTGAATGCATAAGGTCTGGCTTGGGATGGTCGTTTCCTGTGATACTACCCCAGAAGAGATCAAATGGATGGTCTACTAGCCTGTCTTCCTGGGTAATGGTAAAGGTATCGAGACCATTAGGACATCCTATGAGTTCATCCATTTCTCTGTGGGTGTAGCGGTAATCAATATCAAACAACCTAAAGGTGATTAGGCCTTTGTTAAGTCCAATACCGTGGTTTGGCAAGTGCACTAGGGAGCTTAGGAATTCTAAAGTCACCCTATCGTAGGAACTAAATTTTCTCTTGATAACAAAGGTGTCCCAGCCTATTTGGTTAATTAGGAATGTAACACTGTCTCTTATACCTAGTTTGATCATGGTGCGTTCATCCGGGTATAAGGTTAGTGTCATTTCTCTCTGAGCTAGAGCCTTAAAACGTCTCCTTTGAGCTTTGCCTTTGAAGACTATATCCATGCGCTTTATTTATTGTCGTAAGCTCGATAGAAATAGGATAGGCGATATTCTTTTGAATGAGCGTGAAGCTCTGCAAGCTTAATATTTGCAATGAAATCATTGTTATCAACTTTGTGGTAATGTTTCAAACATTGTCCATTTACTATGAATGATTCGCTTGTTTTTCCTTTTATCTCTATTGCTCCATTCAGAAAGATATTGGTAATTTCGAAGAGACCAGACCATCTAGAATGAAGTTTTCCGAGAAGGAGTCTTAGGCCGGAGTTAAGCAGGAGTACTTTGTCGCCTTCCTTAAACTCTTTCCTTAATATGCGATTGTCGTGCCATTTTTTTGTTATTTCTTTATAGATTCGGGCATTCTCATACGCATCTAGCCTAAGTTCTTCTAGTTCGTGGATATCTAATATTCTTTTCTCGCCTGCAGAAGTATAATTGAGATTAAGGGTCTTAATGGCCCAATATGCTTTATGTTCTAATTCTACCGGTAGGTGACATGATTTTCCATAAACTAGCTTAAAAGGTATGGTTCTTATTGGGGTCTTATAAGCTGTCATATATGCCCACAGGGCTTCTGGTAATTTTGAGGACCAATCTTTCCTAGAGATGGCAACTGTCTTTTCTAAGATTTGTTTAATTTCTCGGTTTAAGACTTCTACTTGCCCACTCGTCTATGGGTGGTAGGTTGTTGCTACGGAGTGCCAGACTCCATATTTCAGTAATAGCTTTTCAAAAATCCTTGAAATAAAATGGGAGCCACCATCACTGATGACAGGTCTCGGCACTCTGAATCTAGGGAAGATTATTCGCTTAAAGAGTCTAATTACCACTTGTGTGTCGTTCGTTGGAGAGGTTATGGCCTCAATCCATTTTGATATGTAATCGACCGCAACAAGGATATACTTGTTACCAAAAGAAGATGCGAAAGGTCCCATAAAATCGATTCCCCAAACATCTAAGACTTCTACTTCCAAAATGCCTTTAAGCGGCATTTTGTCGCGTCTAGATATGTTGCCAGTGCGTTGACACCGGTGGCAATTTGTGATCGCGATGTGGACATCTTTCCACAAAGTAGGCCAAAAGAGGCCAACTTGCAAGATCTTAGCGCAAGTCTTCGAGGTGCTTGCATGTCCTCCATAAGGAGCAGAATTACAGTGGGAGTTTATGTTTTTTACCTAATCTTATGGGACACATCGACAGAAAATGCCATCTGCGCCTCTCTTGAAAAGTAGAGGTTCATCCCAATAGTAGTGTTTAAGATCGTGGAAGAAATTTTTCTTTTGTAGGTAGGTCAAGTCTGGCGGAAGCACCCTAGCTGCTAAGTAGTTGACGAAGTCAGCCTACCATGGTAGTGTGGTTTGGGTGTTGATTGCTTCCACTACTTTGTTTGTTTTGGTATTCTTATGGGTTAATGCATCTTTAGCTGTATTGCTTTCTAATTGGGCTATGAGTCTTTCGTATGGATAATCATCGTTTATAGGCACTCGTTCAGGTTCTATACCTTCCATTCTTGACAAGTGATTGACCACGACATTTTCCTTGCTCCTTTTATCCTTGATTTCTAGGTCAAACTCTTGTAATAGTAAGATCCATCTTAGGAGTCTTGGTTTGGCGTCTTTTTTGTTTAACAGGTGTCTAATTGCAGCATGATCGGTATAGATAATTATCTTTGCTCCTACTAGGTAGGAACGAAATTTATCCAGAGCGAACATTATAGCTAAAAGTTTCTTTTCTGTGGTGGCATAGTTCATCTGTGCAGGGTCTAGGGTTCTACTTGCATATTATATTGCATGAATTTTCTTATACCTTATTTGTCCTAAGACTGCGCCTACAACATAGTCACTAGCATCACACATGATTTCAAAAGGTAATCTCCAATCGGGCGGTTGCATAATAGGTGCGGTAATAAGAGTTGTTTTTAGTTGTTCAAACGCCGCTAGGCATTTCTCGTCAAAGATGAATTCAACGTCTTTCATCAATAAGCCAGTCAGTGGTTTAGTGATTTTTGAGAAATCTTTAATGAATCGTCTGTAGAAACCGGCGTGTCCTAAGAAGCTTCATATTTCTCTTACAGTTTTCGGAGGCTGGAGGTTTTCTATAACTTCTATTTTGGCCTTGTCGACTTCAATCCCCTTGTTGGATACTATGTGTCCGAGCATGATTACTTGTCGGACCATGAAATGGCATTTTCCCCAGCTTAGCACGAGGTTCACTTTTACCCATCATTTTAATACCATTTCAAGATTCGATAAGCAGCCTTTAAACCTATGTCCGCATACGGAGAAATCGTCCATGAAGACTTCCATGATGTCATCTATGAAATCAGCGAAAATTGACATCATGCATCTTTGGAATGTTGCAGGAGCGTTACACAGTCCGAATGGCATTCGTCGGTTGGCGAATGTACCATAGGGGCATGTGAAAGTCATTTTCTCTTGGTCGTCGGGATGAATAGGAATTTGGAAGAATCCTGAATAATCGTCTAGGTAGCAGAAGTGAGAATGCTTAGCCAATCGTTCAAGCATTTGGTCATTAAATGGTAAAGGAAAATGATCCTTTTGAGTGGCTTTGTTTAATTTTCTATAGTCAATACACATTCTACTTCCAGTAACTACTCTTTGTGCTATAGATTCTCCTTTTTCATTGTTAACAACTGTGACGCCTCCCTTCTTTGGTACGACATGTAGTGGGCTAACCGATTGGCTATCGGATATCAGGTAGATAATACACGCTTCTAACAGCTTTTGCACTTCTTTCTTTACTACATCACTCAGAATAGGATTTATCTTTCTTTGGTGTTCTCTAGAAGTCTTACTGTCTTCCTCTAGCATTATGCGATACATGCATATGGAAGGGCTTATTCCTTTTAGATATGAGATATTGTAGCCTAAAGCAGTTGGGTATTTTCTCAAAATGTGTAGAAGCTTTCCAGTCTCTATCTGCCCTAAGTCTGCATTTACTATTACAGGTTGCTCAAGTTCAGTGTCTAGGAATTCGTACCTTAGATTTTTGGGTAACGTCTTAAGTTCTAGGGCTAGTTTCTTTGGGCAAGGCATATGATCAGGCGTTAGTGTTAGGCATTCGCTTAGGTTGTCATCTTGGTATTCCTTACTTAAATTTTCATCTTCAAAAGAAGGAGGCCTGAGAATTTTTAGTATTTCGGAGTATGATGTTTGTTCATTCTCCATTTCTCTTATGCATTCGTCGATGATATCTAGCAGACAACAGGTGTCGTCTATAGCTGGTGCCTTTAGGAATTGCGTCAAAATGAATTTGACCTTTTCCTCACCAACTTCAAAGGTTAGCTTGCCTTTCTTAACATCTAATAGCTCCGGCTGTAGCTAGGAATGGTCTCCCTAATATGATAGGGATGTTGGAATCTTCTTTTATATCCATGATTATAAAATCTGTAGTGTAATACCCCAAAATTTACCCTACATTTTTTACTAAAAGCATGGGATTATGTTTTACACTTCATTGGCATCATACTAGGTCATACTCATTGCATACTGCATTAGTGACATGGAAATCAGGTTTTGATTGACCACTCCTTAACAGAAGGAGCCCACACAAAGCAAGATTGAGAATTGGACTTCATTCTCTAAGTATACAAGTCTCAAGGGTCTCATGGAGCTCCAGGTATCTTATTATGGTCCTCAGTTCATCAGTAAAGGATTCAGAGCTATCAGAGTGTTCATGGCTACTTGCAACAGGAAATGTTTGGTTGGAAGTAGAAGAGCTCATCAATATCATGATTAGAGAGGCATCTTGGCCTAGGAAGATTCACATTTATCTCAGAAAGATCCATTGGCAATCAGTGCAATCAGTTCTTGATCAATTTTGCCATAAACTAGGGTTTGGTATAAAATTAGTTTATTTCTGATTCTTTGGGTGAAACTCTTTTCCGTGGCCCTCCATATGTCCACAAGGGTCTACATACAAGAAATCAGCTTTTTATTTGAGTCAGAAGTGCTTCAATTGATCACTGGAATCAAGAATCAGACAGTTTGGGAAAAGTCAACCGTGGGGCCAGAAAAGTCAACTCTTGACTTTTTGAAAATGGAATCTCAAAATCCATGCCTAGGGGAGCCTACATGTGAAATTTGATCAAGGTTGGATCATGGATTCATCATTTAATCAAGAATTGGAAAGGTTACTTAATTTGGAAGTGGTTGACTTTCCGTTTAGGGCAAGTTTTCATGATTGTTGCACTCACTTTACGCCCATTTTCCATCAAGATAAAAGCTCCATTTGAAAATTTCTCCAACATGAAAGTTGTTCTTCTTGTTCCAAGCTTTCTAGAAATATAAAGTTTGCTCCATTTGGATCAAGATTGAGAAAGTTATGCTTAGTCAAAGTGGGTCATATTTTTAGGACACTTAGAAAAATTTCTAAGTCTCAAAATCTTCAAAATTTGTCAAGACTTCTTGGCCAGTTTTCTTGCACTTCAAGGCATCAATTGAAAATGTTTTCTTCACAACAATTATACCTTTCCATGTCCTCTTTCACCTCCTTTTGGAATCATCTCATTTGGATCCATGGTTTGAGAGATACATTCACCTAAGGTGGGCACCATGACTTGATTTTCTAGGCAGATTTTGGGCCTAGCTGGCCCAACCAGTTTTGCAATATTGTGACACGACTTTGAGGCCATTTTTCACCTTCTTCCATTCATCATTTCCACTTGTGCTCAACATGAAAGATGACATACTCCATGAGACTTTTCTACTGTTTGCATTGTCTCACCAATTGGTGGCTTGATCATCAAGTTACATGGCCACAAAGTCACCATCTTGAAATGAATTCCAAGTCATGCTGCAGCCCGACCAAGCAAGGTTACAGCCCATGTTTTTCTACTTTCCTCATTTGGGCCATGCACTCTTTTTTCCAAAACAAGAAACCCTCATGTGTCCATTCCTAATACACCTCACTTTGCATTATTTTGCTTATGGATAACCATTTTATTCTGAGCCCATTAAACATTTGTTTCACCATATTTAAGCTAAAAACACCCTAAACCTAGAAGGAAGCATTGAAACTTTCGAAGCAAGCAAAGGGCAAGGTCACATAGCAGACTTTATTTTCTCATCAAGTTCTTGAAGTGAAGCATCAAGGCAACCTCATCTTCTTCTATTTCTCTCCACAATCAAGAGGTAGTGGACCTAACTTCCACTGGGCAACTCTATCACTCCTCTTCCATGGCCATGTATTGATATATCCATGCTCATCATCATGTTTTCCATGCTTGCTTCATGCCATTACCATGCTCATCATCATGCTTATTTTCATGTTAACCATATGATATGCTTGTTTCTGAAGCCCTCAACACGAGGCAATGTTCATGTTATGGATTTTTGCTATTATTTTATGTTCATATCCGTGTTCATATTGACATCTTATTGTCAATATTTCTCCATTATTAAGCCATCATTTAACCTAAAACAAGTCACCATGTTAGTCTCCACATTTCATACTTGAGATCTAGGCTTTGTTTCATGTCATTTGATGCCCTATGGTGGTCGTATTCTTGAGTGGAAGTTTGAGAAAACGCACTGTATTTTTGTGTTTGCATGGCTAGGGTTTGTCTCCATGAAGAGGACGATGACGTGTCTCCTTCGTGAGCCCTTAGATCCAGCGCGCGCGTTTTAATCTTGGTCGTGCATGCTTGTTTTGTCCTTTAGTCACTTAAGTTACATTGACCAATTGATACATGTCACATGAATTATTTTATTGAAATGTTCATTTAATAATTGTCACGCCTAGGTATAATTGTGTGGACTGGGCCTTCCACTTTTCGCTTTTCACACCTCCACGTTTCAGGGCCCATCAGCACTAACACACCTCTTTTCATATTTCTTTTTTTAATTCACATTTAATTTCTGTTTTGCTTTTAATTATTTTAAAATATTTTCTTTATTCATAAAAATATCCAAAAATATTTTCCATATCTCTTAATACCTTATTTAATTTTATTTAATTTTTATTTTCATATTTATTTAATATTAGTATTTTATTTTAATTATTTATTCCAAGTGGTCCATTTTAGCATACATTTTACTCTTGATTTTATTTTTATGTCTTAAAATTACTTTTAGCTTTTGATTTTTGGGATGAAGGTTGACCACTGCCCCATGGTCAACCTGACCTTTTCTTGGAATTTTATTTGACATTTTTTATCTATTTTGGATTTATTTTTGACCTAGTTGACTTTTGTTTTGACCTCTATTTTTATTTCAATTAATTTATGAACCAATTTTCATTTTTTTGAAAATCTTTTTGGGGGATGATGTTGTCCTGACCCCACCTTATTTAGTTTAATTTTTCATAATTTTCTTGATTAATTTGCTATTTATTTAATATTTTTAAGTTGACTTGAATTTTCAGTTGACTTCTTTATGATCGATGTTTGACTTAGGGATTGCTTATGGCAATTGAAGAGATCTATTGATCCTCCCTTGTTCATCTCATATGCCATGTATTAGAGGCTCTGTATCTTGATTTTATTTGATCCTTACCTCATTTCCTGATTTAATTATTTCAGTGGATCCTTTGTGTGCATATTTTCATCTGTCTGGTTCATTTGTTATCTGTTACACTTGTTTCTTTCATCCATGCATACTATTGCTTGATTGTGTAACATGTTCATACTTCTCATGCCTTATTTAATGCTCCATTATTTCATTCTTTGATTCTTGGATTTGATTATACCTGTTTACTTATCTAATTTGATCGATAACTGTTGCCTACTTGTATGATGATTGAGGCATATATTCTTATTATTTGATTGCCATGAACAATCCCCATTCATAACAAATGTACCCCTCTCCCATGAAGTGTATAATGTTTATTCTTTCATTCTTTATTCATCTGTTAATACAAGAATTAAAACAAACATTCGATAATCATTTCAAAACAAGATCAAAAGCTCGATCCAACGTCGAGTAATCATTTTCAAAACTTAACAGAACCAGCACGTATTCATCCATCCTTTTGTAAGTCGATTGCTTCATGCATCGCAATTTCCCTTGTAAGTCGATTGCTTCATGCATCACCATCTACCTGTAAGTCGATTGCCTCAGGCATCGCCATCTACCCTTATCCGTGGTTCTTCTCCTTGCTCCATCCGTCGACTCTTGTTCCGTTTAGGTAGCACCCATTAGGTAGAACCCTTTGTATGATAACATAGGTAGAATTCCCTTATTCTTTGCATGCTAACATTAGGTAGATGTTCCCCTCTGTAAATCCTAACACATAGGTCCATATTGCATGACAACTCTAGGGTAGAGCTTCCCCACTTTTTAGACCTTCCGTGCGTCTCCGATCTTGTGGCATGTCAATCCGTTCTATTGCAAAGAGGTAACTGCCTAAGACTCGATTCAGCGAGCTGCGACACCTACTGCTGGGACGTTGAACCCATTGCCCATTTTCCTTTGACACAGCTGGTGTCCTCTTTTGTAAGGCCATGTTCAGATGGAAATCCTTAACCCGTAGGTAGCCGAACTACGGCAACTCTGATTCTCATGTTCAGATGAGATACGTAGGCACGAGACCCGATGTCTTGCCGAGTTTTTGACTGACGACTAATAACTAATCCTTGTTTGCTTTCGCCCTTGCTGCGATTCTTTTCTCTCGCCCTCGTTGCGATCGAGACCTTCCCTTTCTCTTGCCCTAGTTGCAATCGAGACCCTTGTTCCCGTAGTTAGCCGAACTACGGTTTGCTCTGATTCTCATTCCAGATGAGATACGTAGGCATAAGACGCGATGTCTTACCGAGCACACTTCTCTTTCGCCCATAGGTAGCCGAGCTACGAAGACTCTGATTCTCATACTCAGATGAGATACGTAGGCAATGGATGCGATATCCTTGCGAGTCATTTTCTTTCAACCTTCTTTTAGTAGATAGTACTTTAGATATACCTACACCCTTTAGACTAGAACAACAAGAGTGGATCCCGTAGAGCAGTACAGATGCTAATACCTTCCCTTCGCATAATCGACTCCCGAACCCAAGATTTGGTTGCGAGACCTTGTCTTTTCCTTTCCTCTCTTCAGGTTTTCTTCGATCGTTTCCTTTCCCTCCTTTGGGATAAATAACGAACGGTGGCGACTCTTCTGTTTCTCTTTTTTCGCCGGTTGTTTTTCGCCTAGTTGTGACACGTAGGAATATAGAATTATCCTATGCGCACCGGAACGTTTTCTAGCATACCTACGGGAAATTTAACAGAACGATCTGCAAGTTGTACGGACATTCTCGTAGGTCTTAGTTCTCCCATTTTTAGCCTTTCACATATGGACAAGGGCATTAAACTAATACTGACTCCTAAGTCTCATAAAGCTTTGTCGATGACAAACTTTCCTATTACACAGGGTATGGAGAAACTGCATAGGTCTTTCAGCTTAGGAGGCACATTGTTTTATATTATGGCGCTACACTCAGCAGTAAGTGTAACAGTTTCGTTATCCTCTATCTTCTTCTTGTTAGATAAGATTTCTTTGAGAAACTTAGCATATGAGGGCATTTGGGTTATGGCTTCCGTAAAGGGTATTGTGAAATTCAATTGTTTTAGAAGCTCTACGAATTTTTTAAATTGCCTTACACTTTTAGATTTAACAAGTCTTTGAGGATAAGGGATATAGGGTTTATACGGTGGTGGAGGCACATAAGGTTCTTCTTTCTCTATGACCTCTTCGTTTTTATCTTCCTCTTGTTCGTCTTCCTTCTCAATCACCTTACCTGGGACTTTATGCATGGACGGGTTTTGAGTTCTAGGGTCGGTCCGTCTAGTTCTGTCCCACTTCGTAGTATGATAGCACTTGCATGACCTTTCGGGTTTGGTTGCGGCTCTCCAGGAAATGTGCCTGCAGGAGTAGCGGTAGGTGCTTATTATTGAGCCACTTGTGAGATTTGTGTTTCCAACATTTTGTTATGGGTGGCTAATGCGTCTACCTTGTTTGCTAACTGCTTGATTTACTCACTAGTGTGTATGTTTTGATTTAAGAAATCCTTATTTGTTTGAGCTTGGGTAGATACAAATTTTTCCATCATTATTTCTAAGTTTGATTTCCTAGGAGAATTTTGAGTATTTGTGGCAGCTTTTTGATATCCTGATGGTACATCAGGTGCTTGGTTAGGTGCATACAATGCATTATTATTTTTGTACGAGAAGTTAGGATGGTTCTTCCAACCTGGGGTATAGGTATTTATGTAAGGGTTTCCTTGAGCATAGTTCACCTGGTTTGTGGTTCCTGTCAAGAGTTGACATTCTGAGGCAGTATGCCCTTGAACTCCACGTATCTCGCAGTTTGGTGCTACGACAACCACGGTGGCTACTGGTGTTATGGTCAAGCTGTCTATCTTTCGAGTCAGGGCATCTACCTTGGCGTTGACATGGTCAAGACTGCTTAATTCGTACATGCCGCCCTTCGATTGAGGTTTCTCTACAGAGGTTCTTTCGCTTCCCCATTGGTAATGATTCTGGGCCATACTTTCGATGAGTTAATAGGCCTCGTTGTATGGTTTATCCATCAGTGCGCCACCTGCGGCGGCATCTATTGTCAATCTTGTATTGTACAAGAGACTGTTATAAAAGGTGTGAATGATCATCCATTCTTCTAGACCGTGATATGGGCATAGCCTCATCATGTCTTTGTATCTCTCCCAGGCTTCAAAAAGTGATTCATAATCCTTTTGTTTAAACCCGTTTATTTGGGCTCTTAACATAGTCGTCTTACTAGGTGGGAAATATAGGGCTAAGAAGACTTTCTTCAACTCGTTCCACGTAGTGACAGAGTTGGATGGTAGAGATTGGAGCCAAGCTCTAGCTCTATCTCTTAATGAAAATGGGAAAATACAGAGTCTTATAGCTTCTGAGCTGACACCATTCGCTTTCACCGTGTATGCGTATTGCAAAAATACTGACAAGTGTAGGTTCGGGTCCTCCGTGGGACTACCTGAAAACTGGTTTTGCTGTACGGATGACAACAGTGAGGGTTTCAGCTCAAAATTGTTGGCTTCGATCGCAGGGGCAGCGATGCTATTATGAGGTTCATCCTGCGAAGGGATTGCATAATACTTAAGAGGACGGTTTTGCACTGGTTCGGCCATCTCTGGTTGAACAACTGATTCAGAAGTAGGAATGTTAAAGCCAGGAAGATTTAGCTTGATACGATGTTCCCATATCAAGTCTCGTATCCGACATTCTAATCTAAGATAACACTCGGGTTCGTCGAACTGTAGAATTAATTTCTCGCCATGAGAGCGAGTACTTGGCATACACTCGACATATATAGAAAGGGAAAAAGAATTGTTTGCCTTAGTCTATACTGGGTAACGCTAGAGTTACGATATTGACTAAATTAGTCCCCAGCAACGGCGCCAAAAACTTGATTGCGACTTAGTAAGTTTATGTGAATTGTGATTGCAAGTGCATAGTCCTATCGTGTAGTTTTAAAGATTATCGAACCCACAAGGACTAATAATCGAATGTATCGTGGTCTAATGTTTCTATGTAAATCTAAGACTGATGATTGTTCTATGATTGGAGGGATGAAGAGAAATAACTATAATGTAAATAGAATATTAATATGAGATATAGGGGATATCGGTATGTAATACATCAAACTTCGGGGATTCGTTAGATAGTTGGTGTAATCTTATTGGTTAAAATATTCTTCAGTAGAAATTATTTATAGAAAGGACTTAGTTTCACACTGTCGTTTTTATTGACTCTGACCATACTCCTAAACCAGAATGCTTGGCTCTCGCGGTCTCATTTTGAATTTAAAAGTCATTTTTGAATATAAATAAAATCTAATTAATCCTAAAGCGTTCTCGCTGTGTTTAGGATTAATGCCTAGTTTCAGCTGTCTGGTTAAAATCTCAAACTCTCGCTCTTGTTGACGGTAACCTTAGTTTGTTTTGTACTCTCGTACAAAAAATAGTTTGATTAAAATAAGAAACTTAAATCGGAAAAATAGGTTTTATAAAAACTAACACCAATTATTTATCGAACCCCGTCGTTTCGACGGTCTTTACATATCGATGCCTAAGGGCTTAGCCGGACATGGATCCGATAACAGACATGGTATTTGGGAAATTAAACATGAAATAAGGCATAAATAAATAAAACATTAATCAAAATAAAACTTGGATTGTAATTTAAGAACGGGAACTGAATCTTGAATCTTCGATTAAAATAATTCCGGCAGGCTTTGGCAATGAATAACCCTTACAATTGAATCCCAAATGCATAAAAAATAATAAACCGTAATAGTCCCCGATGTGGAGAAACTATCACTTTTGCAAGGTAAGAAAACTGCCTAGAAAACTAAAAGAAATAATGCTGAATAAAATTAAGCGTAGACTTGAAAACTGGAAGAAGAGAGAGCTTCGTGCGAGTCTGAGAGGTCTTTTATATATTTTTTCCATATTCCTCATTTGTAGCAAAGGTAGTGGCAATCGTGGCTAAAAAGGTGGAGGAAATGTAGGAAGACTAGGTTGTGGCGGTTGCCACAACCCTAGCTTCATGATGAGTGGCGAGCGCCACCTTTGTAGCAACAAACTGCCACTTCTCAAGGGTTGGTGGCGGGCGCCACCTACCTCTTGGGCCAATGTGGAGGGTGCCACACTCCCTGGATAATGGGCGCCACAAGCCCATTTTCTTTGGTTGCCCATTATCCCTTTGAAAACCTCATTTTCTTCTCTTTTTACTTCCATTTTCCTTTCCTTTTTGCTATTTTCCATTTTGCTTGCGGTAAACCTTTTAATCGATAAATACCTGCAATAAACATAAAATACTGTGTAATAATAAGTGTTGTCGCACCTCGGAAAAAATGGGATACGACTTCAAAGCGAAGCACGATCGCACGCTCGCAATGATTGACTGAACAGAGTCGCCACCGAATTTTATTTGTTCCTAAAAAGGAAAGGGGAAATATCGATAAAACCCAAGACAAAAGAAAGGATAAGATATGGTCATCGCAACCAATATCAGGGTTCGGGAGTCGATTACGCAAGGGGAAGGTATTAACACCCCTCACGTCCGTTGTACTCAACGGGAACCATTAGGTCAGTTGTGTGCGTTAATGTTAGTTTAGAATGTTAGGCTTTTCAGTTTATTAGGTGGGAAAGAAAGAAAGGATGAGAAGAAAAGTTTTTGGATTATTGACGAAGGACTAAACCTAAGTTTTTTATTAGTGGGCCTGACAAGATTTATAAATCCTGCTCCTACGTATCTCAAAAGAGAAATCAAGGCTTACGTAGTTCTGGGTAGAAAAATGTTTGTTTGTTGGTCGATTTTAGCGAAAGCTATACTGTATTAATCGACGAAAAACATTGTTTTACCCAAAACAGATGAGGAGTGAACGCATACCACACATCGAACGGATTTATAAATCTACCTTCGGAAAAGCGTCATTTATCTCTACTAAACAATCGTGGCCGAAACATTGTTTTGTATCACTTAAGACAATATATCTTTCATTTATGAAAAAGGTTCTTTGATTAGTCGCACGGCGGCGAGAAAAGAGTTTGATCGGTTGGAGGTATTTTGAGTGATGGCGAGAACTTGGATGAGCGAGATATACATCTCGAATCCTAGCCTCAGGAGTGCATGGTATACACCATGTTCCATTTCCATCTTTATTGAAAAAAAGTTAAGATAGGAATTAAGTATTTTTGGAATTTGACTGGGAAAGGGTTTGAAGAAACCACATTGACAATTTTAGACGATGGCGAGAGTTAAGATTGGCGAGGCATACGTCTCGAATCTTAACCTCAGGAGTGCATGGTATACACCATGTTCCATTTCCACCTTTATTGAAAAAGTGTTAAATAAGATTTAGGTATCTTAGATTTGATTGAGAAAGGGTTTGACGAAACCACATTGACAATTTTAGACGATGGCGAGAGTTAAGATTGGCGAGGCATACGTCTCGAATCTTAACCTCAGGAGTGCATGGTATACACCATGTTCCATTTCCACCTTTACTGGAAAAGTGTTAAATAGGAATTAGGTATTTTGAGTTTTTGTTGTGAAAATGACTCGACCCTAGATCAAGTATTGATGGACGTTTGAGAAAGACTTGAATGAGTGTTCGATAGAGCAAAGTGGATAAATTTGGATGATGGCGAGAGCTAGGATTGGCGAGATATACATCTCGAATCCTAGTCTCAGGAGTGTGTGGTATACACCACGTTCCATTTCCATCTTATTGAAAAGGGTTTAGATAGGGATTAATATTTTTGAGTTTTTATTAGAAAAAAATGGCTTGACGTTGGATCAAGCATTTGATGAAAGTTTGAAAAATAAGTGGAATAGAATTGGGGGGAGAAGTGAATTGACTTGTTTATTGAGAAAATACTCGACGTTGGATCGAGTCATATTTTTGTATTTTTTGAAATTGTTGATTTTATTCTTGTGTTAGTAGCTAACTAAACAGTCAAACAAATAAATAAATAAACAGTACAAGATTATTACACATCGGGGGAGTGGGGTACATCTTGTTAAATGGGGATTAAAAAATCATGAAACAATAAAATCAGGCCCAAACAACAAATAATGCAATGCATGAGTGTAAGTGCAAGAGAACCGGCTCATTGTAAGAAAGCCCAAGAGTAAGCTATGTGAGGTTGATGGCGATGCTCAAAAGCAATCGACTTACGAGGGTGTGAAAATGGGCTCGATATTAAATCGAGAAAAATATGATTTTTATAGTTTTCAAATGGTTTCGAATGAATGATGAAATTAAAGAAATCAAATTTGCATTATCAAACAATAATAAAAAACTATGAGTAATAAAGCATAAACATAAAAGAAAATGTTAAAAGAAATAAAAATGCTACACATAGGGGTATCGAACCCACTACACTAAAGTCCTAGAAACCACTCCTCTCCACCAGGCCACTTACCAACTAGTTGTTATTTTAATACTAACTTAAATATATAAACCAAGATAAATAAAAAAAGAATTAAAAATAAAAAAAACTAAGAAAAAGGAAACTGTTGGACTAACCTAATTAAACCCAGCCGCTTGGCTGTTGGGTTTTAGAGTTAATGGATTGGGGAATAACAAATACATTAATACCCTATTAAATAAAAGAAATGGAAGACTTAAAGTGTAATTTTTTAGTTTTAAATGTGGTTTTGTTGAAAAAGTAAAAAGAAAATGCATAAAAGAAATAAAAAACGAAAGGGTACTGTAACATAACCCAGAAGAGTTCAATGAGTTTCAAACTCCCTCTTACGCCTCCCAACTGCGTTTCTCTCGAAAATCGCTTCTCCATATCTTGCTCTCTCTCGTTAAAACCCTCTCACTCAAAAACTCACACTAGCCTATTCGTTCCCCTCTCCGTCTCACTTTCACCCATCCTCACCCTTTCGCTCTCAAAGAAATGCTCCAGAAAGATTCAAGCAAAAACTCACCTTCGGTGGCGGTAATGACGTTGATGATGAAGCTTCAAGCTCTTCCAACTCTTCAACCAGGTTTTCTTTGATTCTCAGGTTTAGGTTTTTTTTTCTGTTTGGTAGCTTTTAATTCCGCCTCCGATTAGGTTTTTTTTCGTTTCGAATTGTAGCCACCTCTCTCCTCACTAATCCCTTCACTATTTATCCTCTACGAATTAGGGTTTTCAGGATGGCATATGGAGCTCAAAAGAGTATCCTGCAAAACCCCCTTCTGGGTGGTCAGGTTTCGGTCGCCCTAATTGATGCTTGGATTGGAACAGGTAAATTGGGTATATGCTTTCTTCTTCGTTTTTGTCTTAATGCCCAAATTGGGAATTTTCTTGAAATTTAACTGCCTTGTTGATTGCTTTTACTGCAGTGAATTCGGAGAGCTTTGGTTTTCACATGATTATCTTGCAGTAACCTTGTTGTAGTTGGCAATAGGTCCAAATCTCTCTACTTTGGGCTTTACATAACCAGTTCCCATACACTGCATATCTGAGCTATTTTTGTGTGTATTATGCAGGTTTAATTTGGAAGTTTGGGGACAATTTGGATTGTTAGCCGTGCTTGAATGGTTGTCAATTTGTGGCTTTTGATCGAGGGTTGGTTATACTTGAACAGACATCATCAATAATCTTTTCTTCTGAACTTAGCTTTGTATTGCTAAAGCTTAAAAATTCCAGCTGAGTTACTTGATTTTCGACAACGGCAGATCTACTGCTTGTAGAGTCAGATTTGGCTACAAGAGTTTTTCGTCGCCAAGTGAAGGGAAGCCTTGTCAGCACCAAGGTTCAATTCAACAGTGTGCTCCTCTGCAAAAGTTAAGGGGCAGGTTGCTACTCTGAGGTTGGTGCCCTCCACTTTTCTACATGTGATTGCACATAACATTTTGAATAGCTTCTCTCACAAAGGGTTGGAACTCCTCAAGTTCTTGGTAATTATGCTGACCACTTGCTTCATTTATCATCACAGGAAGCTGCAAAGGAATATCAACAGGACGCTCTGAAATACCTGCTGATAACCGAGAAGAGCATAGGCTTTTATTACTCTCCACAGCCGCAACAGGCAAAAAAAGATTCTGATATGGCAACGCTACTCTTTCAGAAGTTGATAAGTAAAATTGAGAGTTATAATCAGGTTTAACTTGCTGTTTCGGTTTTTTTTTCTTGCAGGTTTTGAAATATTGGATGGCTTAGGATGCACATGAGCGGTAGGTCTGGACTGTATTGTTGCTTGGGATGTTTTTGTATGTTGTAGGACATGGTTGCTAGTGATGCTGCAGAAGGCATTGCCTTGGTTTATGTTATGCCTTGCATTGGTTTTGTTGGCAAGGTTAAACCATGGTATTAATCTGGTATTGCTGCAGGGTCAAGGGATTTGTCAACTGCTGGTTCTTATGATGGTCATGTTACATCAATATATGTTGTGTAAAACTAGTTCCAACTGTGATTTGATTTTTCTCACGTGATACAGGTAATGTCAGGTTAAGTTGGAAATATCCAGGGTTTGGAGGTGGTTGTGGAGTACCCCATTTGGCAAGAGCCTATCACATAATGAGGCTTTTAATTCAGCAACGTTGTCCATTGAGGTATGTGTGTACATGATGTTGGTTGTTGCATTGACTTAGGCCAAGGTTTGTGGTGTTTGTTGCAGCTTTGTATTATAGCAGGTCAAGTTGGACTTGGTTAGGATGGCATGCTAACACTGAGTTGGCAACATGTGTGTATCTCTCTTCATATTTCTTGCCCAATGATTCTGCTCCACGCCTATCTGCAGATGCCCTTTCTGTAATCTCATTTAGGCGGTTATCGCATCTGCTTTTGTACAGGACCAATTCCTGCATTTTGCTGCGGTACAATTCAATCCTCTCTTTTGAATCCAATATCACATTCTGCATTTCTTCAGGCTTTTTCTCTGCAGTCTCGATATTTTGCTTACTATTATCTGTGTCATTCAAAAAGGAATCATCCAGCACAGTGCCATCAGCCCGAGCAGGCGTTCCTTGCACAGGTGGCCTCAAACCAGCCGCTGGTGCCACTGGCCGAGTACCTGGCATTCCTTGTTGCTGCTGAAAACCTGGGCGTACACCCCATGCTGCATTTCATCAAACACCTCGAACGCATCATGATCTGTCGTAACCTTCTGGCTCCGTAGAGAAATGGGTCTAAGAGATCGAAGTACTTTGAGAGAATCAAGAGTTGTTAGTCCCACTTGTCCCACCATACAGTTGAAAGTGATGACACCTCCATTGTAGTGTTGGATGGAAGAAGGTGTTGGTTTTCTATCAAAGAAGATTGAAAGGCTCCAATGATGTACTGTAATTTTCTTTGGAGTTGACTAGGAATTGTAACTTGTGGGTTTTTTGTATTTTTTGATTGGAAACCTTGTGTATGGATGCAATCGGGTTAAATGAAAATTTGAATGGTGTGATTGAATATTATAGTTGAAATGGTTTATGTAATAGGATCCCACATGTAATTGTGACTTGGGATTATGTAATGAACGTTTAGATTTGGATTCTTGATGAAGCTTTGAGCGCATGGCTTGTTAATGGCTTTGATTGTTCATTAGGATTGTGCTTGTAGGATTCATATAATATGATGAACTTGTGAGAAAATGTTGTGAAGTGTAATTTGGAGCATGACTTTTTAGTTTATGGAAATGGGTATGGATTTTAGAAATGAGTTTGGAAATGGAAATGGATATGCAATGTATGTATGAAAATGAGTTTGGAAATGTTTGAAAACTAAATGTTATGAAATGTGTGTATGTATTATTTGATTTGGGATGAACTATGGATGGAAACTGGGTCATGTTCGGTTATAAAATGGATTTTTTAGAAATAGTCCAAGACTAATTTAAATATCAATTTAAATAATAATAACAAATCAGTAAAAACCAAATTAAAATCAAATTAATTCATAATTTGCTAAAATTACTTTGATATCAATTCTAACATTTATTGGAAAATTAAAATCAATTAGAGTAAAAATAACAATTAAAATTAAATTGAAATTTGGAATTAAGCTTAATTTGAAATTACAATCAAATTGAAAAATTAAAAAAATCAAATGATTAAAATCCATTTTATAATCAAAATACACCATGATCAAGAAGCTAGATGATGACCAATGTCTAATAAAAAAAATGGATTTAGGAATGAATGTATGCAAATGAATTTTAGGCCAAGTGCCAAATAAAAATAAAAAATTCCGGACCAAAATCGGGGTATGACAAGTGTTAATCGAGTAAAAATCAATGCATATGGAGTCAAAAATACGATACATTTTCGTGTTATCAGTGTAGCGCCATAATACAAAACAATATGCCTCCTAAGCTGAAAGACCCAAGGAGTTTCTCCATACCCTGTGTAATCGGAAAGCTTGTCATAGACAAAGCACTATGCGACTCAAGAGCCAGTATTAGCTTAATGCCCTTGTCTATATGTGAAAGGCTTAAAATGGGAGAACTAAGACCTACTAGGATGTCCGTACAACTTGTAGATCATTTTGTTAAATTTCCCGTAGGTATGTTAGAAAACGTTCCGGTACGCATAGGGTCAATTCTATATTTCTACTGATTTCATAATCATGGATATAAAAGAGGATTCCAACATCCCTATCATATTAGGAAGACCATTCCTAGCCATTGTTGGAGCTATTATAGATGTTAAGAAAGGCAAGCTAACCTTTGAAGTTGGAGAGAAAAAAGTCAAATTTATTTTGACGCAATTACTAAAGGCACCAGCTATAGACGATACATGTTATCTACTGGATGTCATCGACGAATGTATAAGAGAAATGGAGAATGAACAAACATCATACTCCAAAATACTGAAAATTCTAAGGTCTCCTACTTTTGAAGATGAAAATTGCAGTAAGGAATACCAAGATGACAGCCTAAGAGAATTCCTAGCACTAACGGTCGGTCATATGCCTTGCCTAAAGAAACCAGCCCTAGAACTTAAAACGCTACCCAAAAATATAAGGTATGAATTCCTAGACACCAAACTCGAGCGACCTGTAATAGTCAATGCAGACTTAGGGCAGATAGAGACCGAAAAGCTTTTACATGTTTTAAGAAAATATCCAACTGCTTTAGGCTACAATATCTCAGATCTAAAAGGAATAAGTCCTTCCATATGCATGCATCGCATAATGCTAGAGGAAGACAGTAAGACCTCTAGAGAATATCAAAGAAGTATAAATCCCATTCTGAGTGATGTAGTAAAGAAAGAAGTGCAAAAGTTGTTAGATGCAGGGATTATCTACCCAATATCCGATAGTCAATGGGTCAGCCCAATACATGTCGTACCGAAGAAGGGAGGCGTCACAATTGTTAATAATGAAAAAGGAGAATCTATAGCACAAAGAATGGTTACTGGAAGTAGAATATGAATTGATTATAGAAAATTAAACAAAGCCACTTGGAAGGATCATTTTCCTTTACCGTTTATTGATCAAATGCTTCAACGATTTGCTAAGCATTCTCACTTCTGTTATTTAGACGGTTATTCGGGATTTTTCCAAATTCCCATTCATCCTGACGACCAAGAGAAAATGACCTTCACATGTCCCTATGGTACATTCTCCTATCGACGAATGTCGTTCAGACTGTGTAACGCTCCCGTAACATTCCAAAGATGCATGATGTTAATTTTCGCTGATTTTATAGACGACATCATGGAGGACTTTATGGATAATTTCTCTGTTTATGGACAAACCTTTGAAGGATGTTTATCGAATCTTGAAATGGTACTTAAAATATGCGTAAAAGTGAACCTCGTGTTAAACTGGAAAAAATGCTATTTCATGGTCCGCCAAGGAATCGTACTCGGACGCATAGTGTCCGATAAGGGGATTGAAGTTGACAAGGCTAAAATAGAAGTTATAGTAAACCTTCAACCTTCGAAAACCGTAAGAGAAATACGAAGCTTCTTAGGACACTGAATTAAAGATTTCTACCGGCGATTCATTAAAGATTTCTCAAAAATCACCAAACCACTGACTGGCTTATTGATGAAAGACGCTGAATTCATCTTTGATGACAAATTCCTAGTGGCGTTTTAACAACTGAAAAACTACTCTTATCACCACACCTATCATGAAATCTCCCGATTGGATATTACCTTTTGAAATCATGTGTGACGCTAGTGACTATGCTGTAGGCGGAGTCTTAAGACAAGGAAGGGATAAGAAACTCCATACAATATACTACGCAAGTAGAACCATAAACCTTGCACAGATGAAATACGCCACCACAGAAAAGGAACTTTTAGCCGTAGTGTTTGCTCTGGATAAATTATGTTCCTACCTAGTAGGAGCAAAGATAATTATCTATACCGACCATGCTGCAATTAGGTACCTGTTAAATAAAAAGGACGCCAAACCAAGATTCCTAAGGTGGATCTTAGTACTACAAGAGTTTGACCTAGAAATCAAGGATAAGAGGGGAACTGAAAATGTTGTGTCTGATCACTTGTCAAGAATGGAAGGTATTGAACCTGAACGAGTGCCTATAAACGACGATTTCCCTTACGAACGAGTCATAGCCCAACTGGAAAGCAATACAGCTAAATATGCATTAACCATAAGGATACCGAAACAAACGAGGTAGTGGAAGCAATTTACATTAAAACCACACTGACATGGTACATTGACTTCATCAACTACTTAGCAGCTAGGGTGCTTCCACCAGACATGACTTACCAACAAAAGAAAAAATTCTTCCACGATCTTAAACATTACTATTGGGATGAGCCTCTGCTTTTCAAGAGAGGCACTGACGGTATCTTCCGTCGATGTGTCCCTGAAGATGAGGTAGAAAACATAATCTTCCAATTTCATTCTTCTCCCTATGAAGGACATGTAAGCACCTCGAAGACTTGCGCTAAGATCTTGCAAGCCGGTCTCTTTTGGCGCACATCGCGACCATCAATTGTGACCGGTGTCAATGCACTGGAAACATATCTAGACGTGATGAAATGCCACTAAAAGGAATTTTGGAACTAGAAGTCTTCGATGTCTGAGGAATTGATTTTATGAGACCATTCCCATCTTCTTTTGGTAACAAGTACATCCTCGTTGCGGTCAATTACGTATCAAAATGGATCGAGGTTATAGCCTCTCCAACAAATGACACACGAGTGGTAATTAGACTCTTTAAGAGAATAATGATGAGATCATAGTCACTAACAAATTATCTTGCTATGAATGTGAAAGGATAACGACCTTAATGTGATTGCGCCAGAATCAAAAAGGATAAAAAGAAGGATTAATAAGGTAGGCTTAGGCATGATGACATGATTCAGGTTGGTGTGTATAGGAGGGAGGCTTACGGTTGCACTACTGTGACTATGTGTTCCAACGATACCCTTAGTGTGGAAGTTAGTACCTCTTGATGCAATTTCTGACCAAAGTAGAGTTTATAGACTAGAATGACTTACCAACAAAAGAAAAAATTCTTCCACGATCTTAAACCTATATGCTGTAAAGATTTTACATTTTTTTTAGTTATTCATGTTCGTGGCATTTGCTTGAGGACAAGAAAAGGTTTAAGTATGGGGGACTTTGATAACGCAAAAACGTATAGTATATTTGGCTTAATATGCATTACTTTTTACTTTATTAACACTTATTATTACATAGTATTTTATGTTTATTTCATGTATTTATCAAATAAGAGATGTATAGACAAGCAAAGTGGAAAATAGCAAAAAGGAAAGAAAAGGAGAAGAAAATGGAGAAAAATAGGAAGCATGACACTCACCACACCAAATGAATGGTGGCGCCCACCACTTGGATGTGTGGCGCCCGCCACATGGCTTTAGGAAGTGGGCGCGCACCTCACACAATGTGGCGCCCGCCACAAAGCTTGGATGTGTGGCGCCCATCTCACAAAATGTGGCGCTCGCCATGCAGACCACATTAGGGTTGTGGCAACCTCCATCAACCCGGTCTTCATTATTCCTCTCCACACTTTTCGCCACAACCTCCTCTTACTTTTTCAACCAACCAATGCTACATTTAAGAAGAGTGGGGAGTATATATGGGAAGGTTGGTTTTTACGAAGAGGGGGGCATTTTTCCAATCAGATTTTGTTGTTAGATTTTCTTAGGCAGTTTCCTACTTTGTAAAAGCAATAGATTGTCCACATCGAGGACTATTGCAATTATTGTTTAAGCATCTGAATTTGATTGTAACGGTGTACTGGATTGTCAAAGCGTGCTGACATTGTTTAATTTGAAGAATCAGTATTTATTCCAAGTTCCCGATTTATATTCTAGGTTTTATTTTAATTTCCATTTTAATTGCTTATGCCTTATTGTATGCTTAATTTTCTGAATATCATGTCTGTTACCGGATCCATGTCCGGCTAAACGCCTAGGTATCGGTATGTACAGACCGTTGAAACGACGGGATTCGTAAATAATTGGAGTTGGCTTTTATAGAATATTATTTTCCGGTTTTAGTTTCATGTTTTATTCAAAACGGTTTTTCGTACGACAGTACAAAGCAAACAAAGGTTACAATCAATAAGAACGAGAGTATGAGACTTTAACCGGATAGCTGAAACGAGGCATTAATCCTAAACACAACGAGAGCGCTTTAGGATTAATTATACTTTATTCATTATCAAAAATTACTTTTAAATTCATAATGAGACCACGAGAGCCAAGCATTCTAGTTTAAGAGTATGGTCAGAGTCAATAAAAACGAGAGTGTGAGACAAAGTCCTTTTTATTAATAATTTCTACTGAAGAATATTTTGATCTTTAACATTACACCAACTATCTATCGAATCCCCGAAGTTTGATGTGTTACATACCGATATCCCTTTATTAAATATCTTTATTAGTACTCTGTTTACGTTATAGTTATTTCTCTTCATCCCTCCAATCTTAGAAAGATCCTCAGCCTTAGATTTACATAGTTACATTAGATAACAATACCTTCGATTATTAGTCCTTTTGGTTTCGATAATATTTAAAACTACGCGATACGACTGTGCACTTGCAGTCACAATTCCCATAGACTTACTAAGTCGCGATCATTAACCATGGTATTCTATCAACTTTCATTGAGAGATGGCACACAAAGATGTCATTTTTTCACCTTTTGCATTGTGAGATGTCATCACATTGGATGATGTGTCATCCCTGCTACATCTTTCGATCAGGGGAAGATTATTAGACCACTCCAGATTGACCAGGCCTGATGCACTGTACATGATAGTGACCTATTAGGGAGCTATTCTAACTGGTGCCTAAAAGGAGATTGATGACACTGGAAGGTGTCATGCTAGATTTGCATTTTATGAGAAGATGTATATAGACCATTTCGTTGTGGAAGTGGAGGCCAATAGTGATGATGCACAGGTTTTGCATCATAGAGTATGTGCATTGAAGTGATACCTCATGTATTCACTTAACATATCCATATTTATGGACAAAAATGCTTATTACATCGATGTGGTCTACCTTAGATACTTCATTGACTTAGATTGAATTCATGAGTACAACTAGGGGGCACTTGTTTGGTTTACATATACTCCAATTTAGATGAAGGTTCTCTTTAGAAGATTAGACTGATGACAATAAGTTGTACTCTGATTATGATAATATATTTGCACATTTACTGTTACTAACATTTTATAACACTTATGATACGCCAATAGTAATATTTCATTTGTACCATTGTATATGTCATTCTATCCAAGGCACATACGGTATTATAGGACATGAGGCAGAGAAGGAACACGGGGGTCATATATACCCAATAACATTTGTATTATGGATTCTAAATAGTATTATAGTTTATAATTTTTCGTGTTTCTAGTATTATGAATTATGGATTGATTCTAATATATGATATTTTAATCTTATTACATTAGTGTACGATTTAATTGATAACAAATTTATTACGATAGTATACTTATTATAAATGACATATTATATCAGTATACTTAATACATTAGTGTTTTTCATACTTCCTTAAATTGTCTTAAAATGTCTTGCTTCTCTAGTTCCTTCACAATTCAATGTTGGTTGTAACTGTCTTCTAAAGAGAATAAGGCACAACTCAACAACGCCTAAGTGTCAAATCTTACTGCCTAAGTGATATTATAGAAGTAAATTTAGAGAGATCACTACGCCAAAAACTGGAATAGACAGCGCACCTTAGAGGGCGCTTTCTTAAAGAAGCGCACTCTAAAGTGAAGAGAAAAATAAGGAGGAATAGACAGCGCACTTTAGAGGGCGCTTTTGTAACAAAGCGCCCTCTAAAGTGAAGCGAAAAAATAATGAGGAAATGGAGGGACACCAATAGAGGGCGCGTTTATGAAAGCGCCCTCTAAGGGTACCCTTAGAGAGCGCTTTTAAAAAAGCGCTCTCTAAGTCCATGTACATTTCCAGTTAATAAAGCGCTTTTGGAAAGCCTTAGAGAGCGCTTTTAGAAGCGCCCTCTTACGCCCCCTTTAGAGGGCGCTTTTTTTACACAAGCGCCCTCTTAGGCCCACTTTAGAGGGCGCTTTTTTTACACAAGCGCCCTCTAAGGTCCCCTTTATTAAACATTAAAATTATAACATATATACTGCTGTATACGTGCGTTTTCGACGCCATGAGATTTGGTGTAAGAAATGATTTTTTCGACAAATGATGACATGGGTTGAAACGATTTGATTAATAAGTATGGTTCGACACTTCGACAAAATGGAAGTTTCGTCATTTTCGACAAAGATGTTTGCACCTAAGAAAAGCACTTTTGACAGATAGGGAGAACATTGCAGTATGTTGATAATTCGACAAAAATCCTGAAGGAAGACGTCATTTCGACTTAAAAGTAAATTTGAATTTAAAAGGTTGTGACGTTTGGCAGAAGACGCGTGGAAGCATCTGGCGAAAGGAGGAGAGCCATGTGTCATAGTTTTAGGATTTAGTCGTTAATAACAGTTATGTTATTTGTGTATATATAGGGTAGTTATTATCTAAAAAAGGGTGTGAAGAATTACTTATACAAAATTCCTGAAAATACTCAAAGTACCCGTGTGAGAGAAAAGAGTCATATTTGGAAAATGTATGTGTAAACAAACACCAATTCCTTCAAAGTTTATTTTATAAAGTTCAAGGTTCTTTACAAATCTCTTTTATGTTTTCCAGTCATTTATCTTTCTGCACTTTATCCTTTTCGACACTTTACATTTCGTCAGTTATTTTCCGCCATTTACTTTATCTTGTTAAATTTACATCCACTTAACATTGTAATCAACATATTTCGACATAAAACACTTAGAGAACAGAAATGAAAGATATGAAAGTGATTTTAGACATCTTCAAGACCATCTAGATTTTGCACATGTCCTAGGATTTGTGTGGTTGATCCTGCAAGTAACCCAATTCTACAAGTTTTGGTAAACCAGAGGTTGTTCGCCAAAATTCACAGCGAACAAATTGGCACGCCCAGTGGGACTGTGCAAAAAAAAAAAATTTTAGAAAGTTAGATAATCGCTAGTCAAAATTTGTCCTTCATTTGTATGAGACTGAGAAGCGGTAAATTAGCCGTATCCGAAGTAGAAATACATAAAAGAACAAGAGTAAGGAAAATGGCGAACCAGCCAAATAATCCTAACGAATCCATCCCAGTATCTAACCCTGTCCCTTCGACAGAAGGCAATATAGGATCGGTCCCTGTGTCAGAGGCTGTACCTTCGTCAGCGGGGTCGATACCAGCGGTTTCGATGTCACAAAACGCGCCTAGTTCGTCCTTCAGGGCACAACAAATGCCCATTGGGACACCCCCCCCTGTGGGAAACACTTCTAGGCCTTTTGTAACGAATTTCACCATGCCTCCGCCTGGTAGGGAACAACCCTTCGGAATGCCAACTTCGGTGATGGCAAATTTACATAACTCCCCGTTAATATATTCAGACTCGATGGCCAACGTGTCTTCACCCTTACAAGGGTCAGGATATGGTGGAAACGTGAGTAGACTGAATCAACAACCACTTTACGTGCCACCGATAACAAATAGTTCGGCGCAAGTGATTAGACAGCAGATGGACGAGAGTAATCATGATATGGTCCAAATGTTGACACAACAAATGGGAGCGGTGTTTAATCCACTGATACAGAACACCACTCAAACAAACCAAGCGTTGGCAGCGCAAATGACGCGCATTGCTGATTTCTTTGGAGTCCCTCAAACTCGACACAGAGAACAAGTGGTTCATAACCCAGCGGTAGTGGTCCAAGAAGAACCTACGATAAACCAGATACCGTTAGACAATCGTCAAACGAACGTCAGAAACCGAGAGGATGTAGTCGAACAGCCTCGTGTCGAAATCCCCATTCCACAAGAGCCTAGAAGGATAGTAATCCAGAGAGGCCAGGACGCGGATGTTGTATTGCAACAACGGATGCAGTATAATAATCCGCCTGTCGAAAATAATTTGGCAGCCATGGTCGAAACGATAATGGCACAAAATGGGATGAACATGGGTTTACAAAGGCCTAGTTACGCATCCCCACTATCAGAATATATTCTGCAAGAAGAATTGCCACCAAGGTGGAAAGTCCCTAAGTTCACAAAGTTCTCAGGGGACACTAGTGAGTCCACTATAGAACATGTGGCACGTTACCTGATCGAGGCAGGGGAGATAGCCCGTAACGAAAATTTGAAAATAAAATATTTCCCTAGTTCCTTAACAAAAAACGCGTTTACTTGGTTTACATCTTTGCCTGCAAACTCAGTATACACGTGGACCCAATTAGAAAGGCTGTTCCATGAACAATTCTACATGGGGCAAACAAAAATAAGTCTGAAAGAATTAGCCAGTGTCAAGAGAAAACACTCCGAACCAATAGATGATTATTTAAATAGGTTCAGATTGCTAAAGGCTAGATGTTTCACCCCAGTGCCAGAACATGAGTTGGTCGAAATGGCCGCAGGGGGACTAGACTATTCTATAAGGAAGAAACTAGATACCCAGTATCTGAGGGATATGGCACAATTAGCGGATAGAGTGAGACAGGTCGAAAGGTTAAGGGACGAAAAATTCAGGGCAAATAAGAATAAAAAAGAGAGGGTAGCCTACGTAGGGGTTCGCCAAGATGATGAGTTCGACGAAAACGAACCAAATAACTTCGACGAACAAGAAATCGACCTAGCAGAACTAAAACAAGGGCCACCTTATTCGTGCAAAGTACTAACTCCGTCGAACGGAAACCCAGTCGAAACCAATGATAAGTTCCCCAAAAGGACTTATACGTTCGACATTACCAAATGTGACGAAATCTTCGATCTGTTGGTTAAAGATGGTCAATTAATAAAACCACCAGGCGCTAAAGAACCGCCTATGGAACAACAGAAAAAGAGAGGTTTTTGTAAATACCATAATTTTCTGGGCCATAAGACGTCTCGTTGTTTCCTTTTCAGGGATCTCGTTCAAAATGCTATCCGGGACGGAAGGCTGAAGTTTGGTGACAAACCAAAACAACAGATGAAGATAGACTCGAATCCTATGCAAGCAGTCGAAGCCCACTACGCTGAACCATCCGTCGTAAACATGGTGGAGGCCGAAGTTGCTCCTGATGGCAATTTGGAAATGGTGGAAGCCCCTGGAAGCTTCGACGCAAATGTCAACATGGTCGAGATTACTGATGATCTCGCAAGCCAGAAAAGAATAGAAACTACTGAAGGTTTCGACAAGAAGGACGGTGACAATGTTGTCGAGAATGTGGAGTTTCGACAAGAGGAAAATTGGGACCGCTTGGGACAGCCAAGTGGGAAATATGATTTTCTTGTGAAGTACAACGCGCCGGCAAGCTCTCAGATCGACATCAACACAATCCAACCAAGCGGTTGGGGAGATGCCTCTTCAGAAAACAATGAGGAGACAGTCGACGCAAGTGAGCATGCCCCTAATACGAAGGGGAGGGTTACTGAAGACCCAGCGATTGAAAACAAGGCTGCTGAAGGCCTTGATTCTAACAAAGCAAAGAAAGGTGATATCGCCAACTGCGTCAACACCATGGGGCCTTTCAGTGAAGAGGTCACAAAAATCAAAGCGGAAGCCGCTAACGGTCCTTCGAAGCCCATGATCAGTGGGATTCTGCGTAGGACAATGGAAGACCCCAGAAGGAATTGGAACAAATGCTGTTGCAAATATGGTCCCAGGACCATATCTTGGTGCTGTTACCCAGAGAAAGAGTTCGACCAGATACCAAAAGGCGTCGAAGGCGAAGAAGAGAGGCTCATCAGGAAGATGAACGAATTAAGCATCGCCGACGAACAAAATGTTGGGGTAAATATGGTAGAAATATCTCAGAAGGACCAGGTCGAAAAGGGCGAAGAGCGCCGTCAGAAAGAGTACCAAAGGCTGGCGTACCCTAGAGAGGAGGAAAACTTAATGGAATTCATCAAAAGGTGCCAAAGGATGAAAACCGAAGTGATGTTGTGCCCACGCTGCAGCGCAGTTTTCGACAGGAAGGCAGCAACCAACCTGGAAGCGGTGGATAAGACCAAAAGGAAAGAGAATTGGGGAACAGTGAGATATGACCCAAGGAGAAGTGATCACCACCAGTGGAGGCACGGAGAGAGACGCCAGAACACCTATAAACCATCTGACAAAGCGACGGACGACAAATGGGTTCAACCCATTAGGGACGCCCAGGGGCAGAAGAAATGGGGAAAGTTCGAGGTTCAGAGAGGCGCGTCGATGGAGGGCAAGAAGGAAATGGAAAAACACAAGCCAAGACCATACCCGTCAGAGAATTACAAAGGCAAAAATCCCATGTCCAGGTCCCAATGGAGGAGGTTCCAAAGGCAGAAGAGGGCAGAAATAGAGACGACGAAAAAGAACATGAATGGTCCAAACGAAGCAGAATCTAGCAACAATCGTCAGACAAGGAGCAGGAAAGAGACTCCCCTCCAGATCATTCCTAGCGGAGTTGTCGAATCGGTGGCGTCGAAAGAGAAGATGCAGGAAGATGATGAAGTAACCGACAGTTTTAACTCTGACTCAGAGGCATCCTTCAATGTGATTTGCAACGTGGTCTCTGTTCTCCCTAGAGACTATGATAGAGTCATGGAAATTGAGGATGAAGGAGACGAAATGGAGGAAGAAACAATGGCACACAAGCCCGTCTGCTACTATGTGATGAACAACGGATGCGTCGAAGAGCAGAACGCTTTTTTCGAAAGACCAGACGACTCCATGAAAGCGCATTTGAAACCTCTGTTTATAAAAGGAAAGGTGGAAAATGTCGGCGTGAATAAGATACTGGTGGACGGGGGAGCGGCAGTGAATTTGATGCCCCACTACATGCTAAAGAAGATTGGAAAAGACGATTCGGACGCGAAGCCTCACAATATGGTGCTGTCGAATTACGAAGGGAAGATAGGGACAACTATGGGAGTCATCCAAGTGAACTTAACTGTAGGAACCATAACAAGACCTACAATGTTCATAGTCATCGCTTCGAAAGCCAACTACAACCTGCTGCTTGGTAGGGAATGGATTCACGGCGTAGGAGCTGTACCCTCTTCAATGCACCAGCGGATAGCCATATGGAGGCCAGATGGAATCGTCGAAAACATCGAGGCTGACCAAAGCTACTTCATGACCGAGGTAAACACTGTCAACAGCCAAAGCTTCGACAAAAACCTGGCTCATATACCTCCCTGCAGCCCGGCAGAATTCGACTTGAAGACGACAGACAATGCCTATTGCTCCATGTACCTACATCCAACGCATGGTTTCCAGTGGGATAAAGAAGTGATTGGCGAAACTTACATA